>NW_023270494.1:15320822-15716247 GCF_011800145.1 Mirounga leonina
CCCTAAATTACCTCAGTCAAGGAACCTGTGTCTGTGGTGTTCCCAAGATAGTTTTGTTTGTTTGCTAACAGTTCTTTGAATCTACTTCATCGAGGAGTTTCTTTGGTTTTTTAAAAATTAGTATTAACTTCAGAATAATACAGGAAATTGAATATGAAGCCATTTTCAACAGCTAGTCTCTATAATGAATGCTTGAAAAGTTAGAGCAGCTTTGCATACTACAGCTAAAATGGCAAGGTGAAGGATTGATATATGGAATCTTTTGGTGATAACTCCAAAAACTTAGATTACTCTAGCTATAACCTGTCTATGGTGATAGTCACATGGTAGTGATTATTTATGGGGGATTTGACAGGGCAGGAGGGAACCTTCTGGGTTGCTGGAAATGTTCAATATCTGGATTTAACTAATGACTATAAGGGTTAATATATATGCAAAAAGATTTATTCATACACACAAAGAGGCACTACAACATTATCATGATCGGAATCTGGAAACCTGGGTTTAAATCTCAGTGTCACCCACCACTCACCAGCTATGTGACCTTAAGCAAGTCTCCAAGCCTTCTTTTCTTCATCTGTCTAATGTGGATGATGATACCTCACAGGATGGTTGTAAAAATTAAATGAAATTATCTTTGAAAAATAGCACAGAGCCTGATATATAGTGAGTGCTTAGGAAGCAGTAGCTATTGTTACCTTATTCCTTTTGCACCCAGATTTACTGTATTCGATTCTCCTTTGGGTTTGTTTGTTTATTTTAAAGATTACTTTGTATCTCAACCTTTGTGAGTTTCATGAGGCTAATAACATTCTTTCCCACAAGAAATAACAAAAGGCAGTCGGGGTGTACTGTGTTAGTTTTCAAACTAGTTCAGGTGGCAGTACTTAGAAATTATTGTGCTCATTGTGGAACACCATGAAATATTGATAGATTTAATTCTGCCATATGGACATGACAATTTTACCAGCACTAAATCTGGCTATATTATGTTTATGCAGATCTCTCACATATTTTTTAAAAAATGTATTTTTAAGAAATAATAGGTCCATGTTTTTCCTTTAAAATTTGTTTGCAACTTTTCACAAAGTAGAAAGTACCAAAAGTTTAATAACAATTCACAAAATGAAAACCTTGAAGTCCATTTTTCCTGGAAATTAGAAAAACACTGTAATTGTTCAGTTTTAGCAGCAGAGTTCTCTTTATTGGATTTTCCCACAGTAAGCTCTAATAGCTGTGACCCACAGGGTCTCTTGCTCTGATGAAGTGAGTAACTCTGACTCACTGTCCTCATCATACTCCCAAAGATCAGTCTCCATTTCTTTTGGCTGACCTTTCCCAGATCCCATGTTCACACTGAGCAGTGCGAGTACCCACTGAATGAACTCACTGCCTTGCTGTTTTGATCATCCAGCATGATTCTATTCAGCCCATTCTCTTCCACATAATACTGCTGTTAAGTCTTGCAATTTGCTGCCACACTCTAACTTTGTGGAGGAAACCCTGTGTCCCTGACAGAGGTAAGGGTGGGGTATAGTAGGGATGGTGAGCAACACTGTAGAGAGAAGTCAACCCTGTTCTCAGCTCTTCTCCCGATTTGCTTTTCTGTCAGTGATACCTGAAATCCTGAGAATGCTAATTTTTTAACCTACTACAAATACATTCTAGTCAAAATGATCATTTAGTCTATAACTTAAATTTGGAAACCTAATGTATGCCATGTAAGAGGAACATGCAAATGTGCATAAATTAGCCCAACCTTACCTTATACCTACCAACTCATCAGTGCCATCTATACCAGTCAAAATGCCCTTTCTTGGTCTATCAACTCTGCACACTTGTACTCACCTCTGCATATGTCTTCCCCTGGTACCTCTAAGTCTCTTAAGCAAACCATCAGGCTCACCTTGCCTACCCTTTTTCCTCAATTCTCTCCCTGTTGAATAAAGAATAATGATATCCACTATTGATTGATTGCCTACTGGCCGCAAATGCTTTACCAAATGCCTTAAATATACTATCTCGTTTAATTCTCACAACATCCCATCAATATTAACTCAGTTTTCTAGATTGTTGGGGGTGGAGGGCTTTGAGAGGTTAAATGACCAGGTCAAGATCACACTGAATGGGTGGGCAGAGCCACAGTCTAAACCCAAACAAACTTTATCCTCTATCAGTTACCCTCAAGATAATGGCCTATGAAATATAAATGAGAACACAGAATACATCATTTGAAAAATGTGAACCATATTATACCAGGAAAGTATCTCTCAAAAGTTGACGTAAAAGAGATTTTTCTCATTGATTGTTTTTCATAATCTCCTTTCTTTTTAACTGCAATTAATAATTCCAAACTCAATAGCTTCAACATTTTCCCCACCAACTCCCACCTCGGTCTTTTGATGAATATTTAATAATTTCAAGACTAACACTTAAAAGCATTTCCACATAGAGGAAATACTACTTAAAAGAAGTTTCCAGTAAATCTCTCTCTTTTTTTTTTTTTGGAAACTGAAAAATTCATGTACAATATGAAGAAGCAAAACTCCATATATTTTTACATTGACATTTATAAATGCTTGACAGTAGGGACTGTATGCTTATAACTGTGGTAAGTACCACAAAGTATACTTAACTAATTTGAGAGATGTCTTGCCTACTAGAAACACATAATAATCTATTTAGGAAACAAAGTACTTTAAATATTTAAATATTAATACAGCATAATATAGAATTAAGTGTTAAAACATGAGTTAAACAGTGGGTTCTGTGATCATTCATAAAAGGAAGAAAGATACGTTTGACTGGAATGGTATGGGACTGCTACTTGAGAAAAGTAGTATAGGAAAAAATACAGATGGAAAGAAGGAAGAACTATTCCAGGGAGGGCCCTAGAGAATCAACAAAAGTTTAAAGCAGGGAATAAGTATAAGAACTCTTAAGTCAAAGAATAAGTCCCTTTTGGAGGTGAGTTGCTTTCATAACAAAGACAAGTATTGGTGTGAACTACAAATAGACATGGTGCAAATCGAAAAAAAACAGACCAATGAGCAATAAGTGTGGATGAATAGAAGAGTATTTACTAGTTAAGAGATAAAGCATCTGGTAACATCTTACCAACATCTGGTTAGTAAGAGGTTGGAAAAATGGGCCAGGACCAAACTGCAGAGGGTGCTGCCCAGAAAAGGAAGACACCATGATGTCTTTGAATAGAAGAATGACAAGAAGACAGTGTTTAAAACTTTATCTAGTAGGGTGGATTTCAGCATGGAAGGACTAGTGATAAGGACATGATTAAGAAGATATTACTATTTTATGAGCTAAAGAAGGTGACAGCTGATAGTCAAGAATTGTGGCAGTGGGAATAGAATGGAATAGTTCCAACAGCCATTGCATGGAAAGAATTAACAGAACTTTCTGAATAACTGAATGCAAAGGGTAAAGAAGAGTGAGAAATCAAAATACAGCAAGGTGATAAGACTCTAGAAGACCATGGTACCTGTGACAGAAGCAGGGGAGTCAACAGGAATGGTTTGAGAGAGAAGACAGAAAGAGATGGTGTTAGCATATTTTGTGTTTGTGGTAGTTTTTTATTGCTTTTGAATTACAAATCACTTAAGAATCTGATGAAACTGGGTGCCTGGGTGGCTCAGTTGGTTAAGCGACTGCCTTTGGCTCAGGTCATGATCCTGGAGTCCCGAGATCGAGTCCCGCATCGGGCTCCCTGCTAAGCAGGGAGCCCGCTTCTCCCTCTGACCCTCCCCGCTCTCATGTACTGTCTCTCATTCTCACTCTCTCAAATAAATAAAATAAAATAAATCTTAAAAAAAAAAAAAAGAATCTGATGAAACCAATGGATTCTCTCTTTTACAAAAAAAAAAAATTATTCATACTTGTACATGCTACACATTTGTAATGGATACCCTTGGAACCAACTACCAGAAAGCTCTTGACACAAGCTTGGCCCATCAGAGCCCTGTCTGGAATTTTTGTGCTTTATATCCAGAGGTTCAAATCAGTCTCTCCATAGTAGCTGAAACTATGATGCTGTTAGCTGATCTGTTTCCTAAATGAGCATGAGAAAGAGAAAATGCTTAAATGCAGAATAAGAGGAGAAAGGAAAAGAGAGAGAGTCTCATAGAGAAAAACAAAGGTCAGAAGTGAGAGAGGGAACGTACCTTAATGGCATTTGAGTCCATGGATCCATCACATTTCTATCCTTGAATTCCAGGAGATAACCTAGTCCTTTATGGAAATTCCTCCATGGTTAAACTTGCTTGAGCTGCATTTCTTCAATTTATATATGAGAGTTCTGATTAATTCAGGGGTTAAAGCTATTAACTGAAATCCACCCATGGGCCCCAGGTAAGAATTCTTGATTCAAGATATTGGAAAGTCACCCAAGTGGAAATAGACCGGTAAACAGGTTGAATTTAGGTGAGAAAGGGAAGAAAATGAATACTGATGCAGAGAGACTATAGATGGCACAGGTGTTTAAGAGCAAGGACCCTGGATCCAGACTGACTGCACTCAAATCCTAATTTAACTATTTACTAAATGCGTGATCTCAAGAAAGTTATTCTACATTTCCAGATCTCAGGTTACCTATCTGCAAATGGCAAATTAAAAACTATATCTTATAGGGTTGATGTGAAGATTTTAAGTTGATACATGTAGAAGTACCTGGCCTATACATAGCAAGTCTCTATGGACTATTATCATTCAATGTAATAGGCCTATACCTAGGTGTTTTGCATAGGTTACATTATTTTTTTAAAGATTTATTTATTTATTATTTTAGAGGGTGGGGAGAGGAAGAGGGAGAGAGAGAAGAGAGAGAGAGAGACTCCCCGCTGAGTGGGGAACCCCACACTGGGCTCGATCTCACAACCCTGAAATCATGACCTGAGCTAAAACCAAGAGTCGGATGCTTAACCAACTGAGCCACCCAGGTGCCACACATATGTTACATTATTTAATCTAATCCTCATAAAGACATTATCATCATCAAGGGTATTTATTATACCCAAACACAAAGATGAAGCCACTGACCCACCATTAATAAAACATGATGTTTGAGTTGATTCTCCAACATTGCATGGGTTTTATTGAACCTGCTATATCCCCTCACTCAAAGCACCTAAGTAGTTACAAGGTAGTTAGTAAATATTAGGAGAGGCAATTAGAAGCAAAGGGGGAATGATTGGCCTTTACAGAGAATGCCCACACAATCTTGGTTTAGAACCACAGCCCTTCTCAATTAACCATGAGTAAAAGTAAAGATGAGAATACAGTAGAGTTGTGTAAATTGTCTTTGCTTTCCTTCATATAATGGAATATGCTTCACTTCTTTTTAATCAAAAGAATCTTTAGATAAGAAATGAATTCTCTTAAATATAAGGGAATGATAGTTTTGTTGATGTGAAATAAAGAGAAGTTTTACTTATTAAAAAGAGGTGCAAGAAAGAAAAGGTAGGGGAAGTGAAGGTTTCCACTGGACCTTATCTCACACATCTGAAGCCCAATTAACATTTTCTTTAGGTTGAGTCAACCAGCCTGACGCACTAGGTGAAAGGAACAAAAGAAAGTAAAGAATCAAAATTCAGCAGAGGAAAAGAAAAAGAGGCATCTTAATGTTACCAATATAATAATCGTAATGGAACTTCATTTATGTGGAACTCGGTTATCTGACAATCTCATTTATCTGGAGCACAGCAAAGACCCAGGGAAATAAAGGAGATGAAAAAAGACCTCTGCAAAAACAAAACAGAAATCACCAAAGTCCATGCCCTAAAGATCATGCCTATTACTGCTAGAGCTTCAATTCATCGAAGCCTTTTCTCAGAGGCTATTAATTTTTGCTTGGATTCGATTTTAAAAGACCTGGCAATCTGGTTTCCAAACTCATAAAAAATTAAAAGCAGTAAACTAGAAGAGGGAAGAGAAACTATCGCATGCAGGCATGCAGATAGCAGTGAAAAGAGAAAGCTGGAAGTCTTAAACAGGGCAGAGACCAAAAAAGGCATAAAAATTTACTTAATGATCAAAAAACACAGCAATTTAGCGCCTTTAGCATAGGAGAAAACAGTCCTACGTACCTCCATAGGCCTTAGGGAAGAAATTTTTAAAATTGATTCTATATTAACCCTGAGGAACCAAGAAAATTAAATTACATTCAGTATAAAGACATTCCATGAGTTATGCAGCACTCAGCTTTATGTAAATAGTTCCATAAGGCACATAATAAAATTTTGAAGATGTGAGAGATTTTATATCACACCGAGAAATGCAAAGAAGTCAAGTGTACAGGGCGCCTGGGTGGCTCAGATGGTTAAGCGTCTGCCTTCGGCTCAGGTCATGATCCCGGGGTCCTGGGATCGAGTCCCACATTGGGCTCCCAGCTCAGCGGGGAGCCTGCTTCTCCCTCTGACCCTCTCCCCTCTCATGCTGTTTCTCTCTCGCTCGCTCTCTAAAAAAAATAAATAAAATCTTTAAAAAAAAAAAAAAGAAGTCAAGTGTACAAATGAACAATGCGAAGAAAGAATGTAAGGGCTGAAGTTGCAAGAACAAGGAGATAATGGCCTTCCATGGTCAGTCTTGCATGGCTTTTGGTCCCACATAGACTCTCATGCATCAGTTTGGGTTATGGAACTGCTATTTGTTTATGCCCCATTTTGTTACTTTCTAATCATGTCCAGAAAGTGACTAAGAGTTAGGAAGAATGCAGGCCCAGTTTGTAAGAATAAGTAATTGAATAAGAGCAAAATATTAAAACTTTAAAAAAGTATGAAGATAATTTCAACTTACCCTGATTTTGTGTTAAACAAAGATTTATGCACAAAGATGTTCATCACAGTAGTATTTAGCATTTTAAAAATCAGAAGCAATCTACCAACCCTAAAGAATGGTTAAATAAATTATGGCACATAAAATACTTGTTGGACAATTATGCAACCATAAAAACAATATTTTTATTAGGAAACTTATATGGCAAAATATTAAGTTAAAAAACAAGGTACAGAATTGCATATGTAGCATAATCTCAACAACATACAAAATATGTGGAAAGAAAATGAAATGAAAAGATCTCATTAATAATGCCCTGCCCCCCCCAAGTTTTTTCAAACCCAGGAACAAACTATATGTTCAATACTCACACAAAATAACTATAAACATTCACTGAAGGAAACTGAAAAACTGCATAAATGAAGAGGCATACCATTTTCCCTGATGAGAAGACTCATTGTAAAGATGCCATTGTACCCAAATAATTTACAAATTCAAGGCAATTCCAACCAAAATTACAGTAGGAATTTTAACAAAATTGACATGCTAGTTCTAAAATTCACCTGGCTGAGTAAATACTTAAGAATAGCTAGACTTTTGTTAAGTATCATGAGGGTCTTCTTCTTACCAGATATCAAAACCTGTTATACAATCACAGTAATTAAAGTATCATATTGGCTCATAAATAGAAGAATAGATTAATGAAAGAGAATAGATCCTCAGCTACTGACACAAATATATGGGAAAGAATTTCAAATAATTGAGAATACTGGTTATTCATTTAAAGGGAAAAAAAAAAGTGTATCTCTTACATCACATCATTCAAAAATAATTAACTTCTCCTACTCGGCAATTGGCATGGTCAGGGCCAAGGCCTGGAGAGGCAGCTGCCAGCATGGTGGAGGTTGGCATGGCTAGGATTGGCATAGCTGGAGCCAGACAAGCAGCAGACAGTAGGTGTGGGGGAGAGGAGACGACTGGCATGGCAGGGAGATCTGTCATATTCAGGGGTGTTGGACAAATGAGGAAATACATGGAGGATGGTGAAAGCAGTTTTCTGTTGGAGAGGGGTGTTACAAATGTGGAAAGTGAGAAGCCTAAAATGAACTCTGTGATGTTGGATTAGAGAAATTGGTGTGAACTCAAAGTTATATTTCTATGTCCTGATTCAGATTCCTGTGCTAAAGTTACATAAGAGCATACCCTTGTGTTGAGGAAGTATACACTGAAGTGTTTACAAGTAAGGGCTTTATGCCCACAATGGACCAGCTGTCTCAAATGGATCAGAAAAAATAATCATGCGTATATGATAACAATTGGGGGATTGAGCTGAAGAGGATATGGCAGTTTATTATAAGCTACTCTTGCAGCTTTTCTGTGTATTTGAAATTATTTCAAAATATAAAGTTTTTAAAGATAATTTCCAGATGTATCAAAAATGTAAATAAATAATCATACTTCTTCGAAGACATCCCCCAAAATACTCTTGTATGTACACACACAAAGATGTATAAGAGTTCTTATTTCATCATTCTTGGTCATAAAGAAAAATTAGAAATATAGGAATATGCATCATTAAGGAGTGATTACATATAACCATACCATAGAAGGATATACAGGCCTAAGAAAGAAGGAGGTAGATTTATATGTACTGACATGGAAAGATCTCCCATATATATGATTAAGTAGAAAAGCAAGTGATAGACCAGCAAGGTAGAGTATGATCCTATTTATGTTTTAAAAAAAAAGTTAATAACAACCTGCTATGGGTGTAAGTGTGTGTGTGTGTGTGTGTGTGTATCTATGCTTATAAACAGATTTTTAAAAAGGTCTGAAAGAATACACACCAAACTATAGGCAATGGTTAACTACAGGGAAGGAAAATGGCACTATATTTTCCGAGTTTTGGGTGGCCACGTAATACTTTCATTATCAGTTGAAAAAAGCCTAAGTACAAAAAGGCAGGAGTGTAAACAATGCATTCTGAAAGATTTCCTCTCAAGATGATTACAATATTAAATGCTGGGAATTACCTTTGGTTATCTGGAAAATTCCTGGTCCAAACCCCAAATATAGGGAATTGGCCTTTCAGGGGACGGTGCCGGGTACACTCTATCATTAACTTAATAGAGGATTAGGCAGCCTGCTGAGCCACTCCCTGCTTGCTGGGCCACCGTCCAGAAGTGAATTCCCTTGCAGCGCTCCAAAAGGAGGTCAAACAAGTCCCCAGGGACTCTCAACAGAAAGAAGTTGCCAAAGGCTAAATTTGGCATCGAAGTCAGGTCCTGGACTGGGATAAACTGTGCCAGCACTTTTCATTTATGCTTTCAAGATCTCGATCAGAATAAGCAGGACTAGATACCTGTTTCCAAGAGTGGCTTAGCAGCCCAAATTGGAAACAATTGTTAAAACCAGAGTTTTGGGGTGAACCTGAAAACGTACAATTCCTTCTTTTCCCCCTTGACCCCTATTGTCTCTTATTCGAAGGATATTTAAATTCCCCTTCCTATCTCTTGCTCCAAGCAATTTATCCTAGTGAAAATTCCTGCCAACCTGATCGGATCCTCAGCTTAGCCCTACTTAAGACAGGAAAGGCAGGCTAACCATCTTTTTCTTTTTTCTTTTTCCTTTTTTAGGTGTAAGTGGCCAGTTTTATATTTATACATTGCTTTTTTTTTTTTTGCCTTTTTAAATTTATTTTTATTTTATTTTATTTTATTTTATTTCATTTTTAAGACTTTATTTATGTATTTGACAGAGAGAGACACAGCGAGAGAGAGAACACAAGCTGGGGGAGTGGTAGAGGGAGAAGCAGGCTTCCCGCTGAGCAGGGAGCCCGATGCGGGACTTGATCCCAGGACCCTGGGATCATGACCTGAGCCGAAGGCAGACGCTTAACCATCTGAGCCACCCAGGCGCCCCCTTTTTTTGCCTTTTTTAAATAATACTTTTGAGTTGTAATTCATATACCATCAAATTCATCATTTAAAGTATATAATTCAGTGGTTTTTTAGTATATTCACAGAGTTGTGAAACCATCACCACAATAGATTTTAGAACATTTCATTGCCCCCAAAAGAAACCTTTTACCCATTAGCAATCATTCCTCATTTCCTCTCAACCCTTCCAGCCCTCGGCAACCACTAATCTACTTTCTGTCTCTTACAGATTTGCTTACTGTGGACATTTCATATAAATGAAATTATTCAGCGTGTGGTCTTTTGTGTGTGGTTCCTTTCGCTTAGCGTAATGTTTTTGAGGTTCGTCCATGCTATAGCATGTGTCAGTACCCTATTGTTTTTTAAAGCTGAATAATATTCCATTGTATGGCTATATCACATTTTATTTATCCATTCATCGGTTTATGGATATTTGAGTTGATTTCCACTTGGCACTATTATGAATAGTGATGCTATGAACATTCATGTACATATTTTTGTGTGCATATACATTTTCAGTTTTCTTGGGTATATACTAGGTGTAGAATTGCTGGGTCATACAGTAACTCTGTTTAACTTTTTGAGAAACTGCCAAATTATTTTCCAGAGCAGCTGTACCATTTTACATTCCCACCAGCAATGTATGTAGGTTCCAATTTCTCCACATCCTTGCCAGCACTTCATGTTGTATGTCCTTTTGATTATACCTATCCTCTTGGGTGTAAAGTGGTATTTCGTTGTGGTTTTGATTTGCATTTCCCTAATGACTAATGATGTTGAAGATATTTTCATGTGCTTATTGGCCATTTGTGTATTTCTTTTGGAGAAATAGGTATTAAAATCCTTTTCCCATTCTTTAATTGGGTTGTCTTTTTATTGCTGAGTTGTAAGAGTTCTTTATATATTCTGGATAATAGTCCCCTATCAGATATATGGTTTGCAGATATTTTCCCCCATTCTGTGGATTACCTTTTCACCTTCTTGATGGTGAAGAGGAAGAGGGAATAATAGAGAATTACTGTTAATGGGTAAGCAGTTTCTTTTTTTTTTATTTTTAAGATTTTATTCATTTATTTGAGAGAGAGAGAGAGAGAGAGCACAAGCAAGGGGAGTGGCAGGCAGAGGGAGAGGGAGAAGCAGGCTCCCCACCAAGCAGGAGGCCTGATGTGGGGCTCGATCCCAACACCCTGGGATCACGACCCGAGCCGAAGGCAGTCACTTAACCAACTGAGCCACCCAGGCACCCCATGTAAGCAGTTTCTTTTTCAGGTGACAAAAATATTCTGGAATTAAATAGTGGTGATGTTTGCACAACTGTGAGTATACCAAAAACCACTGAATATACTAAAATGGTGGATTTAATCTCAGTTTTTTAAAGAATAATGACCATGTTAAAAGATGTTATCCGATTCACCTGACTTCAAACCTGATGTCAACCATTTCATTTGAATTTAACGATTTTTTACTGACACAGCCAGATGTGCTGAGATACAAAGACTGAAAAGACTTTGCCTCTACCTTTAAAGAGCCCAGATTCTAAAAGGGGAGACAATCACATACACATTACATTTTAAATTACCTCGGTTGGGACTAAGATAGAGGTGTGCTTTGGGATCATGAGGGCCATAAGAAACCTGGGCTTCATTTAGAGGAAGAAGGGAACCATCGAGTTTTTCAGATGGGGGTTGACATGATCAGTGTGTTTTATTTTATTTTATTTTATTTTTTAAAGATTTTATTTATTTTTTTGACAGAGAGAGACATAGCGAGAGCAGGAACACAAGCAGGGGGAGTGGGAGCGGGAGAAGCAGGCTTCCCACAGAGCAGGGAGCCCGATGTGGGACTCGATCCCAGGACCCTGGGATTATGACCTGAGCCGAAGGCAGACGCTTAACGACTGAGCCACCCAGGTGCCCGATCAGTGTGTTTTAGACATCCCATCTTGGCAGCTGTATAGAAGACTGTTATGAAGGCAGCGTGGCTGGTATCAGACCAGTTAGGAGGCAACTGCAGTAGTTTGAGTGAGAAATGGGGGAAGCTTGAATAAAAGCAGTGGTGGTAAGAATGGAGAAAAAAAGGTCAGAGCCAAAAAATACTTAATAGTTAAACTCTATAGGATTTGGTGTGATGATGAGTAAGGGAGAGGGAGAAATCTGAGATGATTCACAGATTTCTGGCTTGGGTCACTGGGTAGATGGCTGTACCATTAACTAAGAAAAGGAATATAAGAAGAGGAAGTTTGTGGTCCAAAATAATGAGTTCAGTTTTGGACAATATTTAGGTATAAGACACCTGGAAAATGATCAAAGCAGATGTATCCAGCAAGCACTGTAACTTTAATCTCTTTCTGATGCAGTTTACTGATCTATAAAATATGTGTATTTTATATTTATTATAATAATTCAAAAATATTATATTTTATATTTAAAATTTACCTGTAAAATATAAATATATATTTATATATATATATGTATAAAATCACAACAGAATTTGGGTATTAGAGGTATTCACCAAATCTGCTTTGTGGAAATTACAAGCTCTATTAACTTTTGTTTTTTTTTAAGATTTTTATTTATTTGTTTAACACACAGAGAGAGAGCACAAGTAGGCAGAGCAGCAGAGAGAGGGAGAGGGAGAAGCAGGCTCTCCGCCGAGCAGGGAGCCCGATGCGGGGCTCGATCCCAGGACCCTGGGACCACGACCTGAGCCGAAGGCAGACGCTTAACGACTGAGCCACCCAGGTGCCCTATTAACTATTTATTAAACATATGTTTAGCTTTCTACAAGAAAACTTGCTCAGTGACACTGTAGGCATACTTACATTTACAAGTGCAACTTGATTTAAGCCAACTCAATGAAAATACAGATGCACCAAAAAAGGTCAGTCAGAGGGTGATAATTTGCTGCCCACCAAAGACTCAGTAGAAGATTCTTTTAATTAGGCATTCCTCTTAGTATAAACCAGTTTGCCTTGGAGAAATTACACTAACAAAAATTTCAAAAAAAAAAGGTAACATTTATTTTGTGCTTGCTGCATGTTAGGCAAAGTACTAAACTCTTTGTCAGTACTATCCTTTTTATCCTCACAATAATTCCATTGAGGGAGATACTATTAGCATTCACATTTTATAAATAAAGAAACAAGGACTTAGAGAGGTTAAGTAATAGAATCAAAATCATTAATCTGGTTGTGCAGTAAATCCAGGATACAAACCCAGGTCTCTCTGACTCCAAAGTACAGGTTCATGGCCAGGAGCTATTATTTTATATGTAATGCCACAGTTATATGCATGCTTAGTTCAATGAACAAAGAATGTGGAAACTATCAACCCTTCACTATTCCATTTATATCCTTCTTCCTCTTTAGCATTCCCAGTTAATTTCCAGATTCATGCTCTACTCTTCATGTGAGGTCCCATTTTCTCCCTGTCCATCTTCCCATGCTCTCATCACATTGCTCTATTCAGCACACGAATTGAATGCATTCAGTAAACAAGGAAGGCTTTGCCTTGAAATAGCATTTATGGTATCTCTCAGAAGGCCCTTTGTCAAACTCATTCCTTATCTGTGTTCCTGGATGTAGGGCTGCTGAAATGACTCTGGCTGAGCCCAGAAGCCCATCAACACAAAAACATACTGGAGGAGGAAGAAGGGCTAAAGCAAATGTATATTCATGATGAGATGGGCCAATGGTGCCAGAGGAATTCGCTGAGTGGGGATGGAGAAGTTAAGACTCATTTGTTTTCCATAAGAAAGTTTCCAGAAAATGAAAAGGAAACCAGCTGAGAAGGTCATCTCTAGCACTGACACATTTGGGTACATAGAGAATGGACACAACAGAAGTCTTCGCAAGATGGGTCTAGGCTGGCAGTGCCTGGCCTAAAATATGTTTGAATGAGGGCATCTGAACTCCTCAGACCAGATTGTTTAGGCAAGGAATAATCCCTGCCCACAGATATGCATCTGAATAGCAACCAAAAGTTCAGAGAAGAACCTTGCCAAAGAACAGAACTTTAAATTAATCTAACATGCAGATTTTCTTTTGTTAATTGTTGGACTGAATTTATCTTTTCATGATGAGAAGGCACCTCAAATAATTAGGATGCATTTCGTTCAGGATCTAATTTCCCAAATGTCAACATGCAATACATTTCAAAAATAATTCATTTGCAGTATGTTTTTCCCATTACACTCATATGGCTAAAATTATTGCAAATAGTAGCCTAGAAAGCTGGGATCGTCATTATATCAGCTAAGGGCTCTGACTGGGCTGTTGACATAAAGGTTATTTCTATTGAAAAGAGAACTAAAATTCCACACTATTTCAAAAATAAACATATTTGATGTCTTCTGTCACCTGCCCCCCACCTTTCTCTAGCTTCACATATTCCCTCCGTTCCTCAAGCTTGTCTGTAATATATTGCCTGAACATGACTTACTATTTTGCCTCTGTGCTTTGCATGTTCTTCTCCCTGCTTAGAAAAAAATCTATGCCTCTTCTCTTCTATATATTTCCATCTAACCTTCAAAACCAGAATATACCTCTTTTCACATGCCTTCCCTAGTAATCACATCTTGAGTGTGATCACTTAACTATTTTTAGCTTTCTTATCTCTTGTAGCTTTAGTCTACACGATACCTTATTTTCTGGCAGTTACTGAAATATTTCTTTAGATTTCATCTCAACTTATTTTGTATATGTATGTTTTAGCCTCCAGTTAGATTTTACATCGTCTGGAGAACTCAAGAGTTGTGACTTTTATTTCTTTAGCATCCAGGAATAGTACGAATGACTCACATTAAGGGGTGCCTGGGTGGCTTAGTCAGTTAAGCCTCCGACTCTTGATTTCAGCTCAGATCATGATCTCGGTGTTGGGGATCGAGCCCCACATTGGGCTCCATGCTCAGTGGGGGGCTGCTCAAGATTCTCTCTCTCTCTCTCCCTCTACCCATCCCCCCAAGCCGTGCTCATGTGTTCTTTCTCTCTCTCCAAAATAAATAAATAAAATTTTAAAATAAATAAACAAAATGAAATTAAATAAATGCCATACCTGTGACATATTGCAACCAGCCTTATACATTGGGCAATGATACCAAGAAAGATTTTATTAAACAGGCGTAAAATTGGAGGGGAGGGGAGCAAAAAGAAAAAAAGAAAAAAGAAAAACAGGCATAAAATCAATTTCAAAAAAATTATGGATGTAATGTGAATATTCAATCTGTCCCTCATGAATCTTTCATCCAAGGAGTTACTAAAACTTTTTTTGTATATGTTTATAGTAGATGCCTTTATCAAATCTCAGAATAATTAACTAATGGATGGAAGATTCTATCCTAGAAAACAAGGTCAGCCCACTCATTACCAATTTATTCATCAAAAAATTTAATTATTCAACATCTATTTAGCACATAGTATATGGATAACACAGAGTAGACACTTTGAAAGGACATTAAAATTACATTCTATCTGAGGAACCAAAAAACACAAAGTGAAATAAAAACAAAAAATAGAGCAAAAAGTTGTCTCCATTTTAGGTCTGAATAAGGAACCCACACAACGTGCTGCTGAGTTAGAGGGGTGAGGAGGAGACATAAATGAAAAAGTGGCCAATGATCTCTTCCTGAAGATGTGATGATGTACATCTAGCCTCGAGGAATGGGCAAGGGAGAGACCTGAGGCACAGAGGCAAGAATATACAGGCTGGGTTTGAATGACAATGGGTGTTCTGTCCATCAGTATGAAAGGTACCTGAAAAGTTTTAAACACCACAAGATGTTGTTTTAAACAATCAATACTAATTTAGATGTCCTCTTTCTGATGCTATTTGTCCCTTCTTGAATTTCTGGGCTCCTTGCTGATTTTTTTTTTTTTTTTTTGGTATTCTTTTTTTTTTTTTTTAATTTTTTTTATTCTTATGTTAATCCCCATACATTACATTATTAGTTTTAGATGTAGTATTCCATGATTCATTGTTTGTGCATAACACCCAGTGCTCCATGCAGAATGTGCCCTCCTCAATACCCATCACCAGGCTAACCCATCCTCCCACCCCACTCCCCTCTAGCACCCTCAGTTTGTTTTTCAGAGTCCATCGTCTCTCATGGTTCGTCTACCCCTCTGATATCCCCCCCTTCATTCTTCCCCTCCTACTACCTTCTTCTTCTTCTTCTTCTTCTTTTTTCTTAACATATATTGCATTATTTGTTTCAGAGGTACAGATCTGAGATTCAACAGTCTTGCACAATTCACAGAGCTTACCAGAGCACATACCCTCCCCAGTATCTATCACCCAGTCACCCCATCCCTCCCACCCCACCCCCCACTCCAGCAACCCTCAGTTTGTTTCCTGCGATTAAGAATTCCTCATATCAGTGAGGTCATATGATACATGTCTTTCTCTGTTTGACTTATTTTGCTCAACATAATACCCTCCAGTTCCATCCACATCGTTGCAAATGGCAAGATCTCATTCCTTTTGATGGCTGCATAATATTCCATTGTCTATATATACCACCTCTTCTTTATCCATTCATCTGTCGATGGACATCTTGGCTCTTTCCATAGTTTAGCTATTGTGGACATTGCTGCTATAAACATTGGGGTGCATGTACCCTTTCAGATCCCTACTTTTGTATCTTTGGGGTAAATACCCAGTAGTGTAATTGCTGGATCATATGGTAGCTCTATTTTCAACTTTTTGAGGAACCTCCATACTGTTTTCCAGAGTGGCTGCACCAGCTTGCATTCCCACCAACAGTGTAGGAGGGTTCCCCTTTCTCCGCATCCCCGCCAACATCTGTCATTTCCTGACTTGTTAATTTTAGCCATTCTGACTGGTGTGAGGTGCTATCTCATTGAGGTTTTATTGAAGAATTCTTTTTATTATTTCTTTTAGTGACCATCTGTTGACATTGGACTCTGTTTTTGTTTTTATGAAAATGTCTGTTTTACCTTAATTTTTGGAGAATATTTTTGCTAATATTGCATAATTTTTGCTAATATTTTGCATAATTTTTCCCCACTCCATTGTCTTCTTGTCACTCCATCATCTGGATGTCACTCCATTGTCTTCTGGTTTCCATCAGTTCTGTTGGAAAAGTTATCTGTCAGTTTTATTGTTGCTCATTTGAAGATAATGTGCCTTTTTTTTCCTCTGGCTGTTTTTTTGTTTTTTTTTTTAAGATTTTATTTATTTATTTGACAGAGAGAGAGATAGCGAGAGAGGGAATACAAGCAGGGGGAGTGGGAGAGGGAGAAGCAGGCTTCCCGCTGAGCAGGGAGCCCGATGTGGGGCTCGATCTCAGGATCCTGGGATCATGACCTGAGCCGAAGGCAGACGCTTAACGACTGAGCCACCCAGGCGTCCCTTCTCTGGCTGATTTTAACATTTAATATTAGCATTTAGTTTTCAGTAGTTTGACTAGGTGCAGTTTTCCTTGTATTTATCTTGCTTCAGATTTACAGAGCTTCTTGATTCTGTGACTTAATGTCTTCTGACGGGGGAAATTCTTGGCTAGTGTCTCTTCAAATATGTCTCCTGACACATTTCTTGTCTCCTTCTGGGACTCCACTGACAATAATAACAAAATCTTTCATCATGTCCCATATGTTTCTTATATTCTTTTCTCTATATTCCATAGTTTTTTCTCTATGCTTCAATCTGGGTATTTTCTATCAACCGATCTTCTAATTCACTAATCTCTTCTGCAGGGTTGTTGTTTTTTTTTTAATTGAAGTATGGTTGACACACAATGTTACATTAGGTTTAGGTATAAAACATAGTGATTTGACAAGTCTATACATTGTGCTATGCCTGGGATCCTGGCATCATGGACCCTGGGATCATGACCTGAGCTGAAGGCAGACACTTAACTGACTGAGCCACCCAGGTAGCCTACCACCACCACTTTTTTGCATATGCTCTCCTCCCATATTTTGTGGTTGGGCTACATCTACACTTTGGAGCATACAGCCATTATGTATAATAATCTCTTTTTGCCCCCACTTAGTCTTAGCTCTACCAGTAATTCTTAATGCTCACCACCATTTCTTATGTTGATGTCTCTCCAGTCATTCTGCTTGTCTGAAGCTCATTTACTAGTAAATTCCTTGGGAAGGGCTCATGGAAACAATATTCCTTGAGTTCTTAGAGGTTGTTAACGGTTTGACTGTGTTCTTACTTGACTCTTCTTTCTTTCCTTAATTATCTTAAAGATATGACTCCTTTTTCTGATAATAATTGTAAAAAGTAAGTCTGATGATAATCTCATTTCCTTTCCCTTTCAAGTCATACATTCCTTTTTTCTAGGGGCCCAAAGGATTTTTTTCTTCTTCTTTAAAATCCAATAATCTGGAGTTGGCCGGTTAGCTCAGTTGGTTAGAGCGTGGTGCTAAAATCCAATAATCTTACTAGAATTTTCATTCTGTACTTTGAATGTGGTAGTGTACTCTGTCAGTGACTCATTTCACATTTTTTTTTCCAGAAAGGTTTTCTTGGACATAGTTTTAGTATTTGTTCTGTTCTCTTGTTTTTTGTTTTCTTTACAGATTTCTTTTATCTGTGTTTTAGATCCTCTTTGTCACTCTTTAATATCTGTCACTTTCTCTCAAATCCTTTTTTGTCTCTTTCTTCATTAAAAAAAAAAATTAGGGGCGCCTGGGTGGCTCAGATGGTTAAGCGCTGCCTTCGGCTCAGGTCATGATCCCAGCGTCCTGGGATCGAGTCCTGCATCAGGCTCCCTGCTCCTTAGGAGCCTGCTTCTCCCTGTGCCTCTCTCTCTCTCTCTGTCTCTCATGAATAAATAAATAAAATCTTTAAAAATAAATAAAATTAAATAAAAATTAAATATTTTCTTGTATTGGTTTCTCTTTGGGCACTACTGTTGAATTTATTTTCTCTTATTTCCTTTCTAGAACACTCATCATTTCTTAAATTGTTGTGTGGTTTTTTTTTAAGATTTTATTTTTAAGTAATCTCTACACCCAGCATGGGACCCAAACTCACAACCCCAACAAGATTTGCATGCTCCTCTGACTGAGCCAGCCAGGCACCCCTGTTTCCTTATTTCTAATTGTTTTTTGAGTCCTATCACATCATTTCTGAGTTTCTAATTCTTTTTATTGTTGTTGTTATTTCAAATCGTGTATAATTTTCTTAATTTCTTTTAGCTCATTTGGAAATAGTAGGTTACAGTTTTGCTCTGTTTTGTCTGTATACCTTTCCAGAGCACTCTCATTGTCTGAAGGGATTTTATTCAGCTTCTTGTCCCTTCTTTTTTTTTTCCTTATATAAACTATGTTACCTTTATATTTTTCTGTTGCTCCTTATAATATGAAATCAGTTTTCCTGAACTTTTGTTAGAGGGTGGCATTCAGGAAAGCTTTCCTCACTTCACAGAACTTTCTCTGTTGATTTTGGAAAGTATTAAAAAATAAAGCAGCTTGCTTTATGATATTGTACCACTTTGGTCTGGGGCTTTTCTTTCTCATCTTTGTTGTTCATGTCCTGTTATATTGTTATTCTACCCTAAGTAGTTTCTCTTTGCTTTGAGTCTCTGTCCTACAAAGGGGTTGGTTTTGAGAGTTCATAGGAGCCCCATCAGACCTTTTCTCATGGGCTTGATATTGATAATGGTCAAAACCCCTCCCAGTTTCAGCTGCTCTTCTCAAATTGGCCTGCCTTCTTTCCAGCCAATGCCCATTGGCTGTTTGGGGGTCTTCCTCTTCTCAGGTCCATCAGTTGCATCTTCCTTATCCTTTCTCCCACACAGACACTGATACCATGAAGGTCTTGTGGCTCATGGTGGTTTGTACCCACCCACTTATATTTTGGAGTTTGTGGGGGTACCTTGTCATCTAGGTCTATTGTAAATATTGTTCACAGGTTTTGGGTTTTGCTATCCAGTTTTTCTCTCTGTCGTTTATGTAAGGATTCAGAGAGAATGAAAAATTACTGATGCTGTCATCTTCCCAGAATCCTCTCCTGAGTTAATTCAATTATAAGTGTATTTTGTATTACAGTCCCTTTGGGAGCCTGCTCATAACTTATGGGTGTTGACATCTTGCTTCTGCTTGGGCCTGGGAAGGTTAAGTGCTGTAAATCTTAGCTGTTTATGATACCACAATTAATGACCAAACATAAGGAAGCTAAAATATGAACATAGTAAATTGCCAACTCACATGAATTTTTTAAAAAGCATTTAAATTTAATTACAGCAGAAATATTTCTGAGGATTTGGGGATTCTTCTTAATAATAAAAAAAAAGAAATTATTCATGTATATATTCTCAGAATTAACACAATGAACTTTTCATTTATGGGGTACATATGCATATATTTCTTGTGTACAAACTCCATAGGCTATATTTGCATATACTGTTGTAAATTTTAATTTTACTACTTTTATAGTTGGGAAATTATAACAACTGTCAAAAAAAAAAAAAGAAAGAAAAAATAATAATTTTCAGTAGGCAGGCAGTCAATTGATTCTATCATGAGCTCTAATAGAATCCAGCATGGGCCTTTAGAACTAGAGAAAGTCTCAAATGGTCATCTTGTCCAGACCACAGTCTCAAGACTCTTTACAACTCAATGTTTTTTTTTGTTTTTTGTTTTTTGTTTTTTTTTTAAAGATTTTATTTATTTATTTGAGAGAGAGAGAATGAGAGAGAGCACATGAGAGGGGGGAGGGTCAGAGGGAGAAGCAGACTCCCTGCCGAGCAGGGAGCCCAATGCGGGACTCGATCCCGGGACTCCAGGATCATGACCTGAGCCGAAGGCAGTCGCTTAACCAACTGAGCCACCCAGGTGCCCTACAACTCAATGTTTTTAAGTACTGACCATTTTTAACAACTAACAGTCTATGAGAAATGGGTTTTTGGTTTTGCTACCAGCCGAACTAAAGTGTAGTGACAAGCAGCACAGCCAACAGAAACAATACTTAAGCACGACTTCAAAAAAAATATAACAGAGCTATGGTAGCTAGGAAACAGCGGCACAGATAGTGCATTGAAGAGGAATAGTTGAGGAGCCAGGGGTAACTCTAGGGCCATGTTATGATGCTATGCAAGTGACATTGCACACGGTTTCCATAGCTACAGAACTGCACAAGCTATAGACATGCAGACCCTATGTACCCACCCACCCTGCTGCCACTGCTTTCCACACCTGCCCCTCTGAGTTTTCCACAGCCCTAGCGTAAGGAGAAAAAGGCCATATGGCTTAAATCAAAATATTTTTTTCACTTCTAAAAATCAGAATAAGAAATTCAGAGCAGAAGGCAAAGAAGCATTGGAAAATGTTTATTTCCCAAGGGTCAAGAAGCTTCAGAACATCCACTCAGGAGGAAAGGTGGGTGACCCTTCGTCACCGCCCCTCCCCCATGTCTACTTTCTTGTTCCTTTTTACCCTATCTGTTCCTCTTCTGGCTACATAGACTCTCTCTCTCTCTCTCTCTCTCTCTCTCTGCCTTCCCCGCCCCACCTCCCTGTCTTGACAGCAGCACCAGGGGGAGTTATCACATTGTTCAAAGGAATACATGTGGATTGAAGTGGTAGAGCAGGGATTAGATATTTTGGTACTCTGTTTCCTTCCAGTGGGATTAAAGAAAGGCTTTTGGATGTCACCGCCAGATGTAAAACAAAACCAGGGTAAGCTGAAGAAAAAAACAGTGGTTGTTGAGGTTAGGGAGTAGGGAGAAGAAGAAAGAAGAGGAAAACATCTTGGATATAATTAGGTCTCTAGGTGTCATCCTAAATTTGGGGGTGAGGAGGTGGGCAATGACAAACACATGTTGGGGCGGATGCCCAGGGGAACATCTCATTTTTCCTGGTGTACTCTTTCTAGTGAACAAACTTGGACTTGATCAACTGGAGGACCTACTTCTTCACATTTGTGGACATCATAACGTGAATAAATAAATCATCAGGTGCTTTCTGGTTCTGTTTTTGGGATTTCAGCTGAAATGAAGTCTCTAGACTCTTTAAGTGTGCATTCTTTCCCTGCTCATTCCTTATTAAGTCAATCCTGCACTAAACATCTAAGATGGTATGGCACAGAGGAGAGACTGCATTAGTTTCCTAGTTAGTTAGTTGCTGTAGCAAAGAACCACAAACCGGGTGGCTTCGAACAAGAGAAAGTTATTGTCTGTCTCACAGTTCTGGAAGCAAGAAGTCTGAAATCACACTTCCTCTGAAACCTGTCGGTGAATCCTTCCCTGCCTGGTCCTAGTTTCTGGTGCCTTGCCTGCAGTCTTTGGTTTTCCATGGCTTATAGACACAACCCTCCAATCCTGCATGATCGCACGGAGTTCTCCCTCTGTCTCTTCACATGCCATTCTTTTTATAAGGACATCCATCATATTGGATTACAGGTACCAGGGGGGCAGCCCTTCAGCATACCTTATTTGGAGGAGACACAATTCAACCCATAATACCATCCATCCTACCCGAGTTTAAATCCAAGTTCAGGTACTTATTAGCTTTGTGGTCTTGGATAAGTCACTTAGCCTCTCTGAACTGAGGTTTCCTTATTTATGAAATGGAGTGGTTGTTTGGGGGTGTCATAATCCCTACCTCACAGGGTCATTGCCACATGAAAGAATAGAAAAGATGACAAGACAGGAGCATGTGTGTGTGGGGTGGGGGGGGGGATAGAGAGGCTCAGCAGATTTGTTCTTTTGTAGGAATAAGCACTTCTGACCCAGTGAGTGAATATTAGGGTACAAGGGGTAAGGTTTCAGGCTACGTGGTCAAGGGCAGGTGAGTAAATCTTTTCATATGACCCTGTGTAGGTCAATTTAAAGTAAAAAACATTTAGGGGCGCCTGGGTGGCTCAGTTGGTTGGGCAACTGCCTTCGGCTCAGGTCATGATCCCGGAGTCCTGGGATCGAGTCCCACATCGGGCTCCCGGCTCGGCGGAGAGCCTGCTTCTCCCTCTGACCCTATCCCCTCTCATGCTGTTTCTCTCTCTCTCTCTCTCTCTCAAATAAATAAATAAATAAAATCTTTAAAAATAAATAAATAAAGTAAAAAACATTTGATATTCTTTGAACTCAAAGGCAGGGATGTAGTTAATACCTTGAATTTGTCTCCAGGCTGCCTCAGACCCTATATTGCTGTCTGATGAAGTGTGCTCCCCCATGTGTTCCCATGGCACTTCATGTAATTCTTATGAGGGTCAGTGCTGCTAAGTATAGACACTGTGGTTCATTTGTTCATTCGACAATATTTATTGAGCAACTTGTATGTGCCAGGCACTGTTTTAGGCACTGAGGAAGTAGAACAAAGAACCCACTCTCACAGAGCTCTCATTAGAGATGGGGAGAGAGACAATAAACAAGTTGATTCCTTTTTTTTTTTTTTTTTTTAAGTAGGCTCCACACCCAGCATGGAACCCAATGCAGGGCTTGAACTCATGACCCTGAGATCAAGACCTGAGCTGAGATCAAAAGTCAGATGCTTAACCAAGTGAGCCACCCAGGTACCCCTAAACAAGTTGATTTCTAATGCTAGAAAACTATATATACTACAAAGAAAATGAAGATCAAAAGTCAGATGCTTAACCAAGTGAGCCACCCAGGTGCCCCTAAACAAGTTGATTTCTTTTTTTTTTTTAAGATTTTATTTATTTATTTGAGAGAGAGCATGAGAGGGAGGAGGGTCAGAGGGAGAAGCAGGCTCCCTGCCGAGCAGGGAGCCCGATGTGGGACTCGATCCCGGGACTCCAGGATCATGACCTGAGCCGAAGGCAGTCGCTTAACCAACTGAGCCACCCAGGCGCCCCAACAAGTTGATTTCTAATGCTAAAAAACTATATATACTACAAAGAAAATGAAACAGAGTAAAGGGATAGAACATTAAGGATGAGAGTAGTCAGGGAAGGCCTCTAAATATAAAATTTGAACTGAAACCTGAGGATCATCATGCTGCCTGAGGAAAGAGCATTCCAGGCAGAGGGAACCATCAATGTAGAGACCTCAAGGCTGCAACGTACTTGGTATATTCAGGGAGCAGGAGGAAGGCCATTATGGTTGGAGAGTAAATGTGTAAAAATTTAATAATAACGATATATAAGGGCACCTGGGTGGCTCAGTTGGTTAAGCGACTGCCTTCGGCTCAGGTCATGGTCCTGGAGTCCCGGGATCGAGTCCCGCATCTGGCTCCCTGCTCGGCAGGGAGTCTGCTTCTCCCTCTGACCCTCCTCCCTCTCATGCTCTCTGTATCTCATTCTCTCTGTCTCAAATAAATAAATAAAATCTTAAAAAATAATAATAATAATAATAACGATATATAAGCCAAATTTCATAGAAAGTATGGGAGGCAGTACAATATAGGAAAAAGAGTCTAGGCTTTAAAGCCAACAAGACCCGAGTTCAAACCTGAGCCCTGCCATTTACCAGCTTTCCGGGCTCAGACAAGTCATCTAGCATTTATCAGCCTTGGTTTTCTTGTCTATAAAGTGGGAAAAATAAGAGTGTTGTAAAGTCAAAGCGAGATTTCAAATGAGGTTTGAAAAAGGGTGGGATTTGGAAGATAGATTTGTGTTTGAATTCCAGTTCTGTACCTTACTTATCTTGTAGCCATCTGCTGAGGTTTGTCTTCTTCACATATGAAATACGAATAATGATATTATATAATAGGATTGCTATGAGGATTTAACTAGACGAAAAATGCTTTTATGTTCTGCAGTTTTATTATTATGTGTGTGATTGTGGATTTGTTTTTATTTGTCCTCCTCAGAACTCAATATGCTCATTTAATCTGGACTCCTATCTTTTTTCAGTTCTAGAAAATTCTCATTCATTAGCACTTTAAAGTGGTGTCTTTTGCCTCTGCTTGCCATTTTCTTGATATCAGTCAGGAAGGACTATGTGATGCTTCAGAACAAAGTTTGAGAAACAAATAGCTTACTGCTTTTAAGCATTTCTATATACTTGGACTTGGGGATGGGGTTGTTTTAAGTTACCTCAGTTCTCCATATTGACTAGAATTTCCTCTTCCTCTTAAGGTGAGCAGCCTTAAAATGAATGAGTTCAATAAGATGATAGCTAGTATGTTATGAAGTGTCAGGAAAGGGCTTTAAAGAGGGGACACATAAGCATTTACATATGCTCAAGGAAAGAAACCATAGAGAAGTGGCAAGGGAGAAAACAAAACAAGGCAGAAATGGCAGATATGGGAATGAGAGGGAATAATCAATCGCACAGGAACAAGGCTGGAATCAAGAATGGAAGATCTTGGGATTTGGAACCTAGGTAAAGGATTAGCTTTAACAGGAGAGTTTCACCTCTTAGAAACAAGGAAGCAGGAAAGAAAGGGTGCAGGTTTATAAAAGTTGTTGGGGAGAGTCTGGAAATTGAGGCCAGGCAGATCTGTTTTCTCTGATGTAGGATGCAAGGTGAGCGGTGGAAATGGGAGCCTGGGAAGGGTTGAAGGTTTGTACTATCAGCTGCGAGGAATAGGTGAGTGAGTCAAATACGTACACATAAAGGAACATCCAGATAGTCAAGCTGAGGCTGGAAACCATGTGTTTATAACCCCACCAACACAGTGGCTGGGTACTATATTTAGGGCTGGTAAGCCCTAACTGCCCACGTGGGAGAGTAGAAAAGTAATTGGTTGGGTTGGTGGAGGGTTAGAGTTTGCAAGGCAGTGGCAGATAAAGGACAATCAGACAAGGGAGCGGAGGATGGGAAGAGAGTGGATGAAATGATGAAATCCAGAAACTGAGCTGACCGTGAACTAAACCCATCCTCTAACAGTAACACAAAAATGGTGCAAGCTGGACCATACCAGTGGCATAGTTAGCCCTCAGGATGCAGTGTTACTTTTGTGAGATTTTCTTTTTAGGTAACAATCACCCTGTCATTGTGGTAACAAGTATGCTCTGTTTCTGCTTTGCTAATCTTGATAAATAGATTCACTGTCTCCATAAGTCTCTCAACTCCCCCCAAAGAGAGCATGTGGTTGGTGTGGCCAGTATTCACCCCTACTGGGCAGAGCCCTCGAACCAGGCCATTACCTAGACCTTTGACCTTTGGATCAGGCATCCAGCATTGGCCCAATCAGCTGAGGCCAGGGTGATGGGGTCACATGGCAGGATTGATGCATAAGGGGCCTCTCAGAAAGGTCTAAGACTTTCCACAATACTTTCCAGAAAGAATAAAACTGCAGGCAGAACTGTTCTCGTAAACATTGGAATAGCATTTCTCCTCCTGGACTTTGTAATAGATCTCCATCCATTCCTCCACTTCTCACCTCTCTCCAAGTTGGGGAGCTGGACACAGTTCAAAAAAATTCCCTATATAGAGCACCTAATTGTTTAAGTTACATATGTTATATTTGCTTGGAACTTATTCTACCCACACCCCCTATTCACATACACACATAAATAAGCTCATACATTCATTTCTTCTTAATCCCTGGCTCCCATTTTGAGGAAGAAATAAATTACTTTCTACATAATTTTCTTTCTGGCGTGCCGACGTTAACAGTAGTAGTATAGAATCTTCCAAAGTGTGATAAAATGAATTGCTTCAGTTTCAAGGTGGGATTTTTACCACTTAATATAAAACATTCTGGCAATGTCTACCAATTTATATTATCTAGAGCAGGGCTTTGCAAATTTTTTTTCTGTAAGGGGCCAGACCGTAACTGTTTTAGGCTCTGTGGGCTACATCACAGCCACTCATCACTCTCATTGTAGGATTTAAGCAGCCATAAACAATATGTCAATCAATGAATGTGGCTGTGTTCCAGTAAAACTTTATTTACAAAAGCAGGGTGGACTTGGCTCAGGGCTGCAGTTTACTAGTCCCTCATCTAGAGGATAATTATTTATGGTTTTCTGCTGTTGGGCAAAGTAAGAGCTGAACCTCACAATAGCGGTGGTTCTTCTAACAGGATGGCATGGGGGTTCATTGTTCTACTGACTTTCCTTATGTAGATTCAGTTATACAATAAATAATTGGAGGTCACCACATCACACAACTCTGGAATCATGCAGTGCCTAGCCTGTGTGGCCATAGGCAGCAGCACTGAATTTATTTAAAGTGATTTTTTGCAGTTCCAGGTTGAGACCAGATTAAGGCAAAGGAATAGGCATTGTGTTCTTTCATTAATCCATCCAACATATTGGTTCAGACACTGACAGCTATAAAGGACACAGAAATAAATCAAGCAAGGTCCCTGTCCTCAAGGAGCTTATGATTTCCGTAAGGTATATTAGCTTTCTAGGGTTGCTGTAACAAAGAACCACAAACTGAGTGGCTTAAAAAAAAAAAAAATTACTGTCTTGCACTTCTGGAGCTAGAGGTCTGAGAGCAAGGTGTCAGCAGGGCTGTACTCCCTGTGAAGCTTGGAGAGGAGAATCCTTCCTTGCCTTTTCTTTTCTTTTTTTAAAGATTTTATTTATTTATTTGAGAGAGCGAGAATGAGAGAGAGTACATGAGAGGGGAGAGGGTCAGAGGGAGAAGCAGGCTCCTCGCTGAGCAGGGAGCCCGATGCGGGACTCGATCCCGGGACTCCAGGATCATGACCTGAGCCGCAGGCAGTTGCTTAACCAACTGAGCCACCCAGGCGCCCCCTTCCTTGCCTTTTCTTAGCCACTGGTGGGTTGCCTGCGATTGGTGGCATTCCTTGGCTTATAGCTGCAGCACTTAAATTTCCACCTTCTCCCCTTGCGTGTCTCTCTTTTCCTCTTATAAGCATACGGGTCCTAACAGATCCAGGGCCCACCGTACTCGAGCATGATCTCATCTTCACCTGACTGATTTCATCTGCAGTGACCCTATTTTCAAATAAGGTCATAATCTGAGGTACTGGAAGTTAGGACTTCAACCTATTTTTGGAGGAAGAAACAATTCAGTCAATAACACAAGGTAAGAATAAATTGTAAAATAAATGTGAGAACTATGATTGCTATGATGCAAGTTTCTGTCAAAGTACAGGGTGAGGGCAGTGATAAGGGAGGTAAGCTTTACCTGGAAGGGTCAGGAAAGCTTCCGTAGATGAGGTGAAGCTTGAGCAGATTCTGGAAAACGATACCAAATGTTTGTCAGGTACAAATGGGGCATATGGGACCTGGGGAATGGAAGGGCATCCTCTGCAGGAGCAGCAACAAAGGTAGTTAGTAGTGTGACATAACCAACTTCATAATGGTCCACTATACCCTGAAGGGGGCTTAGGCTTCCTGTTTTCCAGAGAAATAAAAATGAGCTCTAAACACCTTGGCTATTTGATGCACCTGTGACAGTTATTCAAGATCACCGGCAGCTGCAGAATTTCAATATAGGAGGGGCTCAGGGGGACAATCTATTTTTTAGAGGGGGGAGGAGCAGAAGAAGAGAGAATCTTAGACTCCCTGCTGAGCGTGGAGCCCAATGGTGGGGGCGGGGTGGGAGGACCTCTATCTCATGACCCTGCCTGAGCCGAAATCAAGGGTCAGATGCTTAACCAACTAAGCCACCGAGGCATCAGAGGGACAATCTAAGTGGAAGGCAGGTGACTAATCAAAGCTATATTTGCATAGTACACAACTGTAGTTTACTTAGTTACTACAGTAGCCACATGTGACTGTCTGAATGCAAGTGAATTAAAAATCCTGTCCCTGGGTTACGCTTGTCCCCTTCAGGTGCTCAATAGCCACACGTGGCTTTGGACAGTGCAGAGACAGAACATTTTCATTAAAAATAAAATGACCACTTTGTAACTGAGTACTGCCTCAAGTTTGCTCCTGCTTGCTTTGTGTCTGTGATCAAACTGACATAATGTAGCATTCTACAGTCGTCCAAAGCAAATGAGAAAAGAACAGAGTTGGCCTTCGTATGTGAATGATGCATTACCACTATATTAAGGAAGGTAACCTAATAGTTCAAATAAAGAAAAATTGCCGTTATAAATGCACTGAGATCAAAAGAACCTGCCCTGTGGCAATCTGTAGCATGTTTACTTTATAATCAGTTACATAGTTTCAGCAAAATAATATCATCTATCTCATTAAATTAGTGTTGTCAATTTAAATATCACTGGCTTGATAGTTTGATTTAAATTTAATCTGAAAAATAAAAGCCTTGGGTTCATAAGAACTATAAATACTAGGAGTTTGCACCTAGTTTTATGTTGGTACGTTAAGATAACATACTAGGGGTAATTTAAGTAAATGTAAGGATCAGTGGAGCATTTTCACTTCTCTTTAGAAGGGGTCATTACATTACCCAAGATTGAGAAGCACTGTGAAAGCCTTCAGGATGAAGGAGCCTGAACACATCACCTGTAACACACCGACCCAGGCCCACTGAGGGTGCGTGATTGTCGGTATTCTATCATATCCAGATTAACTAGAGCACTCCTGGCACTCGTTTGCCATAACTGTACCCGGGATATATTATCATACCAACTGCAGCATCTGGCAAGGCTTCACACTGATGAAACATTTTACTCCACAATTTTCTAATCACCCCCTGTTTTAGAATTCAATTAGTAAAACTTGATTTACACTATTCATAAATGCAGAATTTTGCACTACCCCTTCCTAGCTCTTAATAGACAAAAAAAAAAAAAGTGTTGGTAGTGAGCAAGGAGACCAAAAGGCAAGACCCACTTTTCATTTTCTGGCACAAGGATATTTTTTTCTCTGTCTTAATCAGACCAACTATTCTCAAGCACCTTACTGATGGGGAAATAGGACTCAAGAGCATCATTTTCATATTACCACTTCACAATGTTTTCCTGAAAGGCTTCGTGTCTTCTCACATAGTCTCCAGCCTCCAGCTTTCCCCCTTGAAATGTACAGATGAATTTCACACTCTCGGAGGCAAATACTGCTTTCCTCACCATAAATGAGACACAGAGGCATATCAAGGCTGGGCTATCTCATTGGGTGTACCCCAGGGCTACAATCAGCTCAAGCTGGTCTTCTCACTGTGATTACAATAGTCAGATCAGTCCACTCAGCCAACTCCTATACCACTGGGGGAGTAAACTCACACTTATTTTGAGTGGGATTGTATATTACATTGAGACCCCTTATTTATGTTGTTGCACCGTATAGGTATCCCCGGAACCTTGGCTGAATGTCTTACCTCTTGTTTCTGAAAAGGGCTTGGTGAATATTCCTACTATTTCCTGCAAAGTGAGACTTAAAACACAGCTTCTCATGTAAGTGGCAAATAAGCGACCAATACCCTATGAACCAGAAGGATACTCTAAGTGCTAAAAATCAAACAAACAAACAAACAAAAAACTGCTTGCCATCTTTTAAAATACTCCAAAGATCTGCAAACTTAACACTGAGAGGAGTTTAAAAAATCTACCTCCCTTCCCTTGAGAAGGTGTTTCTGGTTGTTGAGATAAGTAAGTAAAGCAATCTTTTACTCAAATTTTGCAAGTGTAGTTAATTATAGTTGTTGAAGTTCAATTATGCTAAGCTAATAATAGTAGCCACCATTTATTTGGCTTACTCTATACCAGATAGAATGCCAAGCTATTTACTATTTTTTATTCCTTACAACCACTTAATGAAAGTATGTGCTGTTGTCTCTTACAGATACAATAAAACAAAAACAAAAACAAAAAAAAATGAGGAGGCCTAGAAATTAGCCTGAGGTCACATGGCGACTCCATGTTGGAGTCAGGATTTGAACTCAAAACTTCCTGAACTCCCAAGCCTCACAAGTAATAATAATATTAGGTATAATAAGATATATGTCACAATGAGCTATATTACAGTTAATTTGTTGCTACTCCTCAAACTAAGCATTCTGATTTTCAATATTTACTTCCAGCTTCCGAGGAAAATGGCAAGACGAAGTTTCGCTCTGGTCAGTTACAGAGCGCTTAAGTTATCTCAGGGTGTTGGCAACTCAAATACCTGTCACAAAGTACCCTTTTTTTTTCTGCTCTTAATTCACAAGGTTGGGCCCCAAGTCCCCAAAGCACTTTCATCTCCAGTCAGAGAGGCCTTATGAAGAGAACTGATGCCCCGTTTCATTCCAAGGTGAGCTCTCCACAGTGCTCTGCCACCATGACCTGCCTCTCCAGTGGGCTCACCTTTGTGGGAGAGTTCAGCCACCAAGAGCTGGGCATCCACAGGACAGGAGCAGAATAATGGATTACCCACTTGAAAATTCAAGGGGAATTTTGAGGGCCTGGAGTTTTACCAGGTCTCCTGGTAAGCATCCTAAGTTCTGTCAATAAAAAAAAAAAATGATCTTTAGAAAACACAAGCAAGATTTAAATCCAGGTTACTTTTAGAAGATCTTAGTATCCATTTGAGTATTATTAGGTAAGCTTTGATAATTAACTCTATAAACCCCAAAACCAGCCTTCACAACCCTGCCTCCATCTTCAGGCCCAGGAGCAGACTCAGAAAGCCTACCCACTCATTACTTCTTGTCCCTTTATTTAGGAGGAAATGTCTGGGCCAAGAGAAGAGTAACAGCTTGGCAGGTACTGACTAGATAGGTATTTCATATACTGTAAAGCCTATTCAATAAAATTTCCCTAATATGGAATGTGATGTGATGAATTTGCACCATGAATAAAAAGGGTGTGCTCGGCAAATACGTAATGTCTCCATAATTATAATTTGCAAAGAAAGAGGACGTTCAACATGAAGGAATAAAACGTGTCTTTGGCCGCGATCTGAATTGCGTCCGTTGTCCCTCCTCAAGCTGCAGATTCCTATGTTGAAGCCCTGACCTGCAGGGTGATAGTATTTGGAGGTGGGGCCTTTGGGAGGCAATTAGGTTTAGATGAGGTCCTGAGAGTGGAGCCCACCTGATGGGATTAGTGCCCTGTTAAGAAGGTTTACCGCAGAGCTTGCTAGTTCTCTCAGCCTCGTGAGGCCGCAGCAAGAAGAGAACTCCCTCCCCGGAACCCTGACCGAGATGGCACCCTGATTTCGGACTTCCAGCCTCCAGAACTGTGAGAAAATTAACTTATGTTGTGTAAGCCACCCGGGCTGTGTTGTTTTGCTGTGACAGTGTGAGCTGCTGAACACGTCTTACGTTAACTTTGAAACACCTCTTCGCATGCAAAGATAATTAATAATTTTACAGTTATCGCTTGCGTGTGTGTTCATTAAAGCAAAACTGATAGGACCTCTCGTTGGCAATGCTTTTATGATCCTCTTTAACTTGGAAGTGCTAAAACTGCCTTTAAAAAATTGCATAATGTGGCTTTTTCAAATCGTTTGGACAGAGTTAGAGCCAATTAGAATCGTGAAGTTTTACTCTTCTGCCCAAAAACTCTAAAGAAGTTATTATGTATCATAACAAATTAAATGTTATAGCCCATAAGACACATGGGCTCATTCTCAAAATTTTGTTTTGTTATAAGAACATTAACATGGAATGGATTTACATGGATAATCGCTGAAGCCAGGTTATCAAGTACATGGAGTTCATTGAACTATTCTCGACCTTATGTGGACATTTTAAAATATAAATATATTTAAAATACAAATATAAAAATATATAAAATATAAAGTCCCTTTTAAAATAAGTTCTAAGTGAATATATATGTACTTATGAGCTACCTATGAACTAATGAGTGGACAGACTGATTCTGCGATGCAGGGTGGTTGCTTAGGTGTGTTTTGATCCATAACCATTTTAAAAAGTGGAAAATAACCACCTCCCAGCCCCTTTTTTGAGAAGTGCAAACTATGCCAACTGCCTTGAATGGAAGAGAATGTTTTACCCTCTATTTTCACAGCTGCCTTATCAGTTTCCTAAACTCCATTAGGGTGGAGCACAGGAATTATAGGAGGACCCGGGCCTATGTTGTGGTTTGAAGATAACCGTGTATCTTCCCAGGCTAACCTCCTGAAGAGGAGTGAAGACCTCTCCCCAGAGGGGGAAGAAAGTTAGGACCTTAAAGAGATCTTAGAGGTTACAGAGTGGTTGAAGCTTAACAGTCTATGGAGACCTCTGCCAGCGTTGTGGGAAAATGATTTGGTATTCAATTGTTCTCACTTGGGCACTTTCCCAGATTACACGTAGCTCGACCAGATAAAACCTCTCCATTCCATCCTACCCCTCCTCCTCCCGAAAATTTCCTGAACCCTAGATGTGGCAGGCTGGCTTTGTTCTGGATGAAGGGGGCAAGAGCTGTCAGGTAAATAAGGAAAATACCTCTTCAGTCTTCTCACCTGCCGGTCTGGGCTGTGTTCTCTTGGCTTATAGTGTGGAAATGAGAATTTCCGCAATTTCAAAGGGAGTGTCTGCTACTGTTCATTACTAGCTGAGTAATTACTTAGGTTCTTGACCTCTTTACGTGCTCTGGATTTCCGTGGCTATAAGATAGGAATTGAGCTGAGGACTCTCTGAGAAGCAGGAGGAAATTTTTTTTTTTTTTGCAGAGTTTTCATTTTACTCATAACCTAGTTTTAGACTGGAGATGTGGGTGGTGAGCATCCAGGCCCTTCGTAAGGCATTACACAATCTATGAGAGTTATACAGAGTGGATAGAAAAGTACCTATAACCCACTTTTTAAAAAAGTGTTTCATAATATAGACCTTAAATTCTCCAGGGCATGGAATTACTGACACTGTTTCTTGATGGAAGAGAAGAATTCTTAAATACTTAATTGTTCCTATAGTTCACAGGGTAGAGGAAGAAAGGAGGCCAGGGGTGACAGATGAAGGTAGATGGGGAATGCTTTGCCTTTGGGACTTATCACCCACTTATTGGTTCTAAGACTTGAACCCCAAACCTAGAAAAAACTCCCATGTTCAGAGGATTGTAGTTGGTATAACTTTCATTTACCACAACAAATTTTCATCAGAAATTTTTGTTAAAATGAAGCCCACATTAAGATTTTCACTTTCCCTTTGCTGCTAGAATTTTTTTTTTTTTAAGATTTTATTTATTTGGGCGCCTGGGTGGCTCAGTTGGTTAGGCAACTGCCTTCGGCTCGGGTCGTGATCCTGGAGTCCCAGGATCGAGTCCCGCATCGGGCTCCCTGCTCGGCAGGGAGTCTGCTTCTCCCTCTGACCCTCCTCCCTCTCATGCTCTCTGTCTCTCATTCTCTCTCTCAAATAAATAAATAAAAGCTTAAAAAAAATTTTTTTATTTATTTGACAGAGACATAGCGAGAGAGGGAACACAAGCAGGGGCAGTGGGAGAGGGAGAAGCAGGCTTCCCACTGAGCAGGGAGCCCAATGTGGGGCTCGATCCCAGGACCCCAGACTCATGACCTGAGCCAAAGGCAGATGCTTAATAACTGAGCCACCCAGGCGCCCCATGCTGCTAGAATTTTTAAGATATGTGTGTTGCATATTTTCGTCATCCTATTTTGAGAGCTTAAAAGAGGTGCAGCCATGTCATTAGGCAGTTGGGAAAAGTTATATGGAAGTTTGAGTCATGGGGCACCTGGGTGGCTCAGTCAGTTAAACGTCCAACTCTTAATTTCATTAAGTCATGAAATCTCAGGTCATGATCTCAGGGTCTTGGGATGGAGGCCTTCATTGGGCTCTGCACTCAGGGGGAAGTCGGCTTGAGATTCTCTCCCTCCCTCTGCCCCTCCCCCGCTTGCTCTTGGGCCCACTCTCTTGCTCGCTCGCTAGCTCTCTAAAAAATCTTAAAGAAAAATAAAAGTTTGAGTTATAGTAGTCCCAAGTTTCAAGGATTTTTTCTTTAAGGTTTTATTTGAGAGAGAGCACGCGCGAGTGCACACATGCACATGAATGGGAGGAGGAGCAGAGGGAGAAGGAGAGGGGGAAGCAGACTCTCTGCGGAGCAGGGAGCCCGTCACAGGGCTCTATCCCATCTGGGATCATGACCTGAGCCAAAGGCAGATGCTTAACTGACTGAGCCACCCAGGTGCCCCTCAAGGATCTTATCTTTCACTAATTTATCAAACTAAATTAATATTTGAGTGCCTACTAGTGCTAGGTACCATTCCAGGTGCTAGGCATATGGCAAAACACAAGAAATCCAAGGTTCTAGTTCTAACAGAGTGACTAGACCCACAGAGCTTGCATTCCAATGCGACTAGACCCACACAGAAATGGAACATTAGGGAGTGACAAGTGCGAATATGAAAATGGGACAGGGTGACAGTAAATGAGTGTTTTAAACTGGGTCATGAGGAAAGGCCACTCCAAGAAGGTGACATTGAATTGAGACCCAAATAGTGGGAGGAAGCCAGTAATGGAATATCAAGGAAATTCATAATCTAGGAAGAGGGAGAAAATAGTACAGAAGCTCCAGAACTTAATATGCTCAACAAACAGAAAGACAGCAAGTATGGCTGGGGGCTTAGAGAGCAGGAGAGGGGGTGATCCAGTCAGAGGACCAGAAACCTGATCATGTAAAGCCTTGAAGGCCAGATTTTATGCTAAATGTAATGGAAAGACCTTGAAGGGTTTTAAGCAGAGAGATATTATCTGACTTGCATTTTAAAATATTACTCTGGCTACCATGTGGAGAGTGGATTATATAAAGTGGCTATAACAGTAACTCTGATGAAAGATGATGGTGGCTTGGACGAAGATAAAGATGGAGAGAAACAGATTTGGGATATTCTGGACGTAGAGGAGAGTAGATAGCACTCGGTGGTGGATTTAATGAGGGGGGGAGTGAGTGAGCCCCACATTCCTGGCTTGGGCTCTTGTTATAGTTATTTGCTGGATAAGGAAAGCTGGGAGAAGAGTAGATCAGGCTGGGAAAACAAGAGTTTGCCTTGGGGCATGTTAATTTGGAAATTAAATATCCAAATTAGATGTGAAGTAGGAAGGTTGGGGCTAGAAATAATAAATCTGGGAGTTATCAGCATAGTTAATGGGACAGGAGCCAATGAAGTGGGTTGAAGAGAGGTAAGAAATGAAGACAGTGGCTACAGACAACTTTTTCTAAGACACTGTAAGTGGGGAATACAGAAATAGGGTTGCAAGAGTATATGGGGTCAAGGACAGGTTTTCAAAAATATATATATATTTTTTAAAAGATAGGAGAGCTAAACTATGTTTCTAAGCTGATGGGAATGATGCAGGACAGAGAGAGGGAAAATTACAGTTTGAAAGGCTCTTTAGGGATTACCTATAGCATCTCATCCAAACATAGACTTGAAGACTGAAGACCCATTTGGAAAACTTAAAAGCGTAGCTGTTTGGTGTATATGTATTGCCTTGGAGAGGTTTTGGGAGAGGAAAGGGACAGAGAGAGAAAATGAACCTGGAGAAAAGGGGATTAGAGAGGGCAGGAGAATAGGGACTATGACCCAAAATAGCACAGAGCCAGGAAATAAATCTGTGGGACCTGGGGAGGAGGCTGAGGAATTAACAAATTAGGTTTCTACCTTCTAGAGACAAATCTTTCCAGACCTTATCAGTTCCATCATCCACCAAGTCTTTCTTGCCTGGAAGGGGCAGCAGTTAAGAAAGGGGCTAACAAACTCTGGGCTCTGCTTCTTGATGGAGGGGAGCAAGTTGTGCAACTGCTCTGTGCCTCAGTTTCCTCACCTGAATCTGAGCTTAGAAGTGCTCACTCCATGGGGTTAGCAGGTGAATTAAGTGAGACCATCCTTGTGAAGCCCATAGCTCATTTACTATCCTTCATGGGCAAATACTTAAGTTTTTTGAGGCCAGGGAACATGTCTTATTCTTTTAACTTTCTATGACCTCTAAAATATAGTCTTAACTGCAAGTGAATTTTTAATGTTTGCCTTCTTTTTCTCCCTTTCTTCCCCTTTCTTTTTGCTGTGCTTCACCCTACATCTCCTTTTCATCTCCCAGCCCACCAAAGCTGGTGTCAAAACTCGCCTGCCCTTCACCTCTTGCTGCTCACCTCTTTACCTCATACCCCTTTGCACTTATGTGTTTGGTCTATAGTTGTTCTGTCTGATGTCGATTCATAGAAAGTCAGCATGAGGTGCAGCTTTAGCTTCATTCTGTCTTACCTCCCAAAGCAAGAAAGATTTTTAAGTATGATCACCTTGATTTTAAAAAAGTTTATGCCAACCCTAAATTTACCCTTTGTTGCGGAGTTCACATATAATTTCTCTACTGCATCTAGTTGATTAACTCCATGAAGGTTGATTTTCAGAAAGCTCTTCTACCCAAGAGAGCTTCGCAGCCCCACGTCAATTTTTTAAAAAGATTTTGTTTATTTGAGAGAGAGAGCAAGCATGATCAGGAGGAGGGGTGGGGGGGAGGGGGCAGACTCCCCACTGAGCAGGGAGCACCATAGGACTTGTGGGACTCAATCCCAGGACTCCGGGATCATGACCTGAGCCGAAGGCAGACGCTTAACCAACTGAACCACTTAGGTGCACCACCCCCACGTCAATTTTTGACATTGTTATTCCATTGGGGGGGGGGTGTTTATATGCAAGAGACCTTTCCCATTAAAATGTAAGCTCAAGGACAGAGACCCTGCCTAGTTTTTTTTTTTTTTTTTAATTATGAACTATTTCAGCCACAGGAAAAACTGGAAGTAAAAGTAAATACACAAATGTCTATACTCCATCCAGTTTAAAATATTACTTGCACAATTGTAGCTGTGTCCCCTCCCACCCATAAATAATCTCTATCTTCAATTTCAGGTTTATCATTCCTATGCAGATTTTTATCCTTTGCATATTTATGTGTCCCTATCAAGTTCTGCTTCCCTAGGGTTTCTGATGTGAACACATAGTAGGTTCTCCGTGTTTGTTGAATGAATGATGCTTCCTTGAGGACAGGAACTGGGTCTTGTCTTTCCTTTTCTGTTACTTTTCCCAAAATCTTTCTCACCTACTGGGCCATTTGGAAGGTAAAAAAGGCGCTTAGTCGTTGTTGGCCTATATAAAATCTATGACCTAAATTATGGCTGTCCCACAAATTCTCGTGGTGTCTGCCCCTACAAAGTTGGTTATTACTCTTGTATAGAGGGAGGGGAGTTTATTGGGAACCCTGAAGGTTGCCATTTGTGGGTACTTGGTATCCTATCTGCCTTTCTGGGCACTGACTCTTTTTCCACAAGAGAATATGGTCTGCTTAGACTCCACTAATGAGAGGCACTTGCATGATATTTGGTAGAGAAAGAAGGAGAAGCCCTTGTTTTCTGGGGGATGTTATGGGCAACAGTAGCAGGAATGGCTGACCTGGGATTTTTGCCTCCATCTTTTAGGTATTCTGAGAATCCACTTTATAGGCAGCTGAGATCAGTAGCAGTGGCTTCCTTCTGATCCCTGCCCTTCCAGATTCTCTGAAAGGGTCCCTAACCTCCATCCCTCCTGCAACTTCCTTAGAGTTATGAAAGTCTCTAATTCTTTGTGTTAAAGCCCTTCCTGTTGGAAATACATACAGCAGTGACTGTTTTCCTGACTGTACCATGACGGACAAAAAAACAAAAACAAAAACCCACCTAATCCACAAGCTTCCGTTGGAAACCCTAGGACAGTAGAACTTAATATAGAGGTTCTCGAAGCCCCTCAGGACAGTCGTGATGGGATCTTTGGAGGTGAGGAGCCTAGGACTGGGAGCTCTTCAGGTTGTCACCCAAACCTAGGATTGCAGGATCTGAGGAAATAGGGCTTATGGTAAAATGAACACAAGGTTGAGTCTATAAAACTGTGTAGAATCTACTGAAGCAAAAGAAGTGAGATACAAACAATTATTTTTGTGTTGTGTTGCACACATTTAACCACAGAATGTATCTGAAGAACACAAGAATCCAATAACTGGGCCGAGCTGTGGTGTCTAAGGGACAGGAGTTGGGGAAGAGTCACTTTCCATGGCATATGCTCTTGTACCTTCTGAATTTCATACCATGTGCATGTATTAGCCACTCTGAAAATATATTTATTTTTTTAAAGATTTTATTTATTAGAGCGCGAGAAAGAGCACAAATAGGGAGAGGGGCAGAGGGGGAAGCAGACTTCCTAATGAGCAGGGAGCCCGACACACGGGGCTCCATCCCAGGGTCCCAGGATCATGACCTGAGTCTCAATCCCAGGACCCCTGGATCATGACCTGAGCCAAAGGCAGATGCTTAACCAACTGAGCCACCCACATGCCCTAATACATTTATATTTAATAGCAACAGTTGTATACTGGTTTTTGTATACTGATTTTGCAGTCATCAGATTTTCAAAAATCACAAACTTTTGGGGTCTTGGGGAGGGTGTCACTTTGGTAATGCCTAGTAAAGTTAAAAATATATAAACATGATCAGTAATTTCCCTTCTATTTATATACTCTGGAGAAACCCTCCTATCAGGAGAAGAGTACAAAGATGTTCATTACAGTATTGTTTAATAGTAGAAAAACTGGAATCATAAAAATGTCCATTAACAGAATAAATAGATATAAAAAATGAAATACTATGCAACAGTTAAAACAAATGACCTAGCTCTATAAATATGAACATGGCTCATTCTCAAAGATGTATTCGTGAGAAAAGAAAGGATCTGCTGAGTGATCTAGTATGGTAGCATTTAGGTAAATTGTGAAACATACATACTAATAGTAAAGTATATATATTTTTAAAGGGTTAGAAGGTTTCATACCTGATTCATGAGAGCAGTAGCCTCTGTTAAGAGAGAAGAGAGGGATTGGGATGAAAACCAAAGAAACTTCATCTTCTATTTTTTTAAGATTTATTTATGAGAGAGTGAGAGCTCACACGAGGGCAAGGTGGGGGCAGGAGCAGAGAGAGGAGGACAAGCAGACTCCAGACTGAGCTCAGACCGCCACACTGGGGCTTGATCCCAGGACCCTGAGATCATGACCGGAGCCGAAACCAAGAGTTGGATGCTTAACTGACCGAGCCACCCAGCTGCCCCTATTCTTCTTCTTTTTTTTTTTTAATCTGAAGTAAAATGATTTTTTTATTCCAACCATACTTTATTTTATTTTATTTTTTTATTCTTATGTTAATCCCCATACATTACATCATTAGTTTTAGATGTAGTGTTCCATGATTCATTGCTTGTGCATAACACCCAGTGCTCCATGCAGAATGTGCCCTCCTCAATACCCATCACCAGGCTAACCCATCCTCCCATCCCACTCCCCTCTAGAACCCTCAGTTTGTTTTTCAGAGTCCATCGTCTCTCATGGTTCGTCTACCCCTCTGATATCCCCCCCTTCATTCTTCCCCTCCTGCTACCACCTTCTTCTTTTTTTTTTTTCTTAACATATATTGCATTATTTGTTTCAGAGGTACAGATCTGAGATTCAACAGTCTTGCACAATTCACAGCGCTTACCAGAGCACATACCCTCCCCAGTGTCTATCACCCAGTCACCCCATCCCTCCCACCCCACCCCCCACTCCAGCAACCCTCAGTTTGTTTCCTGCGATTAAGAATTCCTCATATCAGTGAGGTCATATGATACATGTCTTTGTTTGACTTATTTCGCTCAGCATAACACCCTCCAGTTCCATCCATGTCGTTGTAAATGGCAAGATCTCATTCCTTTTGATGGCTGCATAATATTCCATTGTATATATATACCACCTCTTCTTTATCCATTCATCTGTCGATGGACATCTTGGCTCTTTCCATAGTTTAGCTATTGTGGACATTGCTGCTATAAACATTGGGGTGCATGTACCCTTTTGGATCCCTACTTTTGTATCTTTGGGGTAAATACCCAGTAGTGCAATTGCTGGATCATATGGTAGCTCTATTTTCAACTTTTTGAGGAAACTCCATACAGTTTTCCAGAGTGGCTGCACCAGCTTGCATTCCCACCAACAGTGTAGGAGGGTTCCCCTTTCTCCGCATCCCCGCCAACATCTGTCGTTTCCTGACTTGTTAATTTTAGCCATTCTGACTGGTGTGAGGTGATATCTCATTGAGGTTTTGATTTGGATTTCCCTGATGCCTAGCGATGTTGAGCACTTTTTCATATGTCTGTTGGCCATTTGGATGTCTTGTTTGGAAAAATGTCTGTTCATGTCTTCTGCCCATTTCTTGATTGGATTCTTTGTTCTTTGGGTGTTGAGTTTGATGAGTTCTTTATAGATTTTGGATACTAGCCCTTTATCTGATATGTCATTTGCAAATATCTTCTCCCATTCTGTCAGTTGTCTTTTGGTTTTGTTGACTGTTTCCTTTGCTTTGCAAAAGCTTTTTATCTTGATGAAGTCCCAATAGTTCATTTTTGCCCTTGCTTCCCTTGCCTTTGGCGATGTTTCTAGGAAGAAGTTGCTTCCCATCCATACTTTTCTATGGTACTTTTCAAAATAATGTATATTCCATACTCTCCCACTCATTCCCCAACCCACTGCAATTTGGATTGTGTCCTACATCAGTCAGGATCCTAGCAGGAGACAAAGGGCACAAATGGAGTAATTTGAGGAGAGTTTAATATAGGGACTACAAAGATGCTGACAGGATACTGAAGCCAAAAGAATAGTGCGGCACCCCAGGGGCTGGTAACAGCGGGAAGCTGTCATTACCCTAGGCCTGCAGGAAAAGGGGAAGGAGCCTTTACAGGAGCATAGGCTGAGTGAGTACTGTATGGAGAGGACCACCCAACAAGAGTGATGCCCTTCAGAATGAATGCAGGCTGGCCACATTGACCCACGTCAAGGGAGCCAAACAAGACAGATACCTCGACACTTCTCTCCTTTCTCCCTCTGATTTCCTGTTAATATTCCCCATTGGCCAAGCCCGACTTGAAGCCAGAGGGCCAGAAAATCCATGGATGCTGCCCATACAGGTCAGCCTCCCAGGGCTCAGAGCAGGGACAAACCAAGGGTCTTCACAGGCCCCAAACATCTCACGAAGTTTCCCATGCCTGCTAACTGTCAAGTCCAGGAGATGCTTAAGATTTTTAGCTTCTTGGTTACGTTTTATAATTTTCTCCTCCTTTTTATCCCCTCCTCTAGTTTTTCAACCAACTCAAATGGCTCCTGGCTAGTGTTGTTCGCTGGAAACTTTCACTACCTTTCTCGAGTGCTAAAGTTCTCCAGGTTTCCATTTCTGACCCTCTTTTCCCACTCCTTCACTCCCATCTACTTCCTACCTCTTTGCTGATGAAGACTTAAAATCTTTATTTGTAGCTGAGACCTCTCAATTCCAGACCTGCTGATGGCATGCGACTCTCATAGGCATCTTAAGGTTGGCATGACCAAGCCAAACACAGCCCCTTTCCCTGTAGACCTCTTCCTCCATAGAGTTCCCACCAAGCGAATGAGCCTGCTGCCACCTTCCACATCCTGTCCAATTCTCTTTCCCTTGAAGTGGGGCTGATCAAGAGAGCTCAACCAAGCACAGAAATGGTGAGCTCTTTAACTGGATTTATCCTGGAGGGGTAACCGAGCTGGGTTAATAAGATCAGAACCAGAATATCGAATCTAAGTGGCTTCTCAACTGCGAGCATTAGAATTACCTGTGTACCTGGACCCCATCTGAAACCAGTTAATCCCCAAACCTGGTAATGTGGACCTAAGAAAGGAAAAATACATCTCCTATGTCTCTACTCTCAATACTACGACGCTACTTTTGACACCAAATGTGTAGGTTTTTCACACATCAAGCAATTCTGTGATACCAGCTGCATGTCCTATAACTTAATTCTGACACTGGAGAAAATGTCAGGTCTATAGGACTGCCTCTTCCCTATTTCAGATGCCAGTTGCAAGTCCAGACTATCCCCTGTGCTTCTGACAGATCAGTGATAAATCTGAACTTCCCAGACTCCCGTCTTCAGGTTTGATTCATTTGCTAGGGCAGCTCACAGAACCCAGGAAACCAGCTTACTTACTACATGACTGGTTTATTACAAAGAACATTAAAGGCTACAAATGAGAACAGCCAAAGGAAATGATACTTAGGACAAGGTCTGGAAGGGTCCTGAGCACAAGAGCTTCTGTCCCAGGGGAGTTTGGAGTTTGTCACCCTTCTGGCACATGGATGCGTACTTATTCACCAACGCAGAAGCTCTCTAAACCCCATCCTGTTAGATTTTTCTGGAGGGTTCACTACATAGGCAATGGCCAATGATTTAATTGATCTCTAGCCCCTCTCCCCTACCCAGAGATGGTGTGGGGGGTGGAGATGGGAGGCTGAAAGTGCCAACCCTCTAATCTTGGTTGGTTCCCCTGGCAACCAGCCCCCATCCTTCGGGGCTTTCCAAAAGTCACCTCATTAACATAAACTCAGTGTGGTTGAAAGGGGCTTGTTATGAATAACAAAAGACACTCACTTTCGGCTCTGAAGCTATTTCAGGCACTGAGGAAAAACTAAATATTGTAACAAAAGGTACCCCTTTACAAAGGGGCTCTTTACAAGGGTTTTAGGAGCTATGTGCCAGGAACAGTGGGCCAAATATATATTTCTTAAAAATCACAATATCACAGGACTGAATGGTGCCCCACCCATTCCTATGTTGAAGCTCTAACTCCGAATGTGACTATATTTGGAGACCAGGCCTGTAAGGAGGTAATTAAGGTTAAATGAGGTCATAAGAGTGGGGGCCCTAATCTGGATAGGACCGGTGTCCTTAAAAGAAACAGACACCAGCTTGTTCTCTCTGCCAGTGTTTGCACAGGGAAAACGCCATGTGAGGACATAGCAAGAAGGTGGCCATTTGCAAACCAAGGAGAAAGGCTGCATCAGAAACCAACCCTGACAGTACCTTGATCTTGGACTCCTAGCCTCCAGGACCATGAGAAAATAAATTTCTGTTGCTTAAGCCACGCAGTCTGTAGTATTTTGTTGCAGCAGCCCAAGCAGACTAACACACCTGGGAGAGTCCAGACAGGTCTTTCTTCTCAACTCCCTGGGCGATTCTAACGCACAGCCAGGCTGGAGAAGCACTGAGCTTGACAGAAAACAGATAACTATAGAAAGACTGACAGTCACGGTGACAAGCCAGGCAAGCAGAGAGAAACAGCCCGGATGAAGGAAAGCCAGCTGGGGGATGCCTTTAGCATCCCTTGGCAGTTTGAGCTGAGACTCCCAGTACCAAGCCATAGTAATAGAGGCCATCCGAGTAGGTTGGCCATGTCCTTAGCAGTCACCAGCTCCTAGGAATCCCGCCTCCTAAACAGTTTCCACCTCCCCCTCCTCTCCTTCAGCACCGTCCCTTTCCTCCTATACTCTAGTGTGTGTGGGGGGGCGGGTGGCAAACTGCCACCCACTGGCCAAATCTGGCCCACCAGCTGTTTCTATAAAGTCGCATTGGAGCATGGTCACATTTACTTGTAGATATATTACTGTCTATGGCTGCTTTTGTATGACAACAGCAGAGTTGAATATTTGCAACAAAGATCACATAGCTCACGGGACCTAAACTATTCACTGTCTGGCCCTTTCAGAAAAGGTCTGCTGACCCCCACTCTAGTAGATGGCTACATGTATGGGGTGAGGCCAGAGAGGAGTCAATTTATATATTAGTGCCTCATTGGTCCAAAAGAATAAAAATCCCTTCACGGTGTACCTAAGTCAACCCCTACTGAGTACCTACTATGTGCCAGACTCTGTGGTTAAGAAGTAGGGATATGACAGTGGATGAGAGCTGTATTACCCTTACACTGGGGCGCGAGGGCCCTTCACTTGAGACGGCCATGCAGGTTACAGATACGTACAGAAACAGACAAGAAAGACTACGTGGGCCCCTGAGTTTGGCTTTGGCAGAGCATGGCCTGTAACTCTGAACAACTCTTCTTGTAACCCATGCAGTTTGGGCCCCAGGAAAGCTCTTGGCTACATCCCTGGCAGTATGTCCTCAGGACTGAAAAGGCTAGAGACAGTGTGTCAATGCCCCAAAGATGTGGGTTGTATCACTGCTGATGTCCGAGAAGGATACTTCTTTGGCCTGTAGGGAGGATTTGAGCAGTGGAAGGGCTTAATGTAAGAGAAAAGGCAAATAAGTTGTCAAAACTTCCTTTCTGCATGAATGCAATAAATTGTTGCAAAACAAAGTATGATTTCCCAGTGGGGCTGAGGGTCCATTTCCTTGCTTCTCTTCAGATTATTTTAATTCCTAGTTCTAAGGGTACTTATGAAATAGTATGATATTAACTGTGTTAAACAATTCATATTTGTGCATGCATAGGTCTAGATATAGCACATGAAGAATGATACCAATTCTTTACATTGTCAACTGGTAGACATTGCACACTAGAATTGGAATCCTCTTATTTATATGTATTTACTAAGATTTCATTTTTATGAAATTAAAATATAGCTTTGAACCATGTTAATTCATTAATTATACTTACTGCCTTTTAAGATCTAGTTTTTAATAATTTAGAAGAATAGCATATTCATGATTTGCTTATTTTTACTTCAATTTGCTTTTTTTTTTTTTTTTTAAAGATTTTATTTTTAAGTAATCTCTACACCCAACATGGGGCTCAAACTCACAACCCTGAGATCAAGAGTCACACACAACACTGACTGAGCCCGCCAGGCGCCCCTACTTCAATTTATTTTTTTTTGTTTTTGTTTTTTTGGGGGGGTTTTTTGAGAATTTTTTTTTATTATGTTAATCACCATACATTACATCATTAGTTTTTGATGTAGTGTTCCATGATTCATTGTTTGTGTATAACACCCAGTGCTCCATGCAGAACGTGCCCTCTTTAATACCCATCACCAGGCTAACCTATCGCCCCACCCCCTTCAATTTACTTTTGATGAAAATAACCCAAATTTTGTACTTTCAATACAATTTATTTTTAATCCTTTAATTTTTTTTTTTTTTTATTTTATTTGAGACAGAGCAAATGAGAGAGAGAGAGAGCACATGATAGGGGGGAGGGTCAGAGGCAGAAGCAGGCTCCCTGCCGAGCAGGGAGCCGGATGCGGGACTCGATCCAGGGACCCCAGGATCATGACCTGAGCCGAAGGCAGTCGTTTAACCAACTGAACCACCCAGGCGCCCTATTTTTAATCCTTTAGATTATGAGCAACTGAACACACATTGTGTAAAAATCAGATTATAGTAACATAATTAGTGGTTAAGCTGAAACAAAGACAAGAAAAATAAATTTTATAAAATATACGCTAGTTCTTATATTGTGTGTCATTTTCATGACTCATCCATCTAAACATGACTGGTCCATTAGTGGAACACTCAGACATTCATAATAGTCTTTATTATTTTGCCAACTTGTAATCCCCTCAGAATCATACCTTTACATGTATTTTTCACCACATATGAAGGAATACTTGTCAGGGTAAGAATATAAAGACATTATTTAACTGTGTTAGCTTGTAATTTATAATGTAGTGTATAATGCTTAAATATTTGAACAAATGGAACATGGGACTTTATTTATATTCTTGCCCCAGGGCCCACAAATGTAGAAGCAGTCCTACAAGACACCCAGCCTCCAGCTTCTCAAGGGGCTCAGAGTCTAGTGGGAGATACTGGTGGGCAGATGTAGCTACTGTTGTAACACAAAAATAGTGCTAGAAAAACCTATAGAGGGGCTGGGGTGTGGTCAGGGAGGACTTCCTGGAGGAAGTTATTACTAGGCTCAGAGCTGACGGATAAGTAGGTGTTAAGGAGGTGAAGGGAGGGAAGGAGTGGACATGGCAAAAGGAGACAAGGAGATGAGGCTTTGGGCAGAAGGAATGGTATATGGCAAGGACAGCAAAGCTTTTCTATAAAGAGCCAGATAGTAAATATTTGAGGCTTTGCAGGCCGTGGAATCTCTGTCGCCACTGCTCTGCTGTTGAGTATTGTATGATGCACGTTGTATTGTGGACAACTCATAAATGAATGGGTAGGGGGATGTGTTCCAGAAGAACTTTATTTACGAAACAGGCAGCAGGCCCGAGGATCCTCATTTGTGGGCTCCTTGGCATATGGAAAGGCCCAGCGTTGGGAGAAAGCAGAGTTGAGGGACTGAGAGTTGATCAGTACAGCTGCTGCATAGAGGATGAGGTGGGAGCAGGAGGTGAGGAGTCTGGGGAGTTAAGAAGAGGCTGCAGAGAGTGGGTGGGAGGAGTCTGGGTGCAGAGACTGGAGAGGAGCTGCTGTGGACCTCCTGAACTCCCTGAGCAGAGGGAACAAAGTGAATGATTTGGAAGGGTATTCTGTGAGTGGTGATAGGGCGGAAGAGGGAAGGAGAAGGTCAAGGTTGACTCCCAGACTATGGCAGACAGTGGGCAGATGGAGGGGGGAAGGGGGAGACCTGGGGGAAGCTAAGTCGAGGGGAGGGTTGGGGATGGGCGGCAAGATCCATTCCCCAGAAGGCTCAGTTCAGTGCCTGCCACACATACTTGGCTATACATATGCGGCGTTGTTGTTGTTGTTGTTGTTGTTTTGTCAGAAACGTGGCTTGCAGTTTCTATGAAAGTACAATCTATAAACCCTGAGAAAGTCAGAGGGAAGCTGAACATGCAGAGCTAGATATCTTTCTAGGACAATTTTGGGGAATAATGACTATTGACAGGTTTTCTCTAGCCTCTGGGGGCTGGGGGCTTTGGTTACGGGGGTTCCCTTTTATTCACAACTAATGTAACAGTGCAAGGACCCAGTATTGGCTGGTAATAATAGCTTGGTCAGGAAACACTGCCTCATCCAGGCGGTAAATCCAGTCCACCAAATGGATTGGCACTTCAGACCTCAGCAGTCCCAAGATGTGGGATTTGCTGTGGGGGGTGGTGATGTTCCTACAGCACCCCCCGCCACCCCCGGCATGGTATCCTGTGTAAAATGAGGCTGTGCTAGAGAGCGGTGGGTGAGCTGGGCAGGTTTGGGGAGCACTACCTGACACGCCGCCTCACGGGGTGGGTCGGCGCTAAGTGCTGTTCATCTGTCAAGCCAGAGTAAGGATGCTGTTTGCATTGCTGAAACAATTTAGATTCTCTAAATGAGAATTGATGAGCCTGTGACATTTGTCATCCATCAGAAGTACACTCCGTGGAGCAACTACCTTAGAACAAATGTGGCTGGGGCTGTTTGAGGAGCCGTGGTCCCAATGACAGGGCGGGAAGCAGGTGCCACGTGGTGCCTCTTAGGGCTCTGACTGGAGTGTCCCGGGCCTCCATCCTCTCACCCAGATGACGGCCTCCCCGATGCCCCTCTTGCCCCCTTCTAATCCGTTATCCACCAGACTGCCTGTGTGACCTTTTTAAAATGTAAATTGGATCTTGTCACTCCTGTTTAAAAGCCTTTAACGGTTTGCCATTGCATTTAAGAGAAAATCCGAACTCTTCCCCATGGCCTGCAAGCCTGCCCACTGTGGCCCAGGTCTCCCTCTCCAGCCTCTCTCCCCGAGAATTCCTCCAGCCCCACCGTGCTGGCTTTCCCTCAGTCCTCCCAATACCCCAAGCTCCTTCCTACCTTAGGGTCCTCCTTACTCCCTTATTCTAGAAAGCTCTTTGTGCTCCCCACCCCTTCGTATATGTCAGCTATCCACTTAAAAATCATCACCTCACAGTGACCTTTCCTGATCACCCAGGCTAGGGTGGGTCTCCCTCTTTTGTTCTGGCACGTCACCAAGATCTTTTTTTTTTTTTAATCCTAAAACTTGACATAATGTATAATCTTACACTTACGCGTGTGCTTGCTTATTGTCTCCCCCCCCCCCCATCAGCTCTTTGGAGGCAAGGACCATAATTAATTTGTCCACCACTGTGTTCCCAGAGACTAGCACAGTGCCTGGTCCACGTATGTTCCATAGATATTTATTGAGTAAATGAACAAGTGAGTAAATAAAAAGCAATTCAATGGATTAGTCGATCAATTGATACGTCCATCCATCAGTGTACATGTCCATGTGTGTAAGTGTATAACTTCTGGTTACCTATTGCTGGATTACACAGCATTGAATTGAATGGCTTAAAACAACATTATTATCTCATGTTCAGTGTGTTCAATGGTCTCAGGTGAGCAGTTTTTCTTGGGATAGTTCATGTGGTTGCAGTCAAGTGGCAGCTTGAGTCCTCTGAAGTGACAGTTGATGTTGGCTGTCAAGGGGGAATACAGCCGGGTTGCTAGCTAGAGTGCCTACTCCTGGACTCTGCATGTGGCTTGGAGTTTTACGGCTTGGTGGCTGGGCTGGAGAGGGGGTGTCCCAAAGGAGTATCTCCCTTTGCCTACGAAACCCAGGCAGAAGCTGCAAGGCTCCTTATGACCTAGACTCCGAAGTCCCACAGTGTCATTTAAGTCCTGTTCGAATAGTCACAAGTCACAAGGCAGCTCAGATTCAAGGGAGGAAACCTCGAAAGGGCACTACTATTAGTTCTGAGAGGCATGGCTCACTGGAGGCCATCTTGGCAGACTGGCCGCCACCATCTCTTCTATCATGATTATGCAGATGTTTCTATTCCTAGTTTACATTCCTGTGTTTCTTTCTTTTAGGCTCCGGCCCAAACCTTCTATAATCTGTCCTTGATTGCAGTGACACTTATTGGTTAAAGTTGGGGCATCTCTTCCCCAAAGTTTTCAGAGGGCTGAAATGAGTCCTTCAGTTTCTAGATACTCCAGGAAACTGGTCTGCATTTCGGATGCTAACTGACTGTGGGAGAAGCAGCAGTCTTTCTGTGCGCCTGGTGTGGTGGAAGAAAAGCCAGCGTTGCTGGTCAGTATCCAGGAATCTTGGTGCTCACGGTTGGTTGCCAAGCGCCGGGCAGTGACCCCAGTCAGCGGTCTCAGCACTGAAGTCACTGGCTTGGAGAGCCAAGCCTGAGGAGATGGGATAGTTTCAAGGGTCGAAGATGCTGGCCCCATCTCAGTTTTGCCTGATAGCTAGTGTTTTTATCCAAATGTGAAAAGCTCTCCCTCTCCACCTCTCTTGCACTCCCACACCGCGCCATCCCCCTCCCTTTCCAAATGTCCTTCCAACTGCTATTTTCGATGCTGGCCTCGAGGCGAATGTTTTACTGTAGCAGAATTACTGTAAGATTCCTTCCTGGGCTCCCACAGATTATGGGACAATTCCCTAGAGAACCCCAGAAGCCTACCCCTTCAGAAATGGACCAAAGGCCATCCCAAAAAGCAGATCTAAGAAAACCCGAACTATCATAAAAGGTTATCAGAGGGATGGGTCAAGCAATAGGATTGTTTTTAATGGCATTGGCTGAATCTAGGTACATTTTCTTTCTCTTTTTTTTTTTTTTTAAAGATTTTATTTATTTTTTAGAGAGCGAGCGAGAGAGAAACAGCATGAGAGGGGAGAGGGTCAGAGGGAGAAGCAGGCTCCCCGCTGAGCCGGGAGCCCGATGCGGGACTCGATCCCAGGACCCCGGGATCATGACCTGAGCCGAAGGCAGACGCTTAACCATCTGAGCCACCCAGGCGCCCCATTTTCTTTCTCTTTTGCGTATCAAGTGAACTTCAAAGCACCAAAGACAATTGAGGGGCAGAAAAATAGTATTACAAAGTTTGCTGATGGGCCCTTAAACATACAGACCTGGGATATAAAAAGAACTCCAGTGGGCAGTGTATAAACAAGGAGAAAATCTTGCCCCAAAAAACCCTGTAAAACTGCAGAGGAAGCAGCATCCTTGAAAAACAATGAGTCCTAAAGCTTTTTTTCCTTCCTCTGATGGACAGAGCATACAAAAAAAGGACTAGCATGAACACTGATGATAGGTGCTTCCATTTTCCTGCCAATTTCAGCATGTCCCGGGAAGGCCCGAAGATAGTCCATGTCAGGTTTAAGAAGCAAGGCTGTCTGATTCGTCATGAAAAGGACCCCTCCAATTAAACACTTCTGGAAACGTGTCGTGTTGCTTGAAGCAGTGCTCCTGGTTGCTAATGGCTTATTCCTTTCATGCTTCAGCTATGGAAATATGCACTTCACTTCAAATTCATTAGTTCAGTACTAAGGTGAGTTCAGATGGGCACCTTTATTGGATTCATTTTAAAGTAAGAAAAGCAGATTTATTGCATAAGAGAAAAATGCATAGGAAATCCTTTCTTTAAAAAAAGAGGCAAGTCAGAATGTACTATGTAATTTACATGTTCAACAAAAGCTAATGAGAGGGGCGCCTGGGTGGCTCAGTCGGTTAAGCATCTGCCTTTGACTCAGGTCATGATCCTGGAGTCCTGGGATGGAGCCCCGCATCGGGCTCCCTGCTCAGCGGGGAGTCTGCTTCTCCCTCTCCCACTCCCCCAACTCGTGCTCACTCATGAGAGTGTGCTCTCTCTCTCACTCTCCCTCTCAAATAAATCTTTTTTTTAATTTTTTTCAATTTTTCTTTTTTCTCAAATAAATCTTTAAGTTGATGAGAGCCAAGTGTTTCCTGTAGAACTTTCCCAGAGACAAATAGAAAAGTGGACTTACAAGGACCAATGTTTAGGTGCTGAGTAGATTTGGCCTCAATTCCTCATTCTTCCAGCTCTCATGTCCTTTGCCATGTGACTTTGCAGATTCCCACCCCCAAAGGGGAAGAATAGATTTTCTACACTTTGACTCTGAGTTTGACCATTTGATTTACATCTGCCAAAGAACACTCATAGGATGCAAACAGAGGCTCAGAAAAGCACTTGCTCAATTGGACGTGTTACTGTTCGACCTCTGCCGCTGCCAAGAAAAGAATGTGCCCAAGCTGGCTGGCTGGCCCCAGGGTGTGAGGAAAGGCACGTGGAGCAGAGTTCCCCTGCTAAGCTATGCCTATAAGAGCGCCCCAATTGACTGTGCCTGCATGAGCAAGCCCAGTCTAGATCAGCCAATCCCAACCAGTTTCTAGATGCATGAACTGTAATAACAAGGGATTATTATTATGGTGGATCACTGTTGTTATTCAACAATAATGAACCAATAGAGGTGTTATGGGGTCATATCGGCTCTCCAGTGGTACCATAACGTCAGAATAGCCCTAATCATAAGGGTTAATAACCAAATGAGTTTACAGAGGCATTAGTGAATATTGGCACAATAGGCCCACCATTCCTATCCAAAATGACAGAAAGCCTTCCCTAGTCTAAGGAAAGATCCCAAGCCTTTACCAGAAAGCTCTATCTTGGCTTGGGTTCCTCCCCAAGTCGACCTTGAGATAAAGATTCAAGTGCAAGGAGTTCATTTAAGTGATAGAAGTGTGAGAGGGGGTGATGTAAGGAAGGGGTAGCAGACCATGAAAGATGTGTTACCAAGCCAGCTACTACTGTGAGCAAGTGGAATTTAATCCCACTGGGCATGTTCTGAGAGCGAGTGTAGAATGCACCTCAGAGGAATATCATCCGAAGATGAGATGGGGTATTTCTTTAGCTCCTGCCGACCAGGCACTGGTTAAGGGCCACCACAGGAGAAATGATACCCAGCACTTCTAGCCAGCCACACCAGCACAGCCAGGAGGCACACCATCAGGCAAGGAAATGGAGGTGGTGGAAACTGGAAGTCTGGTGGTCTTGTGTTAGACGTGGTAAGGTAAAGGGATAAAGGTGGGAGCCCGCCGGGAGCCCGATGCGGGACTCGATCCCAGGACTCCGGGATCATGACCTGAGCCGAAGGCAGTCGCTTAACCAACTGAGCCACCCAGGTGCCCCAAAAGATTTTATTTTTAAGTAATTTCCATACCCAGCATGGGGCTTGAACTCACAACCCCCAGATCAAGAGTCACATCCTCTATCACTGAGCCAGCCAGGAGCCCCAAGAGAAGTTCTTTTTCTTCTTCTGGGTGGCTCAGCAAGGGAAGTAAGGATCTGGAGTTGCCAGCGAACAAATGCAACTTAGAGAAAGCCTACACAGAGAATAAAGCCAAGCAGAGCAGAGAGAGAGCGAGCTAGAGCTCTGGGAATATAATTGGAGCATTGGTATCCAACCATACCTGAAGCTTCATAGGCCTTCCAGTAGAGTGAACCCCTCCATAAAAGGGCAGGGTAGGTTTGCTTATTAGGATAGTTCATTTGCAGCTGGAAGACTCCTAAATTGTTTAGTAAAACAGACATTCCAGAAAAAGTGCCTTGTTTATCCTATGGCTTCATATTTCCCCCAGCACATTGTCCTGTATCCCCTAGGATTGCGTGAGGCCTTGTATCTTTATTTCAGAGATGCTAGACTGTACCTCTGCCTATTCTTCAAATGAGCATTGATTCTGAACACTTTTGCTCTAAATTTTCCCAGCCCCTCCCCAACCTGAGCCTCCTAGGAAGATCTCAAGCTCTTTGCTCTGTCCTATCCCAACTACCTATCCACCCCACCCCCCCAAAACACTGTTCCCTCTATCACTTACAGGTTAATTGCCCTCCCCTCTTGGATCCTGCGCTATCCACTTAGTATCGCTCTGCACAGACTTGGTTCTTCCCTGCCTCCTCACCCCTACCTTCCTGATTGTGGACAGTCTAACCTCTGAACTATCAAATCCATGAGATGTCAGGAGAGAAATTTCAGAGCAGAGAGGAATGTGCCGAGGTGACATCCCGTCGCTAGAGCAGACTTGGGAAAACCCGTGAATGTTGAAGCAGTGAGTTTGGTTTTCAGGAACAGAAGGCAAAGGCAGGATCCCAACCCCAACCCAACAACCACAAAACATTCCTCTTTTATTAGGAAACGATTAGACGTGTAGCGCTATACTTAAGTGCCGTAGGAGTATACAGAAGAAGGAACAGACAGGCCCTACTTTCAAGGCAATTTTAATTTAGCTGAAGGATAAAGTAAAAATTTAGAGAATGATCACGAGGCAAAACATAACCATGCGTGGCAAGGCAGAACAAAGAGTATTAGATGAGTAATAAGCAGATGTGGGAGAAGGGGATGGCTGAGTGGAGTGAGTTGTAGAAGAGGGAGTCTTGGAGGAAATGAATCTTGAGCCAGGCCCTGAAGGAAGTAATTGACAAATGCAAACTCTCCAGCTGGTCACGGGGGACGAGGCTCTGTCTGCAGGAGTTGTGTAACTCAGATCTGCTCTGACCTGTTTGTGAAGATGCAAGCCAACTCTGAAGCTATGCAGGCCGTATTTGTAAGGCCGCACAAAACCACTGTTTTGGTCAAAAAATGCAGCCGCTTGGCATGGGGTACACCCTGTAGATGATATCATGTCTGCAGATCAGTGTTAGGCTAAATTCACCTGCAAGGGAAGAAGACCTGCAGAATCGTTTATATTTCTGCTTGCATTTAGCCTTCTGTTTCCACGTTTAATCTCAAAGATTTTTTTTATCTTGATTACAGCTCTTGGTAAATGAATGTCGCTTTACATGAAAGGCAGAACTTAGGGCAACACAAATTTTTGTTGATATGTTCATTGTGCAATGTGAAGGCCAGTCCTCAATAAAACACAAACAAACAAAACCCCCTACTTTTTGCCTTAGGAGCAGAAAGCTAAAGAGAGATGTAAGAAACAAATTTGCAGATTGTTCTCTCCTAGCGGGAGATACCGGCTAAAACATGGTCTTTAGCCTTAATGAAAACACATTTTCAAGTTCTTCTGGCTTATTCTGGCAAGATAAAAACAAGTTGTAAAGAAACCACTTCTGTCAAGACTAGAAGCTTTGGCCTCACTGCCATTGTTAAATAGTATTTCTTGGATTGCTTTTAAGGCTAATTTTGCTGCCCTTTTGAAGAGACTTTTGAAATCGTACAGAGCCCATAAGAAACAAAACAAAACAGGGGCGCCTGGGTGGCTCAGTTGGTTAAGCGACTGCCTTTGGCTCAGGCCATGATCCTGGAGTCCCGGGATCGAGTCCCGCATCAGGCTCCCTGCTCGGCGGGGAGTCTGCTTCTCCCTCTGACACTCCCCCCTCCTGTGCTCTTTATTTCTCTCTCTCTCATTCTCTCTCTCAAATAAATAAATAAATTCTTAAAAAAAAAAAAAACAAAAAAACAGTAAGCTGAATTGGAAGGACAGGTTCCTCCTTGGCAGTAAGTGTCAAATTACATTGTCCCCTGTCCTTGGATGAAACCGAGAACTGTGCCCTTGAGGGCTGCCAACCCCTTACTTGACAACCACTACAAAAAATTTAACAATAAACGAAACTGACAGCCCACCTCACCAGATTGGGAACACGTCTGAACCTCTACAGAAAGATAGCCCGTCCAGAGTTCATTTTCCTGGAGGCTGGTCTACAGCAACACCTAATGAAAACAATGATGGGCACATACTTACTTCCAAGGCATTTGTAGCCTGCGCTCTGATTCCAATCTCACCGCAGAACCGGAGATCAATTTTCACATCTTTTCGCTAAATGGGTAGGATGTGAAATCACTCCCATGGACAATAAGCATTCTCAGGGACTCTGGTAATGACGCAGCTCAGCCCAGCAGAAAGGAGGTACTAACAAAAAGCATACAGACAATTGGTTACCATCCATTTCCCCTGGTGCTGGCATATGTAACTGCAGTAAAAATTGAGTTCTTGGGTAAACCTATCCCTTCCCAATCCAACCAGCAGAACACAGCCAGCAGGTGATTTCTTCTCCGGCAATCTCTGGAAAGTTCGCGTATCCCAGTCTGACCAGAGCCAGGATTTACAGGCTGAGAAGCCAAGGGCCTAAACTCTGGTAATTCTACAGATGAACGTCCTCCTGTCTTCTCTCCCCTCCCCTTTTTTTATTCTCCCTTTGTGTGCCAAATGACCTCTTTCACAAGGGACCACAGTAAACAGCTTCTTTATGATTTCCATCTTTCAAGGCTTGACTTCTGTGGGATGCTTAGACTGAAGACAGCTCCTCCTTCTTGCCTCCTTAGTGGTTTTGTCTCAAATGCATCAGTCTATGTAACAGACATGAAGAATGAAAACAAAGTAAGCCACCCCCAAGGTGGGTAGGACCCAGGCAGAAAGCCTGATAAAGTAGGGATGTGAGAGGTACTGCTCCATGTCTCCAGACCTCAGATTGTCTTGCAGCTACCAAAAGCTGATCCAGCACTTCATAATAATGGTAATGAAACATCATTCTCAGGAAGGTGCCCATGAGGTCAACTTCCTTACTGCTATAAGAATGATTTATTTCCTCTAAAAGATTCCATCTAATTCAACCACAAGTAAATTTAATAAAAAGCACTTTATATGCTTATATAAATATAACTTCAGTAGGAAGTGACTGTTTTGACAGTTTGACAATGAAGGTAATAGGCAACAAGAAAACAGTTCTCGTAAAGTACGTAGAAATTTGGATTAAAAAGGTTATAAGATCAGGTTTACCTTTTGGAAATTCTAGTTAAGTTGGGATCTGAGCAGTCAGTCTATCAACAGAAAGGCACATTTCTTTCATTCCTTTGCCTGTCTGAAGTTAAAAAAATAATAAATGTTCCTATCCATGTTTGCTATCAAAGAATTTCCTTTTCTGCAGTCCCAGAAAACCAGATAGGAGAAGAAAACCAACATTTTCTGAGTGTGAGACATTATGTTAGGTACTTTGTATATAGTATATATTTCATAAATGTTATCTAATTGAATTTTTCACAACACTGAAGAATGATTAAACCCCAGGGTTTTTGGCTGCTAAGCTTGAGCTCCTCCCTCTGTATTCCATTACAGTGCACAGAGTCTAGTCCGTATCTGCCACCATACATAGTTACCAAGAAAATTTTTTTTTCTTGTGATAATGTTTCAAGATCTATTCTCTTAGCAGCTTTCAAATGTGAAATACAGTATTAACTATAGTCCCCATGCTATACATTATGTTCCCATGACTTATTTTGTACCTGGAAGTTTATGCCTTTTGACCCCCTTCACCCGTTTCACACTTCCCACCCCTGACCTCTGGCAACCACCAACTTGTTCCTATATCTATGAGTTTGGGTTTTATTTTGCCTTTTTTGGTTTTTGTTTGGGTTGTTTGTTTGTTTGTTTTTTAGATTCCACATATAATTAAGATCATTTAGTATTTATCTTTCTCTTATTGCGCTTAGCATAATGCCCCAAGATCCATCCAGGTTGTCATAAATGGCAAGATTTCCTTTTTTATAGCCGAATAATATTCCATTGTGTATATACACCATATTTTCTTCATTCATACATCAGTGGACACTTGGGGTGCCTCGATGTCTTAGCTATTGTAAATAGTGTTCTTATGAACATGGTGCATATACCTTCTTGAGTTAGTGTTTTCATTTTCTTTGGATAAATACCTGGAAGCTGAATTGCTGGATCATATGGTAGTTCTATTTTTAATTTTTTGAGGAAGCTCCATACTGTTTTCCATAGGGGCTGCACCAGTTTGCATTCCCACCAACAGTGCACCAGGGTTCCCTTTCTCCACATTCTCCTCGCACTTATTTCTTGTCTTTTTGATAAAAGCCATTCTAACAAGTGTGAAGTGCTATTTCATTGTGGTTTTGATTTGCATTTCCCTGGTGATGAGTGATGTTGAGCACCTTTTCACATACCTATTGGTCATCTGTATGTCTTTTTTTGAAAAATGTCTATTACATTTTCTCCCTATTTTAAAAATCAGATTGTGTTTTTGCTATTGAACTCTATGAGTTCTTTATATGTTTTGAGTATTCACCCCCTTAACAGATATGATCTGCAAACATTTTCTCCTATTCAGGTTTTTTCTTATTTTTCTTTTTAAGATTTCATTTTGTTGATGTTTTCCTTTGCTATGCAGAAGCTTTTTAGTTGAATGTAGTCCCATTTGATTTTTGCTTTTGTTGCCTTTGCTTTTGGTATCAAATCCAAAAAAGTTTTCATTGCCAAGACCAATGTCAAGGAGTTGCCTGCCTATGTTTTCTTCTAGGAGTTTTATGGTTTTCAGGTCTTACATTCAAATATTCGACCTATTTTGAGTTAATTTTTATATGTGGTGTAATACAGTGGCCCAGTTTCATTCTTTCACATATGGCTGTCCAGTTTTCCCTGCACCATTTGTTGAAGAGACTCTTTTCCCCACTGTCTATTCTTGGCTCCTTTGTCATAAATTAATTGACCATATATGCATGGGTTTATTCCTGGGCTCTCTGTTCTATTCCACTGATCTATGTGCCTGTCTTTATGCCAGCACCATATTGTTTCATTAATAATAATTTTAAAGTATAAACCTCACTAATAATCACAACTTAAAAACACATGTTCTTTACTTAAATTTGGTTATTCCATGTGGTTAAGGTTTTGTCAGACAATACATTCATACCTGTTTCTATATGGAATGGCAAAGTTGCAGAACTTTTCTAGAAAGCTACTTGACAATGACTTCATCCAGTAATCCCACCCATGGAAATTAATCCTAAACAAATAACCAGTTTATCATGCAAAAGCAAAAAATTTGGAAACAACATAAAAATGACCCAGACCAGAAAAATAATTGAATGTATGATGGTAGATTCATTAGATATAATATGTAGCCATGAAAGTCATGCTTAAAAAAAAAAATTTCATGATGTATACATAGTTCAGTATAACATTAGGTTAAAAAGCAAGATACAAAATTATATATAGAATTTTAATTTTGTACAAAGTGAAAATAAGCAAAAATATTAAGTGATTTCTCTCCAGATGGCAGAATGAAGGTGATCTAAATTTTTTCTTTTAATTTTCTGTGTTTATTATAATAAACATTTATTACTCTTACAATGAAAATTTAAAAAGCATTTTTTTAGTGAAATAGTATGAGGGGAATTCCTGAAAACTTGCTTTCTTTTTTTGTTGTTGTTGTTTGTTTGTTTGTTTTTAGATTTTTAAAATTTATTTCTTTGACAGAGACACAGCGAGAGAGGGAACACAGCAGGGGGAGTGGGAGAGGGAGAAGCAGGCTTCCCACTGAGCAGGGAGCCCAATGCGGGGCTCGATCCCAGGACCCTGGGATCATGACCTGAGCCGAAGGCAGACGCTTAACGACTGAGCCACTCAGGCGCCCCAAAAACTTGCTTTCTTTCTTCACTACTACCAGCACAAAATAGGGCTATTTCTTATAGAGTTGATCAATTAAAAGGCATTTATTATCAATAATAGCCAAATTATGGGAACGCCTGGGTGGCTCAGTTAAGCGTCTGCCTTCAGCTCAGGTCATGATCCCAGGGTCCTGGGATTGAGTCCCACATTGGGCTCCCTGCTCAGCGGGAAGCCTGCTTCTCCCTCTGCCTGTCTCTGTCAAATAAATAAAACCTTAAAAAAAAAAAAGGCATTTATTGGGCTGACCACTGAGTTATATGCTACTAGGGGCAAAATAAAGGAACATAAGTCACAGTCTCTGACCCCAATTAGCTTAAAACTCAAATGAAGAATTTCTCCTGAGTCTCTATTTTATGTGTATATAAGTGATGAGAAGTAAATACACAACCCCTGCAAAATGAATCTTTTCACTGCTGTTATGGCTGTAGGATACTTGCTTCTATATATATTGTAAATCTCAGAATTCTGATCTTAATCATTGTTCCCCCATGACTGCTCTGCTGTCTGTTTGCTCCTCCTTCCCCTGTTGTTTGATATCTGTTCTCTCCAGACTCCTTCCTAGCCACACTTTCCCCAAATACATATGGCACCCATGACTTCCATTAGCTGCCCAGTAATGTAAAACAACACATATCCACATTTATCAAATTGGTTGACAGTGCTTGTTTATATATTTCCTTTTGTCAAGAATAGTGAAGGGTCTGAGATTTCCTCCTACTTGCAAATTAAGAAGTTAGCCTATCACTGTTTCATGAATGCTGACACAAGGCATAAGACTACTGGGTCAGAGACAAAAAACTTTATTACTCATGGCAGATCAAGCAGCATGAGGTCCATAATTCCACTGAACATGCCCCCCCCCCCCCCCCCGCCCACCGAGTCTTAAAGAGTGGCACACACGAGCCCAGGTAGATGTTGTGCACACAGATTTGTTTCAAGGCTGAGGACCCTGAATTTAGGGAATCTGAATCTTTTAAAATGGGCTACAAGTGAACCTGCCCAACCTTTGCCCTGGTGGGACACATTATATTATCATACTTGACGGTAAACAAACCTGCCCTTTTGCTCTATAAGGGGATACAATCTTTATCTTCTAAGGCTCTTTAACTATATAAATATCCTTGAAAAACTAGATGGGACAAAAGCTATCAGTGGGTCTGATCACATAACAGGGAGAAACATGGGAGATTATGGAGGATTGTCTCCCAGCATCTTTTCCAACATTTTGGGACAACATTTTATTTTGATAAAATTGAAAACTTACAGAGAAGTTCCAAGAATAGGGCAAGGAACTTCCTTATACCCCTGTGTTGGCCAATTAGGTTTTGCCTCTTTCTTTTTTTCCCCCCTTCCTTTCCTTCTTTTCCTCCCTCCCTCCCTTCCTTTCTTTCCTGTATATATCCAATTTTCAGAGCAACTTGAGAATAAATTGGAAATGTCACATGATGGAAGTTTGTCCCAATGTTGATGATATTAAATATGATCACTTGAGGGCGCCTGGGTGGCACAGTCAGTTAAGCATCCAACTCTTGGTTTTGGCTCAGGGTCATGGGATGGAGCTCCCCCCCTCCTCCAACCCCCCGCATCATGTTCCACACTCAGTGGAGAATCTGCTTGAGATTCTCTCTCTCCCTCTCCCCCTTCTGCTCATGCTCTAATAAATCTTTTTAAAAACATATGATCACTTGGTTAGATGGTGTTTGCTCAGTTTCTCCACTATAAAGTTTCTATCTTTCCCTTTGTGAGTAGTAATTTTTTGAGAAATACTTTGAGACTATGTAAATATGTTGTTTCCCATAAAAAAATTTACCCACTGGTTTTAATAGCCACTGATGACTATATAACACCATCATTTCTTCTATGTTCATCAGTTGCCTTGCTACTATAAAGAACTTTCTCTGGGGTGCCTGAGTGGCTCAGGTGGTAAGTGTCTGCCTTTGGCTCAGGTCATAATCCTGGGATTGAGCTCAGCGGGGAGCCTGCTTCTCTTATGCTCTCTGTCGCTCTCTCTGTCTCAAATAAATAAAATCTTAAAAAAAAAACAAAAAACCTTTCTCTTCATTTATTTCATTTATTTACATCAATATGGACTCATGGAATTCTTTTTTATTGAATAGGTTATAATCTATCACTACCATTATTTACTATGATGCTCCAGTTGTCTCTGATTTGGCCAATAGGAGATCTTTCAGGCACTCTCTAGTGCAACAAGAGCTAGGCTCATCTTGTAGTTTCCCTATGTCAACCACGGAATTAGTCTTTTCCCCAGTGGCTCCTTTCAGGGGGAAACATTTTGAAACCAAAATCTTTACTCTTAGTGTGTTCATTTCTAATGGTGTGATATTGTCTCTAGGCTCTGACAGGAAGTAGACACACACACCCACACACACAATCATGAGTTCATGTTGATATCCAGTTCCAAACCAACACTGGTTTGGATACAGTGTTGGATACATCCCTTTTTTTCCTTTGAGATACAATTGACATGTAACATTATATTAGTCTTATGTACAGTGTAATGATTTTATTTCAAGAAATGATTACCACAGTGAATGTGGTTGACATTCATCACCACATAGTTACAAGGTGTTTTTTCTCGTAATTTTTAAGATCGACTTTTAGCAACTTTGAAATATACAATACAGTTTTAACTATAGTCACCATGCTGTACATTACATCCACAGGACTTACTTATAACTGGAATAACTTAGAACTTATATCTTACAACCTTTTGACGCCTTTCACCCCACCCCACTCCTGCTGCCTCTGCAACCACCAATGTGTTCTCTGTATCAGAGAGATGTATTTTTTTTTTTTTTTCACATCCTTTCCATGCTAACTGTTCTTTATAGTAAGAAGTCTGGATCTCATTATCCTGAATATTTTTACTCATTTGCAATAAACAGAAAAAATGTTCAGAATTGCTAACCTATACCACTGAAAAGCAAACCTACTAGAGTTCAAAATTGTTTCTCCTATAAGGTCAAATTTACATAAAATGAAATGCACAGATCTTAAGTACACAATTCTGTGAATTTGACAAATACATTCATCGATAAGATCTAGAATATTTGTCACTTTGGAAGTTCCATTATGTTTCTTCCCAATCCATCCTACACCCTTTCAGGCTACTACTTTCTGATTTTTTCACCACTGATTACTTGTGCCTGCTCCAGAGTTTCATATAAATACAACCATACAGTGTGTACCCTTTTGTGTCAGGCTTATTGTGGCCAGCATAATGTCTAAAAGATTCATCCATGTTTTTGCATATTATCAGTAGTTCCATTTTATTGCTGAGTATTCTTCTATTACACGAATATACCAAAGTTCTAAAAATCCATTCTCAGGAGTGCCTGGGCGGCTCAGTTGGTTAAGCATCTGACTTCACCTCAGGTCATGCATGATCTTGGTGTCCTGGGACTGAGCCCTGCATCAGCCTCTGCACTCAGCAGGAAGTGAGTTTCTCCCTTTCCCTCTCCCTCTGCTCCTCCCCTGCTCATGCTCGCTCACTCACTCTCTCAAAATAAATAAAATCTTTTTTTAAAAAAATTCCATTCTCCCAATTGATATTTATATGGGTTAGTTCTCTATTATGAATAAAGCTGCTATGAATATCTTTGTTCAAGCCTTTTTATAGACCTCTAGTTTCATTTCTCTTGGGTAAATACCTAGGTGTGGAATGCTTAAAATCATAGGGTAAATGTAAGTTCAAATTTGTGAGAAACTACAAACTGTTTTCCAGGATGGTTTTACAATTTTATGCTTCTGTCAACAATGTGTGAGTGTTCCAGTTGCTCCAAATTCTTGCCAAAGTTTTGTGTCATCAGTATTCACAATTTTAGCCATCGTAGTAGAACTATCTCACTGTGGTTTTTGTGTTTCCCTGATTAACTTCGATGTTGAATACTTTATATGTTTATTGGCCTTCTGGATATTTTCCTTTGGAAAGTGTCCATTCAGCTCTTGTATCAGTAATGACATTTTTTGTAAATTGAAGTATAGTTGACACACAGTGTTAAATAGTTTCGGGGTACAACATAGTGACTTGACAACTCTATACATTATGCTATGCTCACCACGGGTGTAGGTACCATCTATCAGTATAGAATGCTGTTGCAATACCATTGACAATAGTCCCTATGCTACCTTTCATCCTGGTGATGTATTTATTCAATAACTGGAAGCCTGTATCTCCAATTCCCCTTCACTCATTTTGCCCATCCCCCATCCCCTTCGCTCTGGCAACCACCCCTTTATTCTCTCTTATCGTGGGTCTGTTTCTGGTTTTTGTTTTTGTTTTTTGTTTTTTGGATTCCACATGTAAGTGCAATGGTATTTGTCTTTGACTTATTTCACTTACCATAATACCCTCCAGGGCCATCCATGTTGTTGCAAATGGCAAGACTTCATTCTTTTATATGGCTGAGTAATATTCCATTCATCTATTGATGAACATTTGGGTTGCCACCATATCTTGGCTATTGTAAATAATGCTGCAATGAACATAGGATGGATATATCTTTTCGAATTAGTGTTTTTGTTTTGGGGTGTAGATACCCAGTGGTGGAATTACTGGTTTATATGATATTTCTATTTTTTTTTTTTGAAACCTCCATACTGTTTTCCACAGTGGCTACACGAAATTACATTCTCACAGTGCACAAGGGTCCTTTTCCTCTACATCCTCTCCAACACTTGTTACTTCTTGTCTTTGATATTAGCCATTCTAAGAGGTGTAAGATGATATCTCCTTGTGGTTTCGATTTGCATTTCCCTGGTGGTTAGTGATGTTGAGCATCTTTTCACATGTCTGTTGGCCATCTGTGTGTCATCTTTGGAAAAATGTCTATTTAGGTCCCCTGCCCATTTTTTTTAATCAGATTATTTGGAGGGTTTTTTGTTTTTTTTTTTTTCCCTGCTGTTGCAGGATGTTCTTTAAATATTTTGGATATTAACCCCGTTTTGGATACATCATTTGCAAATATCTTCTACCATTCAGAAGGTTGTTTTTTTTTTTTGTTTTGCTAATGATTTCCTTCACTGTACAGAAGCTTTTAATTTTGATATAGTCCCAATAGCTTATTTTTGCTTTTGTTTCCCTTGCCTGAGGAGACACATCTAGGAGAATGTTGCTAAGGCTGATGTCAAAGAAATTACTGCCTATGTTTTCTTCTAGAAGTTTTATGGTTTCAGGTCTCACATTTAGGTTTTTAATCCATTTTGAGTTTATATTCATGTATGGTGTAAGAAAGTGTCCAGTTTCGCTCTTATACATGCAGCTATATAGTTTTTCTAGCACCGTTTATTGAAGAGACTGTCTTTCCCCCATTGTATATTCTTGCCTCTTTGTCATAGATTGACCATATAAGCATGGACTTATCTGTGGGCTCTCTGTTCTGTTCCTTTGACCTATGTTTCTGTTTTTGTGCCACTACCATACTGTTTTTTTTTAAATATTCAGAGAGTGCACGAGTCGGGGAGGAGAGGTAGAGGGAGTGGGAGAGAATCTCAAGCAGACTCCATGCCAAGTATGGAGCCTGATGCAGGGCTCAATCCCACAACCCAGAGATCGGGGCCAACCCTGAGATCTCACGACCCTGAGATCTCATGACCTGAGCCGAAATCAAGAGTCAGACACTTAATCGACTGAGCCACCCAGGCGCCCCAGTACCATACTCTTTTATAGCTGTGTGTAGTATATTTTGAAATCTGGGATTATGGTATCTCTAGCTTTGTTCTTTCTTAAGATTGTTTTTGGCTATTCCAGGGTTTTTTTGTGGTTCCATACAAGTTTTAGGATTATTTGTTTTCTCGTTACGTGAAAAATACTATCAGTATTTTGATAGGGATTGCACTTAATCTGTAGATTCCTTTGGGTAGTCTGGACATTGTAACAATACTATTTCTTTCAATTCATGAGCATGGTATGTCTTTGTGTTGTCTTCAGTTTCTTTCATCAAGGTTTTATGGTTTTCAGAGTACAGGTCTTTCACCACCTTGGTTAAGTTTATTTCTAGGTATTGAACTCTTTTTGGTGTAATTGTAAATTGGAATGTTTTATTTCTCTTTCTGCTACTTCATTATTAGTGTATAGAAATAATAGATTTCTGTATTTTGATTTTGTATCTTGCAACTTTGCTGAATTCATTTATCCTAATAGTTTTTTGGTGGAATCTTTAGGGTCATTCAAATCTTTTGTTGTTGTTGTTGTTGTTGTTGAAGAGTTTTATTTTAGAACACGAATGCAAGTGGGGGGAGGGAGAGGGACAAGCAGACTCTGGGCTGAGTGTGGGGCCTGGTGCGGGGATGGATCTCATGACCCTGAAATCATGACCTGAGTCAAAATCAGGAGTCAGACACTTAACCAACTGGGCCACCTAGGTACCCCTGTTCATTTTCTAGTTCGTAAAGGCATAGTTAGGTTGAGATCTTTCTTGTTTCTTTATGTAGGTGTTTATTGCTATGAAATTCCCTCTTAGAACTGTTTTTGCTGTATCCCATAAGTTTTGGTTGTGTTTCCATTTTCATTTGTCTCAAGATTCTTTCATTTTCCCTTTAATTTCTTTGATCCATTGGTTGCTCAGGAGAGTGTCAACTTCCATGTATTTGAGTTTTCCAGTTTTTCTCCTGTTACTGATTCCTAATAGTATACCATATGGTCAGAGAAGATAGTTGGTATGATTTCAGCCTTATTAAATGTGCTAAGACTGGTTTTGTGGCTTAATATAGGGTCTATTGTAGAAAATGCTTCTTGTGTAATTGAGAAGAATGTATATTCTGCTAATACACAGATAAAACGTTCTGTATATTTTTGTTAGGTCCATTTGGTCTATGGTGTTGTTCAAATCTGCTGTTTCCTTTTTCTCTGTGTGGTAGATCTATCCATTGTTGAGCGTGAAATACTAAAGTCCCCAACTATTTTTGTATTGCTGTTTCTCGCAGAGCTAAAAGGAGAAATATTTTGCTTTATATATGTAGGTACTCTGGTGTTGACTGCATTAGGATGTACAATTGTTATATCTTCTTGATGGATTTATTTTATCATTATATAATGACCTTGTCTCTTTTTACCATTTTTTTTTTTAACATTTTATTTGATAGACAAGCAGGGGGAGTGGGAGAGGGAGAAGCAAGCTCCCTGCCAAGCAGGGAGCCCAATGCACGGCTCGATCCCAGGACCCTGGGATCATGACCTGAGCCAAAGGCAGACGCTTAATGACCGATCCACCCAGGCACCCCTTTTTCCCTCTTTTTACCATTTTTAAAGTCTGATTTTTTTCTGGGTTACCATTTGTTTGAAATATCTTTTTCCATCCCTTCACTCTCAGTCTGTGTGTATCTTTAAGGCCAAAGTGAGTCTTGTAGGCAACTTTCATTAGATTTTTTTTTTTTTTAATCCATTCAGCAATTCTATATTTTTTGATTGGAGAATTTAATCTATTTACATTTAAAGTAATTACTGATAGGTCAGGACTCATTATTGCCAATTTGTTTTCTGGCTCTTATAGCTCTATTGTTTGTTTCACATTCAGTTGTCTTTTTTGTATGTTTTGATGCCTTTTGGTATCAGTAAGTTTTGACCTCTTTTATCATGTTCTTTTTTATAATTACTACAGGTTTTTCTCATTACCATGAGGCTTACATAAAATATCTTGAAATTATAACACCCTATTTTAAAGTGATAATTTCAATAGCATGCCTAAACTTTATATTTTACTTCTCCTCCTCACATTTTAGTTTGTTGATGTTAGAATTTACGTATTTTTCATATTGCATAACCAATAACAGATTATTGTAGTTATGGTTACTTTTAGTACATTTGTTTTTTAACTTTTAAACCAGAGTTGCAAGCTAATCACACACCACCATTATCATATTATAGAATCTTTGACTATATATGTTTTTACCATTACAGTGAGTTTAAACTACCTAATGTTTTTATAATGTTAATTAGCATCCTTTTACTTCCACTCAAAGAACTCCCTTTAGCATTTCTTGTAAGGCTGTTCTAGTGATTATGAACTCCCTCAGCTTTTGTTTTTCTGAGAAAGTCTTTCTCTCTCCTTCATTTCCAAAGGACACTGTTGCTGGTTATAGAATTCTTGGTTGACAGGTTTTCTTTATTTTTTTTTTAAATATTTTATTTATTTGACAGAGACACAGCGAGAGAGGGAACACAAGCAGGGGGAGTGAGAGAGGGAGAAGCAGGCTTCCCATGGAGCAGGGAACCTGAAGCGGGGCTTGATCCCAGGACCCTGGGATCATGACCTGAGCCGAAGACAGACGCTTAACAACTGAGCCACCCAGGTGCCCCATGATCTTCTGCACCTTGAGGGTGGTTTAGAACATGGTTGTTAGGGTCTGAGAACACTGGGCTTTACACCTGTGTGGCCCAGGGCAAGTCAATGGACCTCACTGACTTCAGGTTCCTCATCAGAGAACTGGGAATAATGACACTTCATAGAATTGTAGTACCCTTAAATGGAATATTCTAGATAGAGTCAATGGGGAACCACTGATGGTGAGCCATTGAACAGTCATTGTGAGGTGGGCTGGAGGACTCTTTAAGAAATCTGTCATATCCCAAGCAGCAGAAGCATTACCTTTTTATTTAAGTTTTTTTTTTTTTTTTTTTTGAGAGTGAGAGAGAGCATGAGTGCATGAGCAGGGGGGAGGGGCAAAGGGAAAGAGAGAAGCAGACTCCCTGCTGAGTGTGGAGCCTGACATGGGGTTCGATCCCAGAACCCTGGGATCATGACCTGAGCTGAAGGCAGATGCCCAATGACTGAGCCACCCAGCTGCCCCTTCTTTCAATATTTTAAACATATCATCCCATTCTCCTCTGGCCTAAAACGTTTCTGTTGAGAAATATGCCAAGAGACTTGGCATATGAGGGTACACTTGCATATAACTATTCTTTTCTCTTGCTGCTTTCAAAATTCTTTGACTTTTTTTTTTTAAGGATTTTATTTATTTATTTGAGACAGAGAGAATGAGAGAGAGAGAGCACATGAGAGGGGGGAGGGTCAGAGGGAGAAGCAGGCTCCCTGCCGAGCAGGGAGCCCGATGCAGGACTCGATCCAGGGACTCCAGGATCATGACCTGAGCCGAAAGCAGTCGCTTAACCAACTGAGCCACCCAGGCACCCCAAAATTCTTTGACTCTTGACAATTTAATGTATCTTGGTGCTCAGGCTCAACCTACTTTTTGGGTCCTTTGGGCCTCATGAATCTTGATGTCCATTTCTCCAGATTTGGGAGTTTTCAGCCATTATTGCTTTAAATATTCCTTGTCCCTTTTTCTTTCTCTTCCGGGCATTCCCATAATGTGTATATTATTTCTTTTGTGTCCCATAATTCCTGTAGGTTCTCTTCATTCTTTTTCACTTTCTTTTTGCTCCTCTGAATGGATAATATCAAATTTTCTGTGTTCTAGGTCACTGATTCTTTCTTCTGCATTGTTGAGTCTGCTTTTAAAGATCTCTATTGAATTCTTCAATACAGTCATTGTATTTTTCAGCTCTAGAATTTGGGGGTTTTTTGATGGTTTTTATTTCTTTAAACTCTTTCCTCATGCATTGTTTTTCTAATTTTGTTTAGTTGTCTGATCAGTAAATAACACTTTTTCACATGAACTGCATTATGGCAATGAAATTTTATAACTTGGTAAAAATCAAGTGTACTGTCACTTTAAAAGTAACCTAAAGGGAAAAACTATATTAACAGAATCAGTAAATTATATTCCACTTGATAAATTCCTTCTTTTGGATCCTAAGTAGGTAATATTTTTCTAGTTATGAATTCTTTTCTGGGATGTTTAAAAGGCAAACTTAAATAGCAAAAGGAAAATATTCAAAAACTGAAAAAAGAGGCTATTACTTTGTGGCTTTGCTCTGAAACATGCTTGATAAACTCTACCCATGAGAATTGCTAGTTGTAGGAGTGTTTGCGCTTTTACAGTGAAATTTGCCACATGAAGATGGGGGAATGGGGATGTCCAACTCACATAGCTTTTTGAAAACTAGCAGACTCACCAAGATGTTCAGGAAATGGTGTTTTTTTTTTTTTTTAAGATTTTATTTATTTATTTGACAGAGAGACAGTGAAAGAGGGAACACAAGCAGGGGGAGTGGGAGAGGGAGAAGCAGGCTTCCTGCCGAGCAAGGAGCCTGATGCGGGGCTCGATCCCAGGACCCTGGGATCATGACCTGAGCCGAAGGCAGACGCTTAACCGACTGAGCCACCCAGGTGCCCCAGGAAATGGTGTCTTTAAATATGAAGACACAAACATAAATAGGAAGTAGAGAGAAACACCCCAGTTTAGGAAACGGCTGGTAAGGTCTGAATCCTGGCTCCCATTAACCAGCCAATTCTAACTCCTCTGAGCTTCACTTTCCTCACTTTATAAAGTAGTGGAACGAATCCCTGAGTAGCAACGTTGTTCTAAGGATTAAATGAGATTAAATGTGGGTGCCTGGCTGGCTCAGTCAGTGGAGCATGTGACTCTGAAGTTTGAGCCCCATAGTGGGTGTAGAGATTACTTAAAAATAAAATCTCTTTTAAAAATGAGATTAAGGGGGCACCTGGGTGGCTCAGTCAGTTAAGCATCTGCCTTCGGCTCAGGTTGTGATCCCGGGGTCCTAGGATTGAGCCCCTAGGATGGAGTCTGCTTCTCCCTCTCCCACGCCCCCTGCTTGTGCTCTCTCATGCTCTCAAATAAAATAAAAACAAAAAGAATAAAAAAAATGACATTAATGAGCACCTGGGTGGCTCAGTCAGTTGAGCATCGTACTCTTGATTTTGGCTCAGGTCAAGATCTGAGAGTCCTGGGATGGAGCCCTGTGTCTGGCTCTGCACTCAGCAGGGAATCTGCTCCCTCTCCTTCTCGCTATCCAATAAAATAAATCTTTAAAAAATTAAATGGGGGCACCTGGGTGGCTCAGTCGTTAAGCATCTGCCTTCGGCTCAGGTCATAATCCCAGGGTCCTGGGATCGAGCCCCGCATCAGGCTCCCTGCTCAGCAGAGTCTGCTTCTCCCTCTCCCACTCCCCCTGCTTGTGTTTCTTCTCGCTGTGTCTCTGTCAAATAAATAAAAAAATAAAGATTAAATGTCAGTGACTTGTGGTTAGGAATCAGGCCCCATCACCATGTGGGGGGGGATGTTTTCTTTCCTGCCTCCCTCCACTCTTAAGGGGGTAGTGTGGTCTCAAAGAGCATGAGTTCTGGTGTCAGTTGGACTCTAGCTAGGAATCCTGACTTTGCTACTAAAAACTTGTGATCTCAGCTGAGCAAGTTAATGTCCCTGGGTCTCAGAGATAAGGACACCTACCACATTAGGTAAATGTGCAGAGTAAATCACACGGTTTATATTTAGCTCCTACCATAGCAAGTGATAGGAGATATTCAGTATACACTCTTTTGCTATAACATGTGTCCCTTAAATGGGAATGACCTCACATGCCATAGGTCAACAGGGAATTAGTATAACATGAAGTCATGTTGGTTCCTATGTAACTTGTTTGAAGCAACCAGAGGTAAGCCTTCTCACAGTAACTGACTTTTTTTTTTTAAAGATTTTATTTATTTGAGACAGAGAGAATGAGAGAGAGAGCACATGAGAGGGGGGAGGGTCAGAGGCAGAAGCAGGCTCCCCGCCGAGCAGGGAGCCCAATGCGGGACTTGATCCAGGGACTCCAGGATCATGACCTGAGCCGAAGGCAGTCGCTTAACCAACTGAGCCACCCAGGCGCCCCGTAACTGACTCTTTAATAAGAGGAAACTTTTAGCATTCTATGAAGGCCTTTAGGAAAAGCTGAGAATACACAGAGCTGCCCTTGTTACCTGCAGAAAAGGACTGATGTAGGGACTTTAAGAATCCCCATGTAATCCTCCTGGGAAGCTTTCTGAACAAGTGAAAATGCAGATGAAGCGGTGAAGACATTTCCCTTTAAACCAGGAGAGATTAGTAATTACCACTCCTTAAATCCAATGTTGAATTGTGATGCAACGGTCCCCATTAGGAACTAATGTCCTCCAGGACTTCTATTCCAAAAGCACCACAAGAAGCCCCCAGTTCAAGGCCAGAATGCCATGTATAGATGTTTGTGCAGTTGAGGTTTAGCGGAGCTCACATTTTGCTAGTTCTTATTTTTTTAAAAGATTTTGAGAGAGAGCTCGCGAGCACAAGCAGTGGGGAGCAGCAGCAGGTGTGGGGGGGGGGAGCAGGCAGCCCAGTGTGGTCTCCATCCCAGGACCCGAGATCATGACCTGAGTTGAAGGCAGACGCTTCAGGGACTGAGCCACCCAGGTGCCCCCATTTTGTTAGTTTTGACAAAGTTTTTGCTAGCGCTCTGGTTACAAAGTTGCATGGGCTTTGAGTGTGGTCTACCAACCCAGGTTTGTCCCCATCAGCCCATGATGTAGACCATGGGAGCTTCTCAGGAATAAATAGATGGTGTGACAACAGAGACATCCATCTCTCTTTCCCTCCAATGTTTCTTAGGCACTTACTGTAAAAAAAAAAAAACAACGAAGCAATCTAAGTGTAATAGTGAAAACAAAGGCTCATAGTTACTGGGTGCTCTTTACAAATTAGTTAGGTCACTTAATTCTCAAAACAACCCTGTCGACTACAGGCTCCCTAGGACCCATTCTCTAACTGCAGAAACGAAGGCTTACAAGGAGCATGAGTAATGGGAGGTTAAGTAACTTGCCCAGGTCACCCAGCTGGAAAGTGGTAGAGAATTAAAGCCTCTGATTTTTCTATGCATTTAAACACATCGTATTGTTTTTATTTAGTCAGTTTTTTTTAACATAAATGAGAATTATACTTACATTGTTTTTTTAATTTACAGGCATTGCTCTATCAGAAAGCCGAAGTAAAGGGAAGCTGTTGATAATTCACAGCTATTTACATTTCACAAGACTCGTATTTCATTCCAAGAAATCAGGCTCATCAATTATTTGCATTTGGTAACATGTTAATTATACAAATAATTAGCCGTGAGACTAGACATGAACATGAAAGTATAATGAATAGTTTTGCTAATTGCTCTTTTCTGTCATGGACAGTTCCTGAAGTATTAACAGCTCCCCTATTCGGCTTGCTAAATTCTCTTTTCACTTCATGGAAAAGTCCAAATCAGGGACAACAATTAGATTTTCTCTGTTATGCCAGCCCTAACCCAGTGATTATGACTGTTGAAAGCACTATGTTGAGAAGCATTCTGGGGTACTGTCTGGGCCCCAGGGGAAATCACATGGTGATTGATGGGTCTTTGCATCACAGGTGAGTGTGGCTCGGCAACAGATAAGCCAGATTTTTGGCCATCTCTGGCCTGAGTGTTGAGAAATTTATTTCAACCTTAGGGGTCATAGGATCATTTCTGCACCCCCTAACAATCCTACAAATGTGCTGTATTCTGGGGTGGAGATATGAAAAAGAATCAGATGTGGATTCTGTCTTCTAAAAAGAAATGCATAAATGGCCCTACATAAATTTAAAAGTGCTAAGTGCTCTAAAAGTAATAGATGGTATGACATAAGGGATCAGAGGAGAGAATGGATTATTTATAGTAACAGGGAGGCTGGGGCAGAGATGGATCAAGTGTCCTTTCTGAGGTAGGCCTTAATATATAGAAATGGGGGGCAGGGGTGAAGTGAGGAAGGCTTAGCTTTTTTTTCCATTTTTGGGCAGACGATGAATCACCTGCTATAATGAAGGAAGCATGTACAAGGGAAGAGTTCATGGTAGCTGGAATGTAGGAAAATAAAGGAAGGTCAAGTTGGGAAACAGGGGCAGGCCCAGGCTGTAAAGGGCCTGGAAACACCAGATTAGGAATGTTCTAGAACACTGTCTCTCAAGAGGTGTGTCCACAGGATATTCATACTTTTTTACGTAACTAAAGGATCCTGCTGTGAACGATGTTGGAGGAACACTGAATTAAAAACAAGTTTCTATGCAGGAGTTTTTAGAGCTTTTAAAATGCTAATGTACACTATGAATTTCCAAGAGGGACTTGCACTGTGCAAAAATCCCAAACTTAGTGATTGTAGACCTTTCTTGGCGCACCTCATGAGATTAGTGTTCTTCAGGAGCTCTATGAAAGTAATGGCCATAGAGTGGTGTGATACCCAGAGTACACATTCAACTTTCCCTGCCAATTGACCAACTGACTGATCTTTTAGAAACCGGGAGAAAATTTGCCCTCAAAGCAGCATCAACCCCCTCCCTCCCTGATTCCCCTGCTGCTTTACTGTTACAAGAATCTGCCTTCAGCTGCTGCCCTTTTGCCCCCCACTTTAGCCAGGCCCCATTGCTCTTATTCCTGGAGCTCTGTTGTTCCTGCCCTGATAAAATTTTGCCTTGTTTCAGGGCTCTGATGGTGCCCTGTTTTGAATCTCCCATCTGTCATCCTGCATCCCAGACATGCTGCCTGCCCTTTCCTCGGCTGCCTGATGCCCCTTGACCTCTCCCCAGCCTGCCTGTAGGCTTTCTTTACTGCTGCCCTGACCTCTACATACTTTGAGTGCTTCTGATCCTTCTGGTAAACCTCGAGATGTTCCCATCTTTAGCCACTTGCTGCTCTGGGGTGCCTGGCTCCCACAAGATACCTGTGTGCTACATTCTGGGGGGCTGGGCTCATGCATGCCCAATAAACACCCTTCTGCCACTTTTGCCAGTTATGGTGGCTTCTAGGTGAGATTCCATAATTCTGCTTGGGAGGGATGAACAAGCAGTCTCTAAATTTAACATCATTATCCCAGGTGGAGGGGGAAAAAAAAATCGCAGCAGTGACATGTTTAGAGCTGCGCTCCCAAGAAGCTTCTGTTGATTGGGCAAAATCAGGTGGGATCACACAACAATCTAGAAGGGGGAGTGAAATCTCTAAATGTTTAGAGAGTGCAAGGCTGTATTAGGTATTCAACAAGAAGCCAACCGTGGTGCGATTAGATGAAGCTGGGTGAGTGGCCAAAACTTGGCTGGGAACAAGAGCTTGACTGGCAGGGCAAGTACAAACTGTAGATGATGAGATGCTGCCACTATGAACCAACTGTTTTGACCCCAGAAAAGGGTTCTTAGGATTGATGGTAACAGTGTGCAGCAGACTCCAGCCCCAAAAGGCCTACCAATTTTTGGAAACGGTTAGGAAGAATGATGAACAAAAATACAAAGACGATATTACCTTACCTTTGAAAAGAATGTGCAGTTCTGGTTGATGCATTTCAAGAAAGGAATAACGGAGTTCACAAGGTCTTTTAAGTAATCAGGGGTCTGGAGGGTCTTCCGTATAAAGCCAGGGTGGAGGCTGATGGGGGATATGCTCCAGTCTAGAAAACTCTAAAAGGCACAGAGAAGGTGAACATAAACCCACTTATCAGAAGTAGGAAGTATTCTGAGATAGTCTCAAGGAAGTAAGACAATGTTACTAAATGTATGGAACTCATTACCCCCCCCACCCCCCAAGAGGTAGCACAGGCTGAAAACAGAATTGGCTTCAAAGCTGCTTACATCACATTGTAGCCACTGGAGCTGTCCTAGGTTCCTGAGGGAAATCTGATTGTCGTAGATAATAGGGAGGCCACGTGTATGTGTATTCCTAAATACAGCCCTTAGCCTCACCCTCAGCACCCGTGGCTGGACCACACCTGCCAATCTTACTTTTTAAAAGTATTGTCCTCTGCTCAGGGGCCTACCCACTCAAGGTGCTAGTCTATACCTTATCTTTAATCCTTTTAATAATACTGCAAGAGATAATTACCCCGTTTCATAGAAGAGAAACCACTCAGGTTAAGTAACTGGAGTAGCTGGGACTTGGAAGCCCAGGCATATTCTTAAAGACAGTACTGACTCTCCTCTCTCACGTGTATGCTTTTCTGTACTTCGTCTAAATCTACCACCCCAAATTCCAAAAATGGGGGTTTTTGCCCTTTGCTCCCTGCTGGAGAAAAATGACCTCAGTCATTCTATTTGTTCCTATACCTCTACGGTTCAAGGTGCCCCACTGGAGAGAGAGGGACAGTTAGTGTCCTGGGGCCGAGACAAGGGGAACGGGAGGGCCTCATAGGAGTCAGGCATTTTGAGTGTTCTGACAGGTCATTCTCACAACACCCATTTGAATTTCCATTTGGCGTGGAGGAGACTGGGTCTCAGATTATGTAACATGCCTAGGAGCCCATGCATAGGCAATAGACCCAGTCTGTGAAACTAAATCTGGCGCCAAAGTTGCCTCCCTGGAAGGAGACACCATTCCATCTCTGTTCTCTTATAACCTCCGAGCTCACCTCCATTACCACTAACCACCGAGGACTCTCTGTTCTACACCTTTGCTAAGTCCACTGCTGGTAGGGGCGGAGTTCTGGGCCATACAGAAATTCAGGCTGGAATTGTCGAACAGATTGTGATCAGTCCCACCCTTTACCTTGTCAACGTTTTTCCTATAGTTAAAAACCAGCTATAGTGCTGGTTTTAACAAGACAGATGGATATTCTGATTGCTCTCACTCAGGGTTTTTCAACCTCAGCATATTGATATGTGGGCAGGATACTCCTTTGTTGTTGGGGGCTGTCCTGTGCATGGAGGATGTGGAGCAACATCCCTGGTCCCTAGACCACCAGCCCGCAATATCATCCACTACCCAGCAGTAACCTCCCCCTTCCCTCAGCAGTTACGACAACCACAAACCTTACCAAATGTTGCCTGGGATCACCCCTCGCTGCAAACTACCCTAAGTCAAGGGAGCTAGATGGTATCCTTACCTTTCTGCCAAAAACCCAACCACCCTCCCCGCAGTGTAAGCCCAGGAGAGGTGGCCCAGTGACACCTGTGGGTGGGGCTGGGCTGCTCCGCTTTGGGGGAGGGCATGCAGCGCAGATTGCTGGCCCTGTATTTACTTGATGCCCCCACGAGACGTGAAAAATGTAGAGCTTTCAATGTGCAGATGGCTCGCGCTGCTTAATTACCAGCCGAAAGCATGCTAACATTTTCCTCCCTCGCCCTGCCTGCAACAGCCCTCCAGGAGCAGTCGAGCCATTAACAACGGGGAGTGGTTGCCCTTTTCCCGCATCCCTATCACACACTAATTATTTTATTCTAAAGAGACAAAGTAGAGAGAATGTAACATAGGATTCTGACGACAAACACACACACACACAAAAAAAAAAACCTGTCTGCCTTTCCCAGTGACTAGAGCATTGGAGCTGGTTGCTAAGCAACTGGGAAACTGCAGAATCCTGTACTGGCCATGCTGGTTTCGGAAATGAGCCATAAAAGGAATGAATTCCCCAGTGAGAAGGGATCCCATACCATTGCCTGGTTGTCATGGACACTATACCTAAGTGATGGGTCCTGGGTTACAGGCCCTGCCTCAGAAAAAATGTTGCCCCTGCTTAAGGCTCCACTGGTAGGAGAAAGGTATGGAAACCTTCTGCCCCTGTGTTCTCCGTGCAGGCACGTCCGTCCGAGCCACTCCCTCTTCCCCACGCTTTCCCCCTGAAAGCGAGGTCTGAATCTAAGTGGTTGAGACATTCTGTCCAATTTCAGCTCTGCTTTTATTTAGTATGTTCCAGTCTTTGCTCAAGTTGGAAGGGAGTCTGCAATCTGGAAAGCAAATTTTTAAGCAAGAAAAGATGCCTCGGGTGGCAGGCTGTCTGTCTGTCTATCATCCACCCCTGTTTGGGGGCCGCACAGCGCCAAGATCAGGCACCAGGGCAACTCTCTATGTTCACACGTTCTATTGGAATTTTGCAAAACAAGAGAGATTAGCAGGGAAAAAGACAATAGCCATGACTCCAAAATGAAATTGGCATGTCATGCAGAGCTTAGCACACAATAGGCCACTGCAATTCTGTCAGAAATTAGAAACAGACTTCAGATAATAGGAGTGCAAAATGTGAGGCACGTATAAAGATGTGGAGCTTGAAATACAAAGATGTGCAGGTTAACTGGGCTTCCTGTGCTCGACAGTAGAACACATAGGCCTGTTTGTTGTAACATCATTGATCACCTCCTCCTGGACGAGAGGCTTGGAACACGGGACGCTAACCCCCAAGTCTCTTAGAGGAGGAGACAGACCCAAAGAACAGCAGTGATTTGCTCAAGGTCATAGAAGACAAACCTTGCTGAAGGGTGATCTATGAAGGACAACTGCGCATTTTTAATATTGCTACATAACAAGTTACCCTAAAATTTAGCAGCTTAAAACAACAGTTATTGTCTTACAGTTTCTGTAGGTTGGAATCCGGAACCTCTTAGCTGGGTGCCTCAGATTTCGGGGATCCTTCACAGACCGCATCAAGATGGCAGATGGGCTGCAGCTATCTTGAGGCTCGAATCGGGTAGACCACGCACATGGTTGTCAGTAGACCTCACTGGTCCTCACTGGCTGGAGACTTCAGTTCCTTGGTACGTGTGCCTCTCAATAAGGGCAGCTTACAGCAGAGCAGCTGGCTTCCTCAGAGCCGAAGAGCACCGAAGATGGAAGCAGCAGTCTTTTTTAACCTAAGCTCGGAAGTGTTAGCCCATCATTTGTATCCTATTCATGAGAAGCCAGTTACTAGGTCCAGCCCATACTGAAAGGGAGGGGGTTCCACGACATCATGGATCCAAGGAGGTGGGGACCATTGGGGGCCATCGCAGAGGCTGCCTACGACAATAATCAAGTGCGCTTCCTGGATCCAAACTGTGAGCAGGAGAGACTAGGGGTGGAAATCAGGCTCCTAATTAGGCCTGAAACATGGCTGAGGGCAGAGCAAGGGTGTCTAGAAAGGGGCAGCTAAGGGTCACTAAAGGGAGTAGACGAGAGGCAAATAGGAGGAGAAGGGCAAGAGAACCTAGTGAATGGGGACAGAGAAGGGGTGGGAGAAGGGAAGTGAAATCAAGGACAAAATTTCTAAGAAAGCAGGATGGAGAATGAACTGCAAGAGTAAGAGGGAATAAAGACCAGGGAGCGGGGAGTAGGAAGAGGAGGGAAAGAGTTCAGAAGCCAAGAGCTTGAGCAGACGGTGCAGGAGAGCAGGGGGAGGAGGGAATGGTGGGAAGCCATACAGAAGAGGTAGAGAAGCTGGGAGGTATTGTGGGGCAGAGGTAGCAACTGGCGAAAAGAACATGGACAGTAATAGTTATGGAGGGCTAAGAATTTGACATGCATTACCTCCCTTAGTCTTCATGCCCGCCACCACTGTAGAAGCTATTTACAGGATTTTAGAAATGGGGAAATTTGATTTTAGGATCAAGTACCTGCCCAAGGCTGCACAGGCAGGAAGTAGCTGCAGGTGGGTGGTGGCAGGGCATCCTCTTGCCAGGCAGCTGACCTAGGCCTCAGTCATCTTGGTCAAGGGGGGCTGAGGGGTAGGGAGTCTAGTCCCGTAACTATACATGCATCTCCTCTCCTATCTCTTGATCCCAGGCCCCTGGAGCCCCATGTCCCAGCACAGATTTGGGAGGCTGCATTCCTTCCCAGTAACGGTAGCTTCATCACACATGGGGTGCAAGGTGAGTACCTCATTTTATCATAGGGACCCACAAAATAAAACTCTGCTACACTGTATAGTTATTTCTCTACACGTGCATTACTAAAAGCCATGAGGACACCATGTCTCGTTCTTCAAACCTCGCACTCTGCCTTGTACTGTCTTGAGGAAAACTCAAGATAATTTGTGGAACCAAGCATTTACTTCTACTGAATCTACTGAGAAATTCTGCCTTATTAGCTTCACAGCAAAGAGGGAGAAGACGGGCTCTTCCCCTTCGGGCCAGCTCTTCACTAGCTGTTTAATTTTGGGCAAATTACTTAACCACACTGGAATGCAGTATCCTTATCAGTTAAACAGACAGGTTGGCTAAATGATCTTTAAAGTCTTTTCTAGCTCTGAAATCTCACAAATTACATACCAGGGACTGGAATTAGGAGTCCAAGTGGAAATGGTCAATGGATCTGATACAGATCCAGGCTGCCACTTAGGCAGACTTGATAGAGAAGTGTTCTGAATTCTGTTTGGCCAGGATGCCAATCCATCCATATGCTTCTCCAGGGAAGCCCAGCTCCACTCATTTGTGGCATCTGTGTGCAGTACCGACTCCAGAAGCTTAATTCTCCTCCTCACCAAATTCTCTCTCATGCTATGTGAGGAACGTAGACTCATCAACTCTCCAAACAACAAGACGCCAACTGGGGCACCTGCCAGACTGACATTAGGGATAAACAGTTTCCAGGGTTGCCAAGAGAATGTCATGGGAATTAGGATGCCTGGGTTTAATCACACTTTTCAGTTGTTGTTCAGAGCTGGTACCTAAATAAAGGACAATATCACATACCTCTGGCCCCTGTTCTTCTGGGCAAGTTAGCGCTGGTCTGCCTCCCACACCAGGGTCCACAAGGTACCCAGGGATAGGTGAGCACTTTTGAAAAGCATCTAAGGGGTAAGCATATGCTATTCCTGGAAATCCACTGAGGGAGGATCAGAGATCATCTTGAGAATAAAGGCTGTATATGTTCACTTCTCTATCTTCCACCCACTGAAAATGATAGATGGGAGCATTTTGAAAAGGGTTGAGATTAATCCATTGGTTGTGGCTGCTGGTTACATTTCCTAGTATTTCTTCATAAAGAAGATATTTTGAGGGGTATACTTTACTTTCCTAATAATGAATCTCTAAAAACCTTAAAAACAAAACAAACAAAAAAAAACCTCTACACCCATCATGGGGCTTGAACTCACGACCCCAACATCGAGAGTCCCATGCTCTACCAACTGAGCCAGCCGGCACCCCAAAAATCTTTTTTGATTGGCAGATAATTCATGTAGAAGACACACCAGTAAGAGTCATTTTAGGGACCCTCAGGGGCCACGGAGAGCCCCCACCTCCTCACATGTGCTCTGAGACACTAAGCATAGCAGATGTGTTGGTGTCCTGCCCAGAGCTGTTTACATTTCAACCATTTACATTGGGCTTGGCTTCCAACTGCCAGCACTTATTATCCAAGAGTTTTCTTGGATTTCAGGAGCCCCTGCCCCTAGAGAAGGTAGAAGGGCTGGGAAATTAACACCTCTTTCCCCGAATGCAGCCATCACCTAATGACCATGGGAGCCCATGGATAAAAAGCCCGGGCTCCCGCACCTTCAGGCAGTATAAAGCCGAGGTGTGCCTTCTCCACTGCCTCCCAGAGGTTCCCAGCAGGATTCAGCACCACGTGCCCGCCACGGTGCCCTCCATGTCCTTGCTTGCGTGGACTTCCCTTCCCTGTATTACTTCCCACCCCCCTGCCTGTGTTTCCTGGCATTACCTCCCTAGTAAGCCATTTGCATGTAAACCCTTAGCTCAAGGCCTGCTGCTAGGGGAACCCCAACTTCTGTAGGGCCATAGGAAGGAACAGAGAAAAATGATTTTTTCAGAAGAAGGATTTCTGTAAGTGTGTGCTTCCCGCGGTGCACGGAAGAGTTTCTCTACAGCTCATTACCTACCTTTACAGAAATGCCATGGTCAGACGTGCTGCCAGCTACAGACCAGTCAGAAAGAGAGACGAAGCCTCTCTGAAATGGTCCTGGAGGCTCCTAGGAACATTGCCTTGATTTGCAAAATTTGTTTACTCACGACTTTCCTCCAGGAAGAATGCAGCATGCTTGAAGTGGTAACCAAGTGCAGCACCCTTGAGACTCATGTCTGTGGAGTCATCCAGAAAAACATGCTGACTGGGGACAAGGGTCTTTTGAGAAGCCACAGTGCTGGAGCTTGGCGGGGCTCACACTGGCTCATCTGGTTTGCCTCCAGCAGCATCTGGTCCTGAGGCTGCCCCAGTGCTGAGGAACTGGGGAGGGGAGAGCAGAGACACCATAACTCGGAGGGCAACTGAATAGGAAGCCGCTTACGGCATGTGGGCTCAATTTTCCTCAGAAAGCTCATAATATAACTTGTCAAAAATGGCACTATGAACCCAAATTATAAGATAATTGTATTCAGTCCCAAATTTAACACAATAAAGGTTATTTGCTCTCATGCCCTAGCAACCATCTCATGGGGCGGGGAGGGGAATACCATACAAAAACAAAATGTAAACTCGCAAAGCAGTAATAAAACCAGCACACAACTATTCATTTTAAGTCTATTTTGAAAAGCCTTTGATAATACCAGTAATTCCCTATAAAGCTTCTATTCTCTTGCCACAATTCCCTTCTGGAGATCAAAAAAGGTTTTGCTGTTCTACAGCCGTTCCTTTTACAGAGATAAAGTCCACTTTATTTCCCAATTTTAAACATTTGTCATTTTTTTTTTTTAAAGATTTTATTTATTCATTCATGAGAGACAGAGAGAAAGAGAGAGGCAAAGGGAGAAGCAGGCGGGACTCGATCCCAGGACCCTGGGATCATGACCTGAGCCGAAGGCAGACGCTTAACCATCTGAGCCACCCAGGCGCCCACATTTGTCATTCTTAAAAATAAATAAATAACCGAAGTCCCTGACCACCTCTAATGCAGCTAAGCCTGCCACATAGACGGGGCTTAGTGGCAACAGCAATGTGAATCCTCCTTGTTTTGCACAAGATTCATTTGATGATCTTAGCAAGGTGCTTAAATGTAGCCCAAGAGCTTTGTCCCCAAGATCTAAAACATTTCAGTGAAAAGAAAATTCAATGCTCTACCCCTTTCCAAATACTCTGACCCTTCCTAGCATCCAGGTTGGGATGCTCCCTTCTACGTCCTGGGTGACCCCACAGGGGCTGTGCAATTCTGCACGGTGTGACTGGAAGTCTGCCTACAAGGGAGGAAGGGGCTTGAGGCACTCTTGGTTGCAAGAACAGAAATCTACCTAGGCTCCCGTAAGAGGGTGATGGGTGTAAGAGCTCATGGACCCCAAGGAGAGCTGAGTGATCAGGCCTCAGGAAGAGTGGGAGCAAGCAGTGGTTTTTGCAGGAGGGTGAGGTGGCAGACGAAGGGCAGGCAGGTGCCCCCTACAAAGGAGCGGGCCTGCCCGGCAGTTAGTCTCTTGAAGGTAGGAAGGCAACAAGGAAACGAAGGTAGGGAAAGAAGTACGGGAACCGAAGAGAAAAAGATTGCATAAACCGAGAGGTGAAGGAACGTTTTCAACACAGGCTTCCGCCAGCAGTCAGCCGCCCACTGGTGCTGAAGACGGGCTGTCCTGATTTTGATGAAGTCCATGTACTTTTTTTTTTTTTTTTTTTTTTTTTTTAAGTTTTTAAGTAATCTCTACACCCAACAGTGGGGCTTGAACTCATGACCCTGAGATCAAGAGTCACATGCTCTTCCAACTGAACCAGCCAGGTGCCCCCATGTACTTTTTTATACTTTAGTTTTAAAGCTTGAATAACTCGGTTTTCATGTATGCTAGAAATGATCCATACTTGTCGTTTGAGGTTTGCTGCAACTGACATGGACTTCAGTTTGCTTCCCTAGGTTTATTTCCACATAGATGGTGGCCATTCTTTGTCCCAAAATATATGTCCCGAAACTTCAATAAATCCGTGCTTAAATTCCGCTTCCATTTTTATCAGAAATGCTTTCTGGCTATCTATGATGTTAAAGGCACTGTGGGAAACATTGATATGGGTACAGAGATGAGCAAGGCATAGCCCTGTCTTTACGGATCTTATAATTTGAAAGTGGAGAGGCTATGTGGAAGGAGAATTAGACATGATTAGAGGTATATACCAGTAACGATAAGACAATAAAGATCATTATCAACTTCCATGCAGGCTCTTCTTTAACACCCCCCCCCAGCTCTGTGACTGGAGCCTTTGACCACCCCTCGATCCCTCATACTTCCCCCCGCAAGTCTCTGTCTAAAGCCTACCCCTCTTCATCCTACTCATTCCATAACCAGTCTTGGCAGATTTTCCATTGCACATGGTCTCTCTGGAACCTCTACAGCATTTGGTCATTCCAGTATGATGGAGTTATGACTGGAGGCTCAGAGGGGCCTGTAAGATAGCCTGAATCCACTGGCGCAGGGCAGCTCTCTCAGGGAGACCCCGAGCACTGGGAACATTTGTCCGAGCTGCGGGGTAACTGGATCCCTTTTGCTACTCACTTTCAGGGCTCTCGTTTCCGGCTTCATTCAGGACTTCACATTTCTGATTTCTCTCCTAAGAGTTCTTCATGCTTTGCTCACACTGGAGTATGTGTGTGTGCCCACCAGAGCAGAAGAGAGCACTCTGAAGGGTTTGCCAACCCCCATGCTCTCTCTCTCGCCTTCCTGTCCACCGCTGCCTCTCAAAATCCAAGTGAGCGACTGCTCCATACCATGCGTGTGTTGACTCATTCACACATCTCCATCAGCCCGTCTTGGAGAGAGCCTGAGCACCGAGGACACGACACGGTGTCTTATAAAGCCAACCACAAAGGATGATCCTGGAAACCCTGTCCCTGGAGTTCCCGCCTCATTCCCTCTGCCCTGATTCTAACGGTGGAAGGAATCAGACACCTAGGACTTTCTAGTCTGCGTGCTGCCAGCATCAGTGCTTGCCTATCACCCAAGGCTCCTCACCAGACAGCCCTGGCCCGCGGCCTAAGCACTGTGGGGGTAGTAGGAGACCGTAGACTCTTACTGCTTTGGAAGGGCAGCCTTCAGCACAGACCCTGGCCAAAAGCATCTGATTCTTATCAGAGGCTGAAGGACAGGTTTTACCAGAGCTCCTCTCCCCAAACTTGAAAAGCGAGTTCATCTGCCCCTTTACTCCACACACCGGGGCTTTCCTCCTATTCTTAAGAAAAAGTCAAACGCTCCACCTCCATGATAACTACAGATCACTGTGTGGCCTACCGACTACTGGCTCCTGGCCAGTTGTCCCAGTTTCCTGGGTTCAGGGCTAAAACCAGCAGAGTCCCGAGCAACCTGATACAGGTCGATCAACTTAACGAGAACGGATCCTCTCAGACCAGCTCTCCAGCATCCATGGGACCTACAGTGTCGCCAAAACCCGTGGGGGACAAAGAGCTGGATCTGGAACTGCAGGCTAGAGCTGCCCTTTGCCTTATTCAGAATTCTTGCTGTGTTCGGAACACAAGATAGGCTTTGTCCCCCTAGATTCGGATGGGGACGGAGCAAGGAGGAATGGAGATTTTCACCACCACCACATACCTGGACTACACTCTTGTCTTGTCAACGTCGGATATTGATAGTTATTTGTAGATTGAGAAACAAAGGACTGTTAAGAGTTGGACCAGGGAACTGCAACACCCAGACCTTCCTTCCTCTATCACCTATACTCCTTCCCTCAAGGTCACAAGGGAATCTAGACTCCCAGAGGGCAAAGGGACACTCACTGTAGCTGGTATTTTGGCCCAAACCCTATTGTCAAACTCCAGAGAAAAGGCTTCCTCCAGCTGAATCAGAACCAAAGCACAAAATCCAAATCTCAGCTCAAACCACTGTGATGTGAGGAAAAGCCAAGACTGGAGAGTCACCGGGGACCAGAGCCAAAGAACAAGGGAGGGGTACAAAGCAAGGAAATACTTGCCCCAATATAAAAAGAGGTGTGGCTGGGTCTCCAGGCCATGCTTTATTTTTCAGGAACCCTTACAGGTAGAGAGTCCAAACAGCCTACACATGTGCTCTGAACCTCTATTTTAAAAGCTCTAGCGGGCGCCTGGGTGGCTCAGTTGGTTAAGCAACTGCCTTCGGCTCGGGTCATGATTCCGGAGTCCCGGGATCGAGTCCCGCGTCGGGCTCCCTGCTCAGCGGGGAGTCTGCTTCTCCCTCTGATCCTCCCCCATCTTGTGCTCTCTCTCTCTTTCTCTCTCAAATAAATAAAAAAATTAATTAAAAAAAAAGTAAAAGCTCTAGCGCTATGTCTGTGGCCCATTAAAATGCCCTGATAGAACCAGTGCATTGAGCTTGCCTCCTTTTGGGGGAGGGGAGTTTCCCGCCCCTGCCTTGAAAGCCGCTCCTGGGCAAGTATCGACAGGACTGGGGTCAAGAGACCTGGGCTTTGGTATTTTTCAAGAGATATGTGATTGGTCTGAGGTAAATCATTTCTCCGTTTCCTCACCTGTAAAATTGACTGGACTAACCTTCTGGGATTAAGATTTCCTCCAGCTTTATGATTCATCTGTCTGTCTCTCACTCACTCACACGTCTCCATCAGCCCGTCCTTTGAGAGAGCCTGTCTGTCTCTCTCAGACACGCACACATACACACACACACACACTCACTCTGCCTTATCTCTGGATATTAACTCAAATGCCATGCTGAGCCACATTAGAGCCTGAGGCGACAGAAGAAAGAAAAATCATTAATACTGGTCTTCTCTTTATTTAAAATGTTGATACCTTGTACATCGTGGATTCCTTAATTTGGATTTGTAAATTATTAATCTTGATGACTGAGTTTTTGGAGGCCCCTTAAATTGTACACCCAGGGGAGGTGATTCGCTTGCCTCACCCTCGTTCCAACCCTGTTAGTCCTTCTCTACATCTGGCTGAGCTGCCTCATGAGGAAAAAAAAGAGACAACATGGTACCCACATTACAAAGTTCCCCAGACACAGCCGTACGGTTACTGTATTATCAATAACCCACCTCTAATTTCTAGTTGTTTGTTGTTCATTTTGTTTCCTTCAGCCTAAAATGGAGTATGGGGACCCTCTGGTCTGTTTGTTTTTTGTTGTTTTTTTATCCCTCCCTCCACACACCAAATGCCAAGCACAGAGATAAGCACTGAACAACTGGAATGACGTAGCAGGATGCGCACTGAATCCAGATTTCACACCCACCTTTCTCTTGACCTTTCACGGGATGACTATCATTTAAAAAATTTCTTAAGTCCAGACAATAAAAACACAAGCAGCTGGAAAATCAGAAAAGTAAAACAGCCGTTTTAGCACAATGCTAACAGATCATGAGAAAGAAATTTGGGGTTTATTCCTCGCTTTTGCCTTCGAGAGTCAAGAGGAGCAGAGGGAAGGAAGACTTAGACAAAAGACCTCCTGGGACCAAGAGAATTCCAGACCTCCTCATTCTGAGCAGGGTCACCATTCTCTGACCTAAGAAACCAAAGGCTGCCGCTTATCCACCAGCTCGCAGCAGTGTCTATAGGAAAGCATCTTCAAACCACACTCACCTGGGGTCAGGATGGAGTGCAAAGGATGCAGCATTGAAATGTTCTCTCTGCAAAGTCTGCATTAGAGGACGTTTTGAAGGAATTTTATTTCTTCCAATTCAATGCACTAATAAAGACAAATAACTATAAAAACGTATTTGTGCTGAAGTCCTGAGAGCCTTTATCGAGTAGACAAGTGAGCATGGGTGTCCAGGAGCTACAGAGAGGGAAGGCACCAGGCTGCATTCTCCTCTTTGGCCACTCCCTGACTGCCCCGGAGCAAATCACCGACCCTCTCCCAGCTTCATGGTCTTTGGAAAAGAGGGTCTCCACTAGAGGCTGCTAAAATCCCCTCAGCCGCTGATGTTATTTATAGAGGGGGTGCTGTGAAAGGACCGGGCAAAGTCTGTGAAATATTCCCTCCTGTCTCCCTGTTGGCCTTTTTTCATAGATAGCGTCAAATTCTTAATTAGTAGGTTTCAAATGTCAAGAATACATAGCTCTCCTGTACATTTGGGAAGAATGAAGGGTTGCCTTTTCAAGCAGAGAAATAGAGCTTGCTTAGGCGTCTACCCGAAGCAAGTCATACCCCCACAAAAGTGAAATGGAAGCATGAAAGATTGTGAAAATCGGGGACTCTGCAAGCAAAGAACAAGTGCCCTGTTGGTTTTTTTAAAAAAAGATTTTCATCCCATTTGCAACACCTTTGTGCTTCCTTTATGAATTTCTCCATCTCTTTCAACTCTACAATGAGCTATTTTTAAGACTGTTTTCCTTTCATACAGTAATGCTGTTCAGATAGGCAACTTAACTGTCATCATACTTTTTCTTAGTCTTTCAAGACCTTTTGTTATGGTGAGATAATTTTAGGCACACCAAGCACAGATCCATTAAATACACTATTTCACTAATGAACTATTGTGGGTGGTAAAAATTAATTTCATTCTACCTATGATATTCACGTATCTGTTAAATTTTTATAGTTGAGAAATGAAGGTTGCAAATAACTGCAGTCAAATGAGAATTCCTCTTAAAATGTTAAGTCTGTTCTTTCATTTATGCCAAGACATATCCAAAGAAAAATCTATAAAAATACTTCACAAAATGAAAATGGTTCAACAGGTCCACTCTCAGGGTTGATGTTGCAAATGTTCGTATAGACAGAATATGTTTAGGAACTGGAAGGCCCCCTGTTGATGGATCAGAAGAGAATACTCTGGGCAGATGCGTTTCAACTCATCTGGATAGACATGTCGGCTCTTAGCACACTTACTTAAACATGGTACTGAAGAGACCAAGGGCCTGGACTGAATGACCATACAGCTCAGCCAATGTTGCTCAATTCAATAGGTCAAGCTGTAGCCCTAATACCTCTCGCCATTTTACATTTCACACTTCTCTATGGGAGGTCACAAATGAGAAGGACAGAGGATGTGGATGACGTCAGGTAAATCCTTCCCCACGGCATGGATAGGAATGCCAAGCACAGGCTGTACTCAGGGCCCGTGAAGCCACTTTAACACCCAAGGGAGGACACATTTTAACAATAACAGGTCAGACCCAATGACTCTGGATTGGAAGCTGGGAAGAATAAAAAGAAAAAAAACCCATCCCCAACACAATGATAACAATAATGATCCCAGCTGGGGCACCTGAGTGGTTCAGTCCGTTAAGCGTCTGACTCATGATTTCAGTTCCGGTCATGATCTCAGGGTTGTGGGATCGAGCACTGTGTCAGGCTTCCCGCTCAGCATGGAGTCTGCTTGAGATTCTCTCCCTCTGCCCCTCTCCCCACTCACTCTCTAATAATATAATATAATACAATACAATACAATATAATATAATATAATATAAGATATGATATGATATATGATATGATATATGATATGATATATGATATGATATATGATATGATATATGATATGATATATGATATATGATATATGACATGATATATGATATATGATATATGATATAATATAATATGATATAATATAATATGATATATGATGATCCCAGTTGGCAAGTGGAGGGTAGGGGAGAGGGACATGCCTTCAGAGAAAAAGGGCAAAAGCCAGAGTTCTCTTTAGGAGACAGGACAAGAATCACAAAGCAAGAAAGGTCTGAGTCTTGTAGCCAAAGATAAATCTTTCCAGAACCACCCAGGACTTTGACAAATATAAAATTGGGGTTGTCTAGCAAGTGCCCCCTTACTTACAACCAGTCCCTTCCAGAACCAACTCTGACTTATTAATGTCAGTGCCTGTGGACGAAGCAGCAGTATACTGATCTTTCTTTAGTCAGATTTAATTCCGGTTTCTGGCTTAAATGTGTGCAGACTGCTCCAGAGGGCTCCACGAGCCTTAACCCCACTGCTTCATCTCTTACTCTTGACTCCACTCTCATTTCTCTCCTCCTTTCTTTCAAAACTCCAAACCACAGAGTGAGAAGAGGACACAATCAAGGAGAGTAAAAAGAAGACAGTCTGAAAGAAAACATAAGAATCCCCAAGTTCATGTGCCATCGCCCCCAAATAATGACTAAGGAAAGTCTGATGGCGATCATACCAATGCGGACTTTAGGGCTTACCAACATAACCAGAAAGATCAGCGACAGCTTTAAAGAAAAAAGGAAGGAAAAGAATGAAAATGCAGTTGTCATATTTTTACAGTCTATAAAAATAATTATTTCATTGTACTTCCACACACTCACACACACGACCTGATACCTTTTTTTTTTCTTTAATATTAAATGGCAGTGAGCCAGGAAAGACTGCAGAGAATAAGAAGTGGAGGCTGCCCCAAAGAAAAAAAAGATTTCTCTCAAGTGACAGTAAATTGGATAAATGCTATTTTTAGATGAAATATATCTAACTAATGTCCAGATGTGAGTCTACCACATGAAGAGAAAAACAAATCTATCTAAAGCACTGAGCTGTACTTGAAAACATTTTTTAAAATTTTCTGGTAATAATGATTTATAATGGAAAGACTCCGCCACATGGTACTGACCATCAGCCTCTGCCGTGGTTCACTTGGGAACAACATCTGCACACATGGCTTCAACATGGAGATGATCCTAAGGTTTACATTCCTGATTTAATTGTTCCTAACTCTCTGGACTTGCAACTTGTCAGCAGTATATTTCCACATGAGCATAAAGGAATAAAGGAGAGGAACCATGCGCATCAGGATTTCTCCGCTAAGCCAGTGGGGTCCTCTCATGGCCGTCACCTTGAGAGGTCGTCTTCCTGTTCGAATGATGCAGCCTCCACTCTCTCTGTCCAGGGATTTTATCACCTGCCTAGACTTCCTACACTTAGTTTCCTGCTACATCCTCTCCCCTTCCTCTTTCCTGCCACCTTGCTGCTGTCCCCAGGTAGATGCTCTTCCAGGTAGATGTCCTTACTCCCTTGTAGGAGCATGTCCTCCTACTCTTTCACTCAATGTATTCATAAAGCACCTATAGTTTTCCAAGCTAAGCATCAAGTGCTGAGCAGAACAAAAGGAGACCCTGCCCTCACGCTTACAGTCCTGGTGGAAGTTCTTTTGGAGCCCAGATTACAAATTGCCAAGGAAAATCAATCTTAGTACTTTAGTAACACAAGTAATGAATGGCATTGGGTTTGATCACAGTCTTCATTACTGTGCATGACCCTGAATAATGGCCGGCCATTTGAAAAAACGTCAATCCCCAAAGTACAGTCACTGAAGATGTTCAAAATAATGGGATACAGGCTTGAAGAGAAGAGTTGTACCAATGTTATTGGGTGATGCCCTCATGGCTAGAATAAAGGCTTGGCCTCTCCAAGTGACTCCGCGGTTCATGCTCCTACAAGGGAGTAAGGACATCTACCTGGGAAGAGCATCTACCTGGGGACAGTAGCAAGGTGGCAGGAAAGAGGAAGGGGAGAGGATGTAGCAGGAAACTAAGTGTAGGAAGTCTAGGCAGGTGATAAAATCCCTGGACAGAGAGAGTGGAGCTCGAGGGAGAGAAGCATTACATAAGGTTGTCTTCAGAGCGTTGAACCCTGATGGCTGGAGAAACTTGGTCAAGTATATAAGAGAATTCATCCAAAACTGGATACAGAAGCACAAGAACTAGGTCAGTAACCTGGGCACCAAAGCCCAGGGGAATGGAAATATCCAGGTTACCCAAGACAGCCTGACCACTAGGAGCTGGACAGGTGATCCGGCCTCCCCTAGGGCTGGACAAGAAAATGGTCATGTGACATGGCTTCACAGTGTTCTGGAAGTGTCTGGCAGGATCAGCCACGACGACTTTAAAACCTTCGAGATCACCTGGTTGGCCCCTCCTTTGTCCCAAGATGATGATGAGGAAGCATAACTGTGTACTCATTTCTAGACAGTCAATAAAGGGCTAAGATGGAACCGGGACTAAGGACTTTGATATTATTTCCTAGTGATTTAGGAAAGAGCCATCAGAAGACACATGTATTCAAAAGGATCTTTTCTCCCCCCATAAGTGACAAATCATATGCAGTGTTTTGTAGGGTCTTCTTCTTCCCCAGCAGGGATTTGCATGTGGCTCTCCTCTCAGAAATTGCTCACTCGGGAGAGAAGGCCAGCTGCAACCTGGAGCCGCGCAAACTGAAGAAGAAATCAGGCCTCAAGCATCCATTTTGCTGACATCGTACTCTACAACTCAACCAAACAGGAGAGCCAGAGTCTGTGCCTCCTTTCTCTCCTCAAGGGCCACCCCATCTGGATAAGCTTTTAAGCCCAGCAGATCAGAAATATATTTATCTGGCACTCCTTGGCACCATGGGCAAAACACCCCGACCCCGTAGGGATTATCGTGGAGTTGTCCTGCTTGATCTCCATCTCAATGCCCTGCTTGAAAATGTACCTCAAATTCCCAACTATGGCTGGCCTGGTGGGTGGGAGCCAGGCTCCCCACTTTGGTATATACATGGCTGCTCTTTGTATTTTATTTTTTTTTAAAGATTTTATTTATTCGACAGAGAGAGACATAGCGAGAGAGAGAGAGAACACAAGCAGGGGGAGTGGGAGAGGGAGAAGCAGGCTTCCCGCTGAGCAGGGAGCCTGATGCAGGGCTCCATCCCAGGACCCTGGGATCATGACCTGAGCTGAAGGCAGGCGCTTAACGAATGAGCCACCCAGGTGCCCTTTTTTTTTTTTTTAAGATTTTATTTATTTGGCAGAGAGAGACACAGCGAGAGAGAGAACACAAGCAGAGGGAGTGGGAGAGGGAGAAGCAGGCTTCCCGCTGAGCAGGGAGCCAGAGGTGGGGCTCCATCCCAGGACCCTGGGATCATGACCTGAGCTGAAGGCAGACGCTTAACGACTGAGCCACCCAGGCGCCCCTGCTCTTTGTATTTTAAATCAGTTTGCTAAACTGGTCTCCATGCAAGATTTCCTTTGATAAAACAAAAAGATATGGGGAGGTTCCATTATGTATTTATTTTCAATAGGGAGGTGGGGGTGCTGGAAATCACTTTTCTAGACCAAGGGTCAGAGGTCATTTGAACCATATGTGGAATGAACAGGGCTAGACAGTGGGGTAAGCAGATTCCTTCCATGGCTTGTTAAGCCCAAGGTATAGTCAAGAAAGGAAAAAACAAAACAAAACAACAAAACATGGGAAATGGGTAAAAGGAAAAAGAAGAGGGAAGTCAGAGAAAGTAAAAACCAACTGAGAGGTGCCTGGGTGGCTCAGTCGGTTGAGCCTCCAGACTCTCTGACTCGGCTCAGGTGGTGATCTTGGGGTGGTGAGATGGAGCCCCACCTCAGGCTCTGCACTCAGCGGGAGTCTGCTTAAGATTCTTTCCTCCTCCGTCTCCCTCCCCTTTCTGTTCCTCCCTCTGCTTACACTCTCTCTAAAATGAAGACACTTGAATTCCCTCTCCTAGGGACTCAGGTTGAAAACCTCCTTGGGAAGGCATCAGCCCACAGCAATGACCTTAGGTTTCCCTATCAGTTCTAGGGCTAGTTGTGGAAGCAAAAATCTGGATTCTTAACTTTTCTTTAATGCTGTTCTGATCATTTTACCGAAGTCTCACATGGATGCAACAATGAACCACACCCAGAGTTTTTAGCATGGGCTAAGTATTTCACTCAGGATTCTTGTCTGATTTAATAGCCTTTCTCAGAGATTCTCCAAACCATGTGTTTACATCTCTAATTGGAACCAATACTGTCCTTATCAGCTTCAGGCGAAGTTTACCACTTGCCGCACGTGTTTCAACAGTTGTCATATTACTGGCTCCCCTTGGAAGTAAAAACAGTTGAAGTTTGTGCTGACATCCAGAATTATTTGGTTATTTTCACAGAAATGACCTCCTGGTGTCATCCTTAAACCTCTCCTACTCCTTTAAGTCTTGTCATTGATACTGAAACTTTTCATCAGCCTTTTATTTAGAACCTGAAGACCAAGTAATCCACCAAGTCCATACCACATCATGCTTGATCATAACGCAAAATTATCATTGTCTTTCTGGCCATCCATCCTCTCTTGCACTAAACGAAATAGTGTTTAACTTGTGCACAGACTTCCTTCTGAGCTCCGGCCTCACATTCCCGGGGGCTTACTAAATCACCACTTAGATGTCCCAAAGACACCTTAAACTCAACATGCCAAACTGGACTCTTCTTTCCTCCACATCTACTCCTCTGTCTACCTGCACTCACACCATACTCACAATGCTTAAGACAAAGATAACGGGACTACTTCTTCCTTCTTCGTGACTCTCAGAGCCAATGGGTGTTATGGTCTTGATGATTCTGCCTCCTTCATAGCTAAGCACTTTAGTCCAGGCCTTCTTCATCCTCCTTCCAGGTTACTGCAACACTTAAACTGGCCTTCCCAATTCCACTTTTAGCCCTTCTCCCTTCAATCCGTTGCCAATGACCTTTCCAAATTACAAATCTGATTTTGTAACCATTTCTACTTAAAATCCTTCAACAGATGCCCCTTGCCTTCAGAATGCAAACCAAACTCCTTAGCTTGGAATTCTGTGCTCTTCATAAGCTGTCCTTGGCGTGCCCCCCACTCCCCCAGGCCAGCCCTCAGAGCTCAGGCCCAGTAAACCGCCTGCCATTCCTCTGATCGAGGCCTTCCTCCCTTGGCCACCTTCCTGCCCTTGCTTAACTTAACCCGCTCATTCTTCAAAAATATGTGGACTGTTTATGTTGGCCCTATTTTGGTGCTGGACACATATAATTTCTAATCCTCCCAACAATCCTATGGGACTTGTAGACTTTGCTGAAGGTCTCACACAGCTGATGAGTAGGTAAAGAGAGACTTTGATCCAATCCTGCCTGATTCCAGTGCCTACATGCTTTCCATGAAGTCAAGATGCCTCCCTTTAAAACTACACTCAGATGTCTTCTCCAGAGGGCCTCCCCTGACTTCTCATGTTGCTACCCTGCCCAGGCCTCCTTCTACTGGCCTCAGGTAATGTGCAGTGCAAGTAATCATCAGTCTCTGTCCTGTGCTGGGAGTTGCTAGCAGGCAGATGTTGGGCCTTTTCATTATTCAACAAAGACAAAACTCCAAAACTGTTTACAGATGTTAAAATTCAAATAAAATATCAAACTATGAGGAGACCCCCACCCCAGCTCCTTAGAAGTCATCAGTGTTAACCTACTTCCTGTGTAACTGTCCAGACTTTAGGACTATGGAAATGGATGTATATGCACTCTTTCCTCCAACAGATGGGCTCATGAGACATACTTGCCTGTAATTTGTTTTTTCCCTTCGACTACATCTTAGACATTTTTCTACATCACTACATGTAGGTATCCATCTTTTTTTTTTTTTTTGAGAAATAAACCCATGATACTATTTTCACAATTCATATAAATGAATAAAACCTCCTTAAAGGTTAGAAAGTCAAGGGCGGGGGAAGGAAAGGCCTACCTATATCCTGATTACAAGAGAAACACCTAAAACATGATGCAGAAAGATTAAAAGTCAAGAAATTCATCAAATAAAATAAGAATGAGTCTGTGTATGTATAAATAAATGGAAGAAAAGGGAAATTATTGCCTTACGGAATAAAGTCTACTGATAAATAAATGGAAGGAATGATGGAAGTAGAAAATTGTCATTTGGCAACCATCATGGTAATAATAGGTCCGAGCAAGAATCATTCATTTTTACTAAAACTAGAGGGTAAAAGTTTGAGGAGTAAGAGCATATTTACAATCCTCTCAAAATCCATCTCCCCAAGAGAGAATGTTCTTGTAAGTTACAAAGCGAAAGGTAACTTCCCAACAAAATCACTTGACAGGCACCACTTTAACCAAGTGAGCTAAATTACCACAATTAATGGGACCTATTGATATCATCTGATGTGATGGACTAAGGAGGACACACATTACTGCTGCAGTATTTCTGTCAAAACGCATAACCTGAATATAATCACGAGGAAACATCAGACAAACCCAAATCAAGACACATATTGCAAAATAACTGACCAGCCCCTTCAAAAATGTCAAGTTCACAAAAGACAATGAAAGCAGCGAGGAGGCTTTTCTGATTAAAGGTAACTACAGAGATGTGACTACAGAATGCAACCTGTGATTTGGGGCTTTCTTTTGCTATGAAGCACGATACCAGAACAAATACCAATAACCTTTGAAAATGACAAATCTGATCTTATAACCATTTCTCCTTAAAATTCTTCAAAAGACACCCCTTTTGCCTTCAAACCACAAACCAGGGCACCTGGGTGGCTCAGGTGGTTAAGCATCTGACTCCTGGTTTTGGTTCAGGTCATGATCTCAGGGTTGTGGGATCAAGCCCCGTGTTGGGCTCTAGGCTTAGCAGGGAGTCTGTTTGAGATTGTCTCCCTCTCCCTCTGCCCCTCCCTGGCTCGTGACCTCTGTCTCAAAATAAATCTCAACACCACCACCACCACCACAAACCAAACTCCTCAGCATGGAATTCACTCCTCATAAGCGGTCTCCTTTGTAAATACCTCTGTATGTATCTCTAAACCATGACTTCCTTGTTGTTAGCATAGCCATAATTTCACACCGCGCTAGATGAAGAAGCCATGGGAAACTCAAACAGAGCCTGCGTGCCAGCCCCCGCCATCTGGGACATCAGAACCACCAGGGTGCCCTTGTTGCAGATGAGCTCTGGATCTCGGAAGGTGGTGTTATTTTTAACCCTCCCTCCAGGTGATTAAGATGTGAGTTGGCCCCTGCCAACCTCTTCATTCCCCCATCCTCTGCCCTTAAGCTGTGTGTGATGACAAACTAGTTCTGGGGACCCACAGTCTTGACCCTCTGCCTGAGGAGGTTTTGTCCTGTTCTACCCTCTCCCCTGGGTTGGCACCTGGCTCCTCTGGGCTTCTAGAGTGCTCGGGCATTGCCACATAGGTTTGCCATGGATACGTGTCTATTGTGTTCAATGGACACGTCTCCTTGAGGTTGACCAACAAGCCATGTGACTGCACTGAACCAGAGGCTCTCAAGTCTGGGAGAAAGGGGCAAGAGGTCACTGGGTTGGAAATTCGAGAAAGGCCTCCTGGAGGGAGTGGCCTTTGGGCAGGACCATCAAAGCAGGATGGGATGGGTGGAGACCTATAACTGGGCTTGTAACTACCTAATTTGAGTCCTCTGAACACTTCAGGTGTTTTACTTCACTTCTCCACCTCTTACCCTACTTTGTGATCTTCTGTATCTTTTTTTTTTTTTTAAGATTTTTTTTTATTTATTTGACAAAGAGAGACACAGTAAGAGAGGGAACACAAGCAGAGGGAGTGGGAGAAGGAGAAGCAGGCTTGCTGCTGAGCAGGGAGCCTGAAGTGGGGCTCGATCCCAGGACCCTGGGATCATGACCTGAGCTGAAGGCAGATGCTTAACCGACTGAGCCACCCATCTTCTGCATCTTGAGGGTGGTTTAGAACATGGCTGTTAGGGTCTGAGAACACTGGGCTTTGCACCTGTGTGGCCCAGGGCAAGTCAATGGACCTCACTGACTTCAGGTTCCTCATCAGAGAACTGGGAATAATGACACTTCATAGAACTGTAGTACCCTTAAATGGAATATTCTAGATAGAGTCAACGGGGAACCACCGATGGTGAGACGTTGAACAGTCATTGTGAGGTGGGCTGGAGGACTCTTTAAGGCATCTGTCATACCCAGGGGCACCTGGGTGGCTCGGTTGTTAAGCGTCTGCCTTCGGCTCAGGTCATGATCCCAGGGTCCTGGGATGGAGCCCCGCATCAGGCTCCCTGCTCAGCGGGAAGCCTGCTTCTCCCTCTCCCACTCCCCCTGCTTGTGTTCCCGCTTTCGCTGTGTCTCTCTCTGTCAAATAAATAAATAAATAAAATCTTAAAAAAAAAAAGACATCTGTCATATCCCAAGCAACAGAAGCATTACCTTAAGACTTTTTTTTTGAGAGTGAGAGAGTGAGAGAGAGCGTGAGCACATGAGCAGTGGGGAGGGGCAGAGGGAGAGGGAGAAGCAGACTCCCTGCTGAGCATGGAGCCCGACATGGGGCTCGATCCCAGAAACCCAGGATCATGACCTGAGCCGAAGGCAGACGCTTAACTGACTGAGTCACCCAGGCGCCCCTACCTAACTCTCTTTAATTAAATGTTTTATTTTGGGATCATTAGATTCACATGCAGTTTTAAGAAGTAATACAGAGAAATCTCATATACCCTTTATCCAATGGTAACTTTTTTTTTTAAAGACTTATGAGATAAAGAGAGAGAGTGCACGCACAAAGTGGGGAGAGGGAGAGAGAAACTTAAGCAGACTGTACTCAGCACAGAGCTCGATGCCAGGCTCGATCTCACAACCCTGAGACCATGACTGAGCCAGACAGTCAACTGACCGCACCACCGAGGCGCCCCTCCAGTAGTAAGTTATAAAACTATATATAGCCCAATGTCACAACCAGGATATTGACATTGATACAGTCAAGATACAGAACATTTCCTTTACCACAAGGATCTCCCATGTTAGCCATTTTATTACTACACCTGCTTCTCTCTTACCCCCCTCCCCTCCTTAAACCCTGGCAACCACTAATCCATTTCTATAATTTTATCATTGCAAGAATGTCATATAAGCGGAATCATATAGTATATGACCTTTGGTGTTTGGCTTTATTCACTCAGGCCTAATCCTCTGGAGAGTCATATGAGGGTTGTTGTGTATATCTATAGTACATTTCTTTATATTGTTCAATAGTATTTTGAATGCACCACACTTGATTTAACCATTCACGTGTTGAAGGACATTTGGGTTGTTTCCAATTTTCAGCTATAAAACTGCAATTAACATTTGTGTACAGGGTTTTGTGTGAACTGAACATCCATTTTCATTTTTCTGAAATAAATGTCCAAGAGCGTAATGGCTGAGTTGTATGGTTGTTGCAGGTTTAAGAAATTGCCAAACTTGGGGCGCCTGGGTGGCTCAGTCGTTAAGCGCCTGCCTTCGGCTCAGGTCATGATCCCAGAGTCCTGGGATCGAGCCCCGCATCGGGCTCTCTGCTCAGCGGAAAGCCTGCTTCTCCCTCTCCCATTCCCCCTGCTTGTGTTCCCTCTCTCACTGTGTCTCTCTCTGTCAAATAAATAAAATCTTTAAAAAAAAAAAAGAAATTGCCAAACTGTTTTCCAGAGAAGGTGCACCATTTTATTCACACAAGCAATATATGTGATTCAGTTTCTCTGTATCCCTGATAATGACACTATTTTGACAGGGAAATAGTATTTCATGGTTTTTAGATTTCCCTAATGGCTGATGACATTGAACATCCTTCCATGTGCTTATTTGCCCTCTTTAAGGTCTTCTTCCTGTCTTTTGGCCATCCCCTAATTGGATTTTTGCCTATTTTACTGTTGAGTTTTAAGAATTATCTATATATTCTAGATACTAGTCCTTTGTCAGATATATGGCTTACAAATATTTTCTCTGTAGAAAGGTGTCCACAGATATTTTTTATCCTAAGCCTTTGGCAGGGCAAAATCTGATGAAGTCTTAATTTATCAATTTTTCCTTTTATGAACCCTGCCTAGCCAGATTATCTCAAAAAATTTTTTTTCTAAAAATCTTAAAGTTTTACATTTCATATATAAGTTTGTGGCTCAGTTAATTTTTGTATAAAGTGTGAGATTTAGGTCAAGGGTTTGTGTTTTCCTCACCTATGGATGTCCAATTACTCCAGCACCATTTCTTGAAAAGGCTTTCCTCCATTGAATTGCTTTTACATCTTTGTCAAAAATCAGCTGGGCCCATTTGTGTGGGTCCATTTATAGATTTTTTTTCTATTCCCTTGATATGTGTCTAATGTGTATCTTTGCCAATACTATGCAATCTTAATTACTACAGCCTTATAGTAAGTCTTAAAATCAGGTAGACTGATTACTCCCAATTTATTTTTCAAAATAAAAACTTCGGGGTTTGGCTTTATTCACTCAGGCCTAATCCTGAGTGAATAAAAACTAGCTTTTTGTTTTGATTTTCCATATACATTTTAGAATAGCCTTGACTATATAAAAAATCTTTCTGGGGTTTCTGTAGGAATTACATTAAGCCTTTATATTCGTTTGGGGAAAACTGACATTTTTGCTATGCTGAGACTTCATTCAATCTATGAACATGGAATATCTCTCATTTAGATCGTCTTTGATATCTCTCATCATGCTGTGTAGTTTACAACATACAAGTCCTATATTTGTTTTGTTAGATTTATACCTAGACATTTGTTAATAGTATTGTGTTTTAAATTTTGGTATCCATGTGTTTATTGCTAGCATATAGATATATAAGATCTACATGCAAAAATCCACTATATCACACACCCTGTTGAACTCAATTAGTTTCACATGGCTTTTTGTTTTTTGGTTTCTCCTTTTGCAAGTTCTTTGAGATTTTCTAAGTGGACAATCTGTCATCTGTAAATAGGGATTTTTATCCTTTCTTCCCAATTTCCATGCCTTTTCTTTCCTCATTGCACTGCTAGAAATTCCACCACTATGTTCATTAGGAATGGTAAGAGTGGACATCCTTGCCTTGTTCCCTTTTTAAATGTTATTTACTTTTTAAAGTAATCTCTACGTAAAACATGGGGCTCGAACTCATGACCCTGAGATCAAGAGTCACATGCTCCACCAATGGAGCTAGCCAGGTGCCCTGCCTTGTTCCCAATCTTAAGGGGAAGCATCGGTCTTTCACCATTAACTAGAAATGTTAGCTGTTTTGGATTTTTTTTGTAGATGCTGAGAGGCACAGGATAGACATTGCCATTCCAAAAGGGAGAAAGAGGAAAGATAGGGAGATGGGTCTCAAGCAAATCCCAAACATACCAAGGCAAATTCCACTAAATCTTAAGGCTTGAGAATGATCAATCATCCTTGGTTTGATGCTCTGCCTTCTGGGCCCACTGGGACAGCAGTCCCACCTTCCTGGTTCCATCAGGAGGAATCATTCCCCCAAGAATTCAGGGGTCCTATCCCCCAGGCTTCAGTCAGGCCACATGGCCTGTTGAAACCCAGATGGTAGCCATGATCTCTAAATTGCCTTCAGGTTCTTCTTCTTCTCCCCACCTCCCCTTTTTTTTGAAAAGCACATGTTTGCAGTTGAATAGCTCTCCGGTGCCATCCTGTAGGACCTAAGATCTGACAGCCTTCTTTCATTTCATCTCATTTTTAAATGTCCCCTTTAATTCAAATTGGCAGTGTCTTTGCTGATATACTCTCTTTTCTTGCATTCTGTTGAAATGGCGGATTCATTCCACGAATCACACTCATGATCTCTTTATCAAATGGTTGTTCAGCCACACTCCTAGTGTTCTCTTAGGAACAACCCTTCTCATTTTTTGCAACATGGATAGGCTGAGAACTTTCCAAATCTTCAAGTTATGGTTCCTCTTTGCTTAATAATTCTTTCTTCAGTTCATCTTTCCTCTTTCACATTTTACTGTAAGTATTCAGAAACCAAGTTTCTCCTTTGACATTTTTGTACGAAATGTCCTCAGCTAAATATCTGATTGTATCATTCACAAGTCTTACCTTCCACAAAACACTAGAACACAGTTCAGCCAAGTTCTTTGCTATAACAAGGAACATCTTTCCTTCAGTGTCCAGATACATGTTCCTCGTTTCAGTCTGAGATCTCACCAGAATTACTTAACATCTATATTTCTAGCATGTACCTCAAAACTCTTCCAGCTTCTACTCATTACCCAAAGTCACTTCTACAGGTTTAAGTATTTATTACAACAGCACCCTTAATACCAAAATCTGTCTTAGTCTGCTTGGGCAGCTGAAACAAAATACACAGCACAGACTGGGTGACTTAACCAAAATTTTTCTCACAGTTTGTTTTTTTTTTTTTTTTTTAAGATTTTATTTTATTTATTTGACAGAGGGAGAGAGAGAGAGAGACAGCTAGAGAGGGAACACAAGCAGGAGGAGTGAGAGAGGGAGAAGCAGGCTTCCCGCCGAGCAGGGAGCCCGATGCGGGGCTCGATCCCAGGACCCCGGGATCATGACCTGAGCCAAAGGCAGATGCTTAACGACTGAGCCACCCAGGCGCCCCTCTCACAGTTCTTGAGACTGAAAGTCCAAGGTCAATGTGCAACAGGGTCCATGCCTGGTGAGGGCTCTCTCCTTGGGTTGCCAATGGCCACCTCTCGCTGTGTCCTCACAAGACAGAGCAATCTTTCACTTTTTCTTCTTATAAGCCACTAATCCCATTATGAGAGCCTCACTTTCATGACCTCATCTAACTCAAATTACCTCCCAAAGGCCTCATCTCCAAATTGTATCACATTGGTGGTTAGAGTTTCAATATATGAATCTGGGGGGCACACAGCTCAGTCCATAGCATTGTCTAGAAGTTTTCTGTCTTGCTAAACTGCTCCTTTCCCAATCCTTTGGCTAGAGACAGCAGGCTTTTGTTAGGGTTTTCTTGTCTACTATTGGCATTTCTATGTTGCTGGCTTCAGCTCCAAGTGTGGGATGTAAGAGGCAAAAAGAAAACTCAAGGAACTTGCTGCCATATTGTTCCTCGGGTCCTGAAGTCCCTAGCCATCCTGCCTTTTCTCCACCTTTCAGAGTCTTCTTATGTGTTCTCTCATATCTGGATAAGCGTCTTTGCCACAAGCATTTTTGCCATGTAACTAATTAACCGTAAGGCAATTTTGTCGTAAAAGATAAAAAAAAAAACCAAACAGTTGATACTTTGGTTTGTTTGGCAGTTTAATTTCAACTGGCTGACAGTTTGGTTTCCTTTCTCCATTGATGCAGTACTCCCATGTTTATATTATATAAATCTTAGCCCTCATAATGGTCTATACAGTGGTGCAGAGGATTGAACCCACATTTCCCACAGAACTTTGGAACAGCTATCAACAGACGTGTGAAAATACGCCAAGAACAAACAACTGTGTGGAAGGCTTTCATAATGCAATACAAAGCTCAGTTAGAAATGTGCATCTTAGTATTTGGAAACGGATAACCTTTTCTCCTAAAAGAGAAAACATGCGGGGTACCCAGGTGGCTCAGTCATTTGAGCATCTGCCTTTGGCTCAGGTCATGATCCCAGGGTCCTGGGACAGAGCCCTGCATCAGGCTCCCTGCTCAGCGGGGAATCTGCTTCTCCCTCTGCCTCCCCCTGCTTGTGCTCATGTGTGCTGTCTCTCTCTAATAAATGAATAAAATCTTAAAAAAACAATCAACTTTTTTCAAAGAAATGGAACAAATGATCCTAAAATTTGTACGGAACCAGAAAAGACCCCGAATAGCCAGATGAATGTTGAAAAAGAAAAGCAAAGCTGGCGGCATCACAATTCCAGACTTCAAGCTCTATTACAAAGCTGTCATCATCAAGACAGTATGGTACTGGCACAAAAACAGACACATAGATCAATGGAACAGAATAGAGAGCCCAGAAATGGACCCTCAACTCTATGGTCAACTAATCTTCGACAAAGCAGGGAAGAATGTCCAATGGAACAAAGACAGTCTCTTCAACAAATGGTGTTGGGAAAATTAGCCACATGCAGAAGAATGAAACTGGACCATTTCCTTACACCACACACAAAAAGAGACTCAAAATGGTTGAAAGACCTAAATGTGAGACAGGAGTCCATCAAAACCTCAAGGAGAACACAGGCAGCAACCTCTTTGACCTCAGTCGCGGCAACTTCTTCCTAGAAACATCGCCAAAGGCAAGGGAAGCAAGGGCAAAAATGAACTTTTGGAACTTTATCAAGATAAAAAGCTTTTGCACAGCAAAGGAAACAGTCAACAAAACCAAAAGACAACCGACAGAATGGGAGAAGATATTTGCAAATGACATATCAGGTAAAGGGCTAGTATCCAAAATCTATAAAGAACTCATCAAACTCAACACCCAAAGAACAAATGATCCAATCACGAAATGGGCAGAAGACATGGACAGTTTTCCAAAGAAGACATCCAAATGGCCAACAGACACATGAAAAAGTGCTCAACATCGCTAGGCATCAGGGAAATCCAAATCAAAACCTCAATGAGATACCACCTCACACCAGTCAGAATGGCTAAAATTAACAAGTCAGGAAACGACAGACGTTGGCAGTGATGCGGAGAAAGGGGAACCCTCCTACACTGTTCGTGGGAAAGCAAGCTGGTGCAGCCACTCTGGAAAACAGTATGGAGGTTCCTCAAAAAGTTGAAAATAGAGCTACCATATGATCCAGCATTTGCACTACTGGGTATTTACCCCAACGAGACAAATGTAGGGATCCGAAGGGGTACGTGCACCCTGATGTTTATAGCAGCAATGTCCACAATAGCCAAACTGTGGAAAGAGCCAAGATGTCCATCAACAGATGAATGGATAAAGAAGATGTGGTGTATATATATATACAATGGAATATGCAGCCATCAAAGAGAATGAAATCTTGCCATTTGCAACGATGTGGATGGAACTGGAGATTGTTATGCTGAGTGAAATAAGTCAATCAGAGAAAGACATGTATCATATGACCTCACTGATATGAGGAATTCTTAATCTCAGGAAACAAACTGAGGGTTGCTGGAGTGGTGGGGGGTGGGAGGGTTGGGGTGGCTGGGTGATAGAAATTGGGGAGGGTATGTGCTATGGTGAGCTCTGTGAATTGTGTAAGACTGCTGAATCACAGATCTGTACCTCTGAAACAAATAATACAGTATATGTTAAAAAAAAAAAAAAAAGATAGCAGGAGGGGAAGAATGAAGAGGGGAAAATCGGAGGGGGAGATGAACCATGAGAGACGATGGACTCTGAAAAACAAACAGGGTTCTAGAGGGGAAGGGGGTGGGAGGATAGGTTAGCCTGGTGGTGGGTATTGAGGAGGGCACATTCTGCATGGAGCACTGGGTGTTATGCACAAACAATGAATCATGGAACACTGCATCTAAAACTAATGATATAATGTATGGTGATTAACATAATAATTAAAAAAAGAGAAAAAATAAAACTACCAAAAAGTAAAAAAAAAAAATCAAAAAAAACCATGCAATGCCAAATGAGGAGATAAATCAACAAAAGGGAAAAAAACAGAATACCTTGAATGAAAGACTTCAAAGACAGGTGCTTAGGTACAATTGACAAAATTAAATCAGTTATTTGCATAGTATTGCCATGGATCTGCATACACTGTAAATGTATTCAAATATTCTGTATCTCACAATAAAGTCTTTTTAATCTTGTTCTTCATTTCTCATGTTTCATTAGGTCCTTTTTAATGGATGCCCCTCTTATTTTTCATGATTTTTCTCTCTTCTGGCACAATTGCCTTGTGGCAAATTAGTTAAGCAGTGAAAATGTTTGCAGTGAAACTACCTAGAACCCATTTCATACATAATGTCTAGGGTTTTTAGCTGTTCTTAGTGGAAGGAATAGGGAAAAGTGTATCCACTCTACCCTCCTGCTACTTATTTTTTATGGACTCTGATGGAGGGCTGGGCCATAAATTACTAATGAACATTTAGGTTGCTAATATAATTTTTTTTCACACTAAAAACAATGCTGCAATAAACAAGGGAGTCGATTGTTTGGGTATTTGCTTTTCATTTCTGTATCACCAGGGCTCAGCAGTGCCAAGCTAATAAACGTTTACTGAATGAATAAATGCATCATGACTAACATGCCTACTTCTTTACCTAGTGTGTACTTAATTGCTCCAAAGACTTACCACATCAACAGACTTAAAACCTCAACAGTTAGAACTGATATTGACTAAAAATGAGATTAACTGATAAAGACCCGAGATATGCCTTCTCCATCAGTATTTACATTTTATGGTGGCAAGAACTCAGCTTTCCAGGTATGGGTGCAAATAGGATTAGAAGAAATTCATCAAAATCCCAGGGTTAACTCAGCTTACAGGTGGTTTAAAATTTCTTAGTGTCGGGCACCTGGGTGGCTCAGTCAGTTAAGCGTCTGCCTTTGGCTCAGATCATGATCCCAGGGTCCTGGAATCAAGTCCCAGGTCAGGCTCCCTGCTCAGCAGGGAGTCTGCTTCTCCCTCTCCCTCTTCCCCTGCTCGTGCTCTCTCTCTCTCAAATAAATAGAAATCTTTAAAAAAAAAAAATTTCTTAGTGTCCTAAGTTTTCTATAAAGATCACATTCTATCTCAAAAGAACAAAACAAAAATCATTCTAAGGGTAGACAGAAGAGTTTTTAAAACTCAGTGACCTAAAGCTGTGGTCATTGGTGGGGAGGGGGTGTCTAGAGTCTCCATTAAAAAAAAAAAAAAATCATGCTGTCAATTAACTGGTAATCCTGGCTCTGCATTAATTTGGAAATAGAAGTGAAAGCATAAGTGGGATGTGTCACTTCACAAAAACACTGCGGCGTCTAAGGTGACAGGGCTGTGGGTGAGCAGCACGAGAATTTCACAGAGCAGTGCTCAACATTGGTCAGATGAGTGAGCTACACAGGTGGCAGGCTAATGATAACAGAAGCTGATATTTACTGAACCCATACTTCATATAAGGTACTGTTCTGGCTTTCCATGGAGCATTGGCCTCCTAGCACTTTTACAGATGAGAAGACAGAGGCAGAACGGCCTCATGGGATTCCCCTCAGTCACACAGTAGCAAGCAAAGGAGCTAGGACTTAAAGCACAGGAAGTATGGCTCCAGAACCCAAACTTTTAATTTCAAGGACATCAAAAAGGCCTCCTCTACCCTAAAAATCTTCCAGCTGTTTCTTGATAGGTCATGCTTGCCAAAAGCCGCATTAAGGTGTTTCTGTATGAAGAGAAGATGCAACTGATCTTGTCCATGGGAATTCAGTGTAGGCAAGTACATCCCTGTGACATTTCCCTGGTGGCTTGCCATTGATTTTTCACTCCCACTACCTCTGGGACACACCCCATGATTTGCTCTCATTTTAAACTTTTTAAAAAGATTTTTAAGTAACATCTACACCCAACATGGGGCTTGAACTCACAACCCCCAGATGATGAGTCATATGCTCTACTGACTGAGCCCCGCCAGGAGCCCCTCATCTTGAACTTTTGACCATTACGAGACCTTTGCCTTTAGAATAGGTCCTGGCCACTTCATCAGTTGTACGTCAATACCCTTTATAGTCCTATCCTTAGGTTCTGTTCTAGTTGCTTCTCGTGTTCATTTATATCTTTAGTCCCTGTGCTGGGGGCTGACAACACTAGAGATTTCTCTCTATGGTTTTGGTCCCTGTCTAAACTTAGTATTCCTATAGAGGCACATTGAGGCTGATTAGTATTTTCTCCAATAAATGCACATGAAAGCATAATTTCCTGGGCCAGAAAATAAGAATAGACTATGAAACTATTAAAAATGGAGGGGGATGAGGTGCCTGGGTGGCACAATTGGTTAGGTGTGGGACTTTTGGTTTTGGCTCAGGTCATGATCTCAGGGTCATGAGATCAAGCCACACGTCAGGCTCCATGCTCAGCACTGAGTCCGCTTGAGTTTCTCTCTTCCTCTGCCCCTCCCCGCCCCAATAATAAATAAATCTTTAAAAAAATGGAGGGGATGACTTTTGGTGATGATGTTGGTTATGTGAGTGATATTCACGAAGTTCCAGACATTTCACATATTGTCTTGTATATATAGTCTTCACAGCCTTGGCCATGATTTTAGTTCCCTTTTACAGATAGAGAACACGAGGCTCAGGGAAGTTAAAAAGGTTACATAGCCAAGATTCAAATCCAGATCTGTCTCGTTTGCAAAGCTAGAGTTCCTTCCCCGTTTCTATGCTGGTTGGACATTGTTGGAGGAATAAAAAAGAAAAAGTTGGGGGCTCCATATATTGTCTATATATATAAACATACTATAAGCCCATTACTGGGCATCATCTACCACTTTTTGGCTATTAGGTGACATTGGCTCACAAACTTTAGTTGATATTTTTACACACACACACACGCAATATATTTCTTGGAAAATATTTTGCCAAGAATCATTGGAAAAAAAATATCTAAACAAAATTGGTTTTGACTCTGCCCAGTGAATTAGAACACTAACTTCAGTGCGTAATATTTCTTCTGCGCCTTCTAAATCCTTTTTGCAGAAAACTAAGTTAACATTCCACATGTGGCAAATTCATGATTTCCAATTCCATTTGGTCTTTCTGAGGCTTGAACTAAATTGTAGGAGTTGTACTTCTTTGCTCTAGGGCAGTGGTTCTCAAAGTGTGGCCTGTGGGCTCTGGGGATCTCGGAGTCCTTTCTGGGGGTGTCCACAAGACTATCTTTACAATACTACTAAAATGTTATTTGCCTTTTCTCTGTGTTGAAATCTGCACTGTTATACAACACTGGGTAAAATTGCTGGTGCCACCGCATAAATCAGGGCAGTGTCACCAAACTCTACTAGTATGAAAGGCCCATTGATTTAAGAGAATGGAAAGGCCACAGACTGGGAGAAAATATTTACAGGGCACACACTGACAAAAGACGCGTACCTACAATATACAAAGAACTTAAACTCAACAATAATAAACAACACAATTTAAAAATGGGCAAAGACCTCAATAGACACCTCACCAAAGAAGATACACAGATAGAAAATAAGCATTGGAAGGGTGCCTGGCTGGCTCAGTCAGAAGAGCACGGGACATGCGGCGCCTGGGTGGCTCAGTCGTTAAGCGTCTGCCTTCGGCTCGGGTCATGGTCCCAGGGTTCTGGGATCGAGCCCCGCATCGGGCTCCCTGCTCAGTGGGAAGCCTGCTTCTCCCTCTCCCACTCCTCCTGCTTGTGTTCCCTCTCTCGCTGTGTCTCTCTCTGTCAAATAAATAAATCTTTAAAAAAAAAAAAGAAGAAGAGCATGGGACTGTTATCTCAGGGTCATGAGTTCAAGCCTCGTGTTGGGTGTGGGGATTACTTAAATTAAAAAAAAAAAAGCAGCATTGGAAAGATGCTCAACATCATATGTCATTAGGGAATCACAAATTAAAACAACAATCAGGTACTACTATATTTCTATTAAAGTGGCTAAAGTAAAAAAAAAAAAAACTGATAATACCAAATGCTGGTAAAGATGTACAACAGTAGGACTCCTATTCATTACTGGTGGGACTGTAAAATGGCAAAGCTGCTTTGGAAGATAGTCTGACAATCTCATACAAAGTGGAATATAGTCTTATTAGAGGATCCAGTGATCACACTCCTTGGTATTTACCCAAATGAGGTGAAAACGTATGTCCACACATAAACCTGCACGCAAGTATTTATAGCAGCTTTATTCATAATTTCCAAAAACTGAAAGCAACCAAGATGTCCTCAAAAGGTGAATAAATTGTCATATACTCAGTGGAATATTATTCAGCTATAAAAAGAAATGAGCTATCAAGCCATGAAAGGACATAAAGGAACATTAAATGCATATTTTTAAAGACGCCAGTCTGAAAAGGGTATATACTGTACAATTCCAACTGTAAGATAGTCTGGAAAAGGCAAAACTAGAGAGACAGTAAAGAGATCACTGGTTACCAGAGGTTCAGGAGAAGAGGAGCAGGGGTGAATGGGGGGGCACAATGATTTTTAGGGCAGTGAAATTATTCTGGATGATACTGTAACAGCAGATGCATGACATCCATTTGTCAAAACCCAGAGAACTATACACCACCAAGAGTGAACCCTACTTTAAATGTGTGCTTTGGTTAATAAGATATCAATACAGGCTCATCAACTTTAACACATGTTAGATCACACTAATTCAATGCATTAATCATAGAGGAAACTGTATGTGTGTGTGGGGGGGGTAATATGGGAACCCATACTCTCTGCTCAATTTTCTGTTAACCTAAAACTACCCTAAAAATAGAGTCTGGGCCGCCTGGGTGGCTCAGTCAGTTAAGTGACTGCCTTCAGCTCAGGTCATGATCCCAGGGTCCTGGGATCGAGTCCCACATAGGGCTCCCTGCTCCACTGGAAGCCTGCTTCTCCCTCTCCCACTCCCCCTGCTTGTGTTCCCTCTCTCGCTGTGTCTCTCTGTCAAATAAATAAATAAAATCTTTAAAAAAAAAAAAAAAATAGAGTCTGTTGGGTGTGTGACTCTTGATCCCAGAGTCTTGGGTTCGAGCCCCACGTTGGGTATAGAGTTTACTTTAAAATACATAAAATCTAATAAATGAAGTCTGTTAAAGGAAAAAAAAAGGTCCACTGATAGGTTTTCAGATCCCTCATTGCAACTAACCTTTAAGGAACTACCACTTGTCAAGTTTAGGTTTGCAATCCAAGAATAATATCCATAATTATTTGAAAAAGCTGTTAAAATGCTTCCTTTTCCAGCTACGTACATGTGTGGGGCCAGCTTTGCTTCACAGACTTCCACTAAGGCAACAGATCAGGACAGATTGAAGAGGAAAGCAGATGAGAACACACCTGTCCTCTGTTAAGTCACCCAATCTAAAACAATCCCTTTCTCACAAAACTTTTTTTTTTTTTTTTTAGAAAATGCTGTTGTTTTTTTTTAAGATTTTATTTATTTATTTGATGGAGAGAGACACAGTGAGAGAGGGAACACAGCCTGGGAAGTGGGAGAGGGAGAAGCAGGTTTCCCACAGAGCAGGGAGCCCGATGTGGGGCTCGATCCCAGGACCCCGGGATCATGACCTGAGCCGAAGGCAGACGCTTAACGACTGAGCCACCCAGGCGCCCCAAAAAAGCTGTTTTTCTTTTGAAATGCTATTTATGTCAACATGCAATGGGTTTTTTAACATTATTTTTAAGTAAATGGCGATTTTTAAAGCGTCTCAGTTCTTTCTTCTACAGGAAATACTGACAGATAAAAATCCACACACACAAACAATGAATCATGGAACACTTCATCTAAAACTAATGATGTAATGTATGGGGATTAACATAAGAATAAAAAATAAATAAATAAAAGGATTTGAGAATTTCAAAAAAAAAAAAAAATCCACACAGAGTATCAAGGGGTCCGGAGACCAAAAAAGTTTGAGAACCCCTGCCTTGGGCCTATGTGGTTTGGTTAAACTTTAATTCGTAGGCTATTTTCTGGCCCATTTGGCAAGTGATGTACCAGTAACAACTGCGTCTAATAGTTAACTACACAGAAGTTGCCAATATCCAGAAAGTGGCCATCAGGCTGTCCGGGTGCTTGCAGGAAATATGTGTGCTAAGCGTATCTTTTTTTCAAGTGTGAATTTGGAATTTGTTCCATTTTCATTCTTCTGTTATCTTCCTTTAAAATGAAACATTTCAAAGAAGATAATAAAACATGAAGGTAAATAAAAAAACAGTGCAAGTCAAATTTGTGGTGTGGGAACATAAGGCTTGCTATTACAGCTTTTAATGGCAGCTAGTTTACAATAAACATCGGGCTTAGCCTGGTAGAAAACAGTCACAGACAGGAGGTAATTACTTGTCCATCTCCAAGCATCAGAAACTCTGGAGTCCCTCCAGTTGAATAATGCAGATCTGCCAACTGTCACTCATTTGGACTAACGCTTTTTTGTTGTTTTAATTAAATTGGGGGGAAGAAAAAAGGACATAAGATAAACCTCCCTCTGAAAGTGCTAAAATTCCATGAATGGATAAATCCATGACCCATCCTTTTACACAGTCTTTATTAGCCTTGAGTAAATCACATAGACCCCCATGAACAGAGTCACAGAGGGGAATGGAATGTATGCCGTGTTAGGAAGGGCCTGTTGCCAGTAAATCTGAATATTACAGTGAGGTTCTATAAACAGTAAGGGAAAAACAGCTAGATCCTCACACAGATAACAAGAATATAAATGGACCTTTTAATGAGCTTTGCATCATCACGTATGAAATAATAAATACACCCAAACAGAGATAAAAAGAGGAAAAGCAAAATTATGCAACGTTTCTGTCGTTAAGATATGTGGGCAGCATGGCTCAAAATAGAAACCAAGCAGCTTTCCAAAGACGTGAAAGTTTTAGATAAAGAAAATATAATCGCTCTAATTCTTGTTTAATCCTGTTCCCTTCAGCTTTTGTCAGAAAATGTTACCCACCCCCGGTTACCTGAGGACAGTGGCACTGTTCACGGAAATATACCTGAAACAGATTCTTACAAGCCCATATTCTAAGGTTTTTACATTTAAAAAAAAAAAAAAAAAAAGAACTGCGACAAAATTCAAGGTTACGTGTAGGGAGAAGAACCAAGATAGAAAGGACATACGCATTTTACATTAATCTCTAATATGCCTCAGGAATAGCTTACATTTGTTTTTGCTGAATGAATACTTCGGATCAAAGGGTAATTTAGCATCAACTCTTAAATTGTTAAAAGCCTTCACCTGTTATAAACACCTTAGATTATTTGAAATCAAGGGCTCTCCATGTAAATGCTGCATACTAGCCAAGGTGTTTTTTTTTCTTGAAATGAAAAATGCGGTGACGAGTAATTTTGATTTTTATTTGGATTATCATTTCATTGGCTAAAAGGTTGGCCTAGTGCTACAATGGAACCTTCCATTTTGTTTTCCAGTGAAGGAAAACATTTTCCTTCTACAGACATGTACAGCAGAACCAGTCTATCCCATGGCAATGCTAATAAAATGCCTGACTCATTCTGTGGTCCAAAAGAGTTTAAAAATAATTGATAGCAGATCTTAGGAACTGTCATGATCTTTACTTTCAATTTCATTGTGAACATTTATGACATGTCACAGGTGCCAACCCCCTCCCCCCAAAAAATAATGTGGTCAGTGAGAAAATAACATTTAAAAGAGAACTGAGGTACTATTTTTCCTTCTGGGACGAGTGATGCTCACATTCGTCAGTTTGACCGGGTCTAGGGCAAACCTAAGCAGGAGGCTATTAGACCAACATTTTGTAAATCAAGACAACTCAATACTGAGTATGAAGAAATCTTAGGCTTCTCTAAAAGATTCACTCTGAAGGCTTACAGGTAAAACAGAGCTTATGAAAGTGTGGGCTTTATTTGACCCCGAGAGTGTTTTTCTTAAAAATTGAATTCCTTGTCAACATCACAGGTGGGGATATTTCATAAAAACAAACACAAACCTGCATTTCTGTCTTCTGGAACAACGGGAAGGTCTGGCAAGAGCTCCTGTGTCGTTGAGCCAAGGCATCAAAGGAGGAAGGCTAGCCAAGGGCGGTTCCCCTTCCAGAATCTCCCCAGCTCACCGTACTCACGTGCATTTCCTGCGTGGATACCTTTACGTGGAAGGCGGTTGTCAGTCAGCTGCTCTGGCTTCAGCTGAAAGTCAATGAAGACAAGACTGATCAGGTTCAGGTGTCCACTCCTCTGGGGTTCCTCCCTAGCTCTTCCAATAAAACTCTCTATCATGTATACAGTTGCAGAACCCAAATGGACCATTTTAGGGAGGCTTTTAAGGGTCTTCATCCCAGATTAGAATCACTTCAGAGTTACCATTGATCCGGAGATTTTCTGGGAAATAAGAGTCTAATCTAGGGTAGCTCAATTCAGAATGAGAATAATTCTGAGATCAAACAGGAAAAAGACCCACGATGGAGGTATTATTGAAATGTCTCTCTGGGGCACCTGGCTGGCTCATTGGGAGAGCATGGCACTCTTGATCTCCGGGTTGTGAGTGCAAGTGTGGAGTCTACTTTAAAAAAAAAAGGTCTCTGTATATAAGATGAGGTAGAGAAGAATAGCTGGATTCTGGGACCCACACTTCCTCTAACCAGCTGTGGGAACTTAGGTGAGTCACTTAACTCAGCCCCTGTTTCTTCACCTGTAAAAGGAAGGGGATGTTTCTGCATTCAGAGCCCAGGCTCTACGTTAGAATCACTGGGAGGATTTTTAAAAATACTGATGCCTAGGCCCCACCCCAGATCAACAGAATCTGATTCTCTGAGATGGGGGCCCAGGAATCAGTATTTTTTGGATGTTCCTCTCTATGATTCTGAGGCACAGAGAGGGAGACAATTCAGTATGATCTCTAAGGAGAGACGTGATCCGACATGATTGCCAAGGCTCCTTCCCATTCTCCAATTTCGTGGTCTCAGACTTGGTAGCAGATACCAGGAGAATAGCCGTTGCCCTATTAATTTCTCATTTATGTCAGATTACGGTCAAAACTATTCATTTCATACCAAAAGAAGAAGGAGAAGTAGATGGTGTGGTCATAGCTTTTCATTTTCATTAAGCCATTAAACCCAAATTCGAACATCCACTCCCTTAAATTCACTCTCTACAACCACATTCAGGTATCACTTGTCCAAAGCACGTGGACTTAAATATCTTTATCTGGAGAAGGTATCCATACTGTTGTCATTTGAAAGATACCAAGACCTGCCCAGTATAATAAGGTAACAACCAGCCACAGGTTGCACTGAACACCTGAAATGTCACTAGTCCCCTTTGAGATGCACTGGAAGTGAAAAACAGACACTCAGCTTTGCAGAGTTAGTACAAAAGGTATAAAATATCTCATGTATAATTCTTATATGAATCACATGTTGAAATGATAATGTTTTAATAGAGTGGGTTTCATAAAATATTAAAATTAATTTTGCCTGTTTCTTTTTGCTTTTCTAAATATGATTACTAGAAATTTTTCAATTAGTTAGGTGGCTCCCATTATATTTCTATTAGTGCGGACTAAGAGATGTCCACTTTCGGAAACTTTGACGTTTCTAGCATTCAAAAAAAAAAAAAAAGCTCCAGGGGCACCTAGGTGGCGCAGTGGGTTAAGCCTCCGACTCCTGGTTTGGGCTCAGGTCATGATCTCAGGGTGGTGAGATGGAGCCCCACTTGGGGCTCCGGGCTCAGCACAGAGTCTACTTGGGACTCTCTCTCCCTCTCCCTCTGCCTCTCCCCCTTCATGCGCGCTCTCTCTCTCAAATGAAAAATAAAATTTTAAAAAGCTCCTCAGAATGAATTCAGGTGGGGTTTGGAAAAACATTTAATTACTAGTCTTTATCACACAGGCTCCTATAAGGGGACTATTCTTAATAGAATTGACTGGAACTACCCAACCTCAGCTGGACCGGGATACTCATTTCTTTACAGCAATTCTTTACACCAACAGGACACTTTTGAGCACCCAAATATGGCCCTTGGGAGAATCCTAGAGGAACATTGTGGGGAGAAAGACGGGGCGGTTACTGGTCATTTCCCTTTCCTTCCGCCTCACATGAGGAACGTAACTTCAACACGTCTGCCTGTTCATGAGGTTTCCCCCGTTCGCGCGCCCCCGCCCGCTCTGTGCATGAAATAGACACATGGTAAAGAATGAACTCAGTGAATGAGTGCATTTGGCGCGGGGGGGTGGGGGGGATGGGGAGACACCAAACATCTAAGCGTCCGCTCCCCCACATCGTTTTTCATCAGTGGTGTCTCAAATGCCTCAACCTGATTGCGTCTGCAGTCTTGAGGGATTCCCAGCCAAAAAGTCTCGGATTAGCAGTATCAGCCCCCGCCCTTGCCTTATCATGCAGCCACAATAGAGGCCAGGAGGGGAAACACGCACGCCTGGATGTTTGGAAACAGAGCCAGCTTCAAGTGCAGAGTAGGCAACTGTCCAGAATACGGGGATTCAGAGGGGCCAGGAGCACCCCGCACGCTAAGCACACGCTCTTCTCCTCAACTGCCTGAAGCTGTCTGCACAAGGCTTCTGAGGCCCAGGTGCACCCCCACATGCCTCCCGTATAGCTTCACGGGGATACCTTTCAGATCAATTCGACTCAATGAGTATCGATTGACTGTGTATGGCCGCCCTAAGCCAGAGCCCCAGTCCAGACAGGGAGGGAAAGCAACGTGTGGGAGGGGAGGGGAGGGAGGAGGAGGGAGGAGAGGGGGGAGGAGGGAGGGGAGGGGGGAGGGGAGGGGGGAGGGGGGAGGAGGGAAGGCTGAGTGTGCTGACGCCAGCGGTCCTGGAGCCCGCGGTCCAGCCAGCGTGGGGCGGGCGCGGTGAGACACGCTTCCGTCGGAAGGGACCTGGCCCCCGGCAGGCAGGCCACACCGAGGAGGGCCTCCAGCGATAGCGGAGGCACCGTGAGAACGTTTCTTTTCACTCCCTCATCTCCCCCCTCCCTGTCCCAGGCCCACACCCACCTCTACTGTAGAACGTGCTCACGATCTTGTTTATTTTTCCTTTCTCCGCCCACAAGCACGAGGGCCAGGCCTTATTCCTCTGCGAGTCCCCAGAACCTGGCACGGCACTTGGCACTTAGCTTCATCAGCGTTTGCCGAGGGAATATGTGACTGCACCTCCCCGCCTCTTTGGGGGCAGCAGGAACGTCTGTCATCCTGCCCGTGGCACTGGGTTCCTCGGCCTCCAACTCTGCCTGTGGCTCTAAAGTCTGGAACACACGGTTCTGAAACAAAGATGAAGGAGAAGAGGCAGAGGGCAGGGCGGGGCATGCAGCTCCGGCCTCCCGTGTGCACACATACCTACTCATCGGCTGCCAGAATGTTCCTCTGCCCTTTCCCACGGCCGCGTGAGGCTGTTCGACCCCTGACCTCAGTAGGTTTCTAGGAGAAAAACCATTCTTATGACTTGTCTTGCTCTATTTTGTACCAAAATCAATAAAAAGCAGAGTACATCAAAACCTTACCCCCGCCAACAGATTACTGCACTTTCTTTTATTTTTGGTGCGCCCCCCATTTGAAATTTTTAATAAGCATGCCATTTTCATGTGCATAATGGCCATTTGTATATATTTCGTTTTGGTTTGTTTTTTGTTTTTACAATTTTATTTATTTTTTAAAATATTTTTATTTATTTGACAGAGACCCAGCGAGAAAGGGAACACAAGCAAGGGGAGTGGGAGAGAGAGAAGCGGTCTTCCTGCTGAGCAGGAAGCCTGATGCGGGGCTCCATCCCAGGACCCTGAGATCATGACCTGAGCCGGAGGCAGACGCTTAACAACTGAGCCACCCAGGCGCCCCCAATTTTTTTTATTTTTATACTTTTTAAAAATTAACATATAATGTATTATTTGTTTCAGGGGTACAGGTCTGTGATTCATCAGTCTTACACAATTCACAGCACTCACCATAGCAAATACCCTCCCCGATGTCCATCACCCAGCCACCCCATCCCTCCCACCCCGCTCCACTACAGCAACCCTCAGTTTGTTTCCCGAGATTAAGAGTCTCTTATGGTTTGTCTCCCTCTCTGGTTTCGTCTTGTTACATTTTTCGCCTCCCTTCCCCTATGATCCTCTGTCTTGTTTCTCAAATTCCTCATATCAGTGAGATCCAAAAAATGAAATCTTGCCATTTGCAACGACATGGATGGAACTAGAGGGTATTATGCTAAGCGAAATAAGTCAATCAGAGAAAGACAAGTGTAAGATTACCGTACTTTCTAACAAACTGAGCCACCACAGTTTTTCCAGCACTTATGATATGCTGCAAATAAGTGGCTGGCACTCAGGAAGCCCAGGGTTCCAGCAACAGTTGTGTGGCCTTGGATAAGGAACACAGAGAGACTCTTTGTCTTCTGGTTTCTTCCGTGTATTAAAAGAGATAGTGGTATATTCAATGCTTATGAAGAAAGCTTAACATTCGTCTGCATGAAGCTCTTTGAAATGCATGAAGGGCACTACAGAGGATAAATTCAACACTTGCCCTAGTGTTCACTGAGAACCCTTGTCCGAACATTTATAAAATCTCCCCGCAGATGTGTATACACACACATACACGAATACATTTTAAATCGCCTCATTGCTTTTTAAAAATGTTAAGTAAACACACTGCAATGATTATAAGGCATCTGTAGTATGTCTCCAATGCGAGCCTGCCATGATAAGAGCTATTTGAGAAACTAAATCACATCAATGAAAGAATAGCAATGAGTCAATTGATGGAATATTGCATTAGCAATGGCCTCTGACCTCGCATGATGCCAACTGAATGCTTTTTCCTCTTTGTAATTTAATCATTTCTCAGTTAAATTAATTTCTTAAAATCCACTCAGATAAGCTGCCTATGTTAAACACACACACACACACACACACACACACACACACACACCCTCCAGGTGTAGGTGAAATGGGAGACAAATGACACTTGCGTTGTGACGTTCTACCTCTGCTTTATTCCGGGAATGGACAATATCCTGTTTCTTTTTTCCATGTCAGACAAGAATTTTCCATAACTTCTTCTTGCTGAAGAGTGATGTTGTCAAGGGGCCCCAAATACCTTAAGACAGAGACCCAGTCAACACCACACAAAACCATGAAAATGAAGCCAGAGAGGCCTTAGAGTGTGTCTGCTCTACAGACTAACTGGCTGGGTATTTTTTTGTTTGGGTTTGTTTTTTTTTTAAGACAAACTAACTGGCTTTGTACTGGTAGCAACCCTGAAGAGTGCTAACAAGCCCGCCCGCACGTTTGTGCTCAGGCTTGCTGGTAGAGCGTCTTCCACACACATCCAGGAATTTGAGAACGAAGCGTGGTTAGGTCATGTTTTAAGAATGTTCTCTCATTATCCTGACTCAGAGGGCGCAGGGAGCCACAGAAGGGAGGTGGCACAGTGATACCTTCTGTTTTGTCTGGTTTTCAGGAAATGTCTTCCGCCGTGTTGACGGCCGTAGACTGATGTCACTGAGGTTCGTTCCTTCCCATCTTTTTACAGGGCTAGAGCAAGGGCGCTTTTTCCTGATGACATTTGACAAACTGCGTGACCTGGGGGGTAAGCCTGTTGAGGGGAGAAGCCCCTCTAGGAAAGGTGAGAGGAACCAGAGGAGGGTCTAGCATGGAAAGAGAGGAGAAAAGCAATGATAAAAATCACAAGCCACAAAATTTGGGAAAATAGAAATCCAAGAGCTGTGGTTTGGCAAGGAACTCTGACCGTTAATGGGAAAGGCAGAGAGAGAGAGAGAAGGAAGAGGAAACGGAGGTGAAGAGCATGGAGGAAAGGAGAGGAGAGAAGGAGAGGCGGAGGGGAGCAAGAGAGGAGGACAGGCAGGGGAGTAAAAGCAGCAAGACTCAGTGTATGACACAAATGCATCAGTAAGGGACATTGTGAGGAAATGCACTGTGATGAGAGCCCAGAAGTGAAAAGTCAGGAGAGGCCACCCAGTATGGCAAATCTGGTCATGCCAGTGTCCCGGAACTAGGAGAGGCTTCTTTGGTAATTTGTGTTTAATCAGCGTGTCTCCTGCCAACGGACAAGCATGTGCTTGAAGGACATTTTGAAGTTTCCTCAAAGGCTGGAATAGGGATCCTGAGGTCATCATTAGCAATTCTGGGGGGGAATCTCCTCACAGGTCCCCACATGATATATCTCACACACACACACACACACACACAGGTGTACATGCACACTCAAAGACCATTCCATGGCTTTCCATTATACTTAGAATAAAACCCAACCTCAACTCCTACAGCCTCCCCAGCCTCCCCTCACAGCAGCCTTGTGGCCATACCGGCTGCCTTGCAGTTCCCTGAACCCCCTGAGCTCTCTCTCACCTCAAGACTTTCCCAGTGTTGAGGTGCCTGGGGGGCATAATTGGTTAAACCCCCTACTCACAATCTCAGGGTGAGTCCCACATAAGGCTCCGGGCTCAGTGGGGAGTCTGCTTGAGATCCTCTCCCTCTACCCCTCCCTGTGCTCTAAATCAATAAATCAATAAATCAATAAATAAATGACTTTCCCAATGTTGTTTCCTCCTCCTGTGCTCCTTCTTCACCCTCAGAGAGCTGGCTCCTCTTCATCCTCTATGCCTCACCCGGAGAGGCCATCTTCAACCACTTTGTCTCAATAGGTTCCCACGCTCCCCGGTATTCTCTCACTACACACTATTAGTGTCTTGGCACCATCATTTGTCACTGTATATTTATTGATTTGTCTACCTGCAAATTGTCCTTGACACCTACCAGTCAAATATTTGTTGATTTTTTTTATAGATTTTATTTATTTATTTGAGAGAGAGAAAGAGAGAGAGAGAGCACGAGCGGGAGGGAGGGGTAGAGGGAGAGCGAGAAGCAGACTCCCTGCCAAGCAGGGAGCCCGACATGGGGCTCCATCCCAGGACCCCAAGATCATGACCTGAACCTAAGGCAGATGCTTAACTGACTGAGTCACCCAGGCGCACCAAATATTTGTTGATTAAGTGCACAAGTGGAATGTTCCAGATTCACTGATTTGGGATGCCCAGATTTGGGGACTGGTAGCAATCCCCAGCAACTCCTCTTTACTAAGTGTCTCCCCCTCCTCCCTGCTGCCCCACACCTCATTCCCACCTTGGCCTTGAAGCTGTTCCTGGCCACCCTCTAGTTAAAGGGGAGGCAAGCAGCTGTCTTTGGGTGGGGCAGATGCAATCAGAAGCCTCAAAGAGTTAAAGAAGGAAATTAGAGTTGGCAACTAATCTGATGCTCCTTCTGTATAATTAGAAAAACAGAAAGAGCATCACAAAAGAAAGAGTCCTGAAGAGCAAAGAGCACAAAGGTTAGAAATGTTCTATGTTCAGGGATGAATGTTCCTCTGGGTGGTACAGTCCTCTGAGGGATCCCACTCCATCCCTGTGCGTGCAGAGGCCATTCCTCACAGCAAAAGCTCCTTGGCTGCCACCATCAGGAAATGGGCGATGAGAAAGGAGACCACCTGCCCCCCCAAACCAGCACTGCCCCTGCTCCTCTATCAAGCTGCCTTTGGGGTGTTGTTCTGCTCGCTCCCTCACTGGCTCTGTGCTTTTATCCAAACAAAATATGCTGGGGTAACATCCACTTCATAAAGCTCCAAGAGTTGCTTAGCGTTCATGCTCCTCTGCCCTTGTGATGAGAAGAATTTTTTTTTTGGCCTGAGTATCGGTCCAGAAACATGTTTAAAGATCACGTGAGATCCTGATGCTGTCATAGCTTTCTGAAGCCTGGGTCTTGCTCAGAGCTTGATGATCAGTCCACAAATTAAACTCTTGGCCAAACATGTATGGCTCAAGTTTATCCAAAGTCCAAACAAATCAGATACTCCTTCTGGACAGAAGTCAAATTCTTTCCTTTGGTAACAACTGCTCAGAAATTTAGAAAAGTGATATGTTTTATATCCTCAGAGTTCTTATAATCACATCCAGTCTTGTCTAAAATGCATCAATTGCCATAATGAAAGGCTCTGAAAAGTCTGAGGCTTCCTAAACGGATAAAGAAATCAAAGCCTGTTTGAACTTTTGAGAAATATCTCAACACTGTAGGATCCAAAAACATTAATGAGTTTGCCCTCTCTTTGTAAAACAGCACAATAGGCCAGCTACAACTCCAAATGAGGAAAATTCTAAGGGATCTCCTAAAGGACATGCTTTTTTTTTTTTTTTTTAATTAATTGTAGGGAGTTTGCCAATCTTTACTAGAGTCTGCTCTGTTCCACAAGAGAATCAGATCTCAGATATTTGACCTATGAAAGCCCAACAGGCATTACTAAATTTCATATAGTTCATGGATGACTGCAAGTCCCAAATTGGATACACCCTCACAATTAGGGATGAGGTCATAAAATGTCAGTCTCTGAAATTCAGGATAAAAAATATCAATATAAAATTAACCACCATGATGTCAGTAACGTGGGATTAACATCTTAAAGAAATAACAAGCCTTTGGAGCGGTTTTGTCAATTTGTAGGTCATGTGCCCTGGTGTGTCCCGGCAGGGAGAAATAAATCTACATGATGTCAACAGTCGGGATAGCTACCATTCGCTGAGCAGCTACGATATGGCAGACGTGGTTGCCAGAAACTTCACTTCATTAATCCTCCCAACAAGCTGGCAAGGAGGCTCTGACGATTCCCATTTTAACTATGAGGATTTTGAAGTGTGAGGGGGCTGAATGTTGTTCACTGTCACACAGCAAGTGTTACTGGTGGGATTCCAACCCTGATCTTCTCAACTCCAAACTACGCTGTTAATGGCATGAGTGGAAGAGAAACGGTCCCGTGAAGGGAAGCAGCAAGTGAGTTAACTGGAACCAAGCTGTAGGAAGGTCTCTGAACGCTTTGAGGTGAATAATCCAAGTCAGTTATCCAGACTGAAACAACTCTGGAGGGAAGGGATGTGATTCCTTAAGGCCTCCTCAGCCTGCTAGAGAAATCCCTTAAGAACACTCAAGTCCCTTGGACTGAATTCAATATTCACTAAGGCTTCTGATCTTTAGTTTGATCTCCTGGGGATGCCTTTTCCCCTGGTGGGGAAAGTACCTTATGGACATAACCAGGGCTGGTCAGTTACCAGTTATATTCTCTGAGATGAAATAATAACTTGGTCCGGTGGAGGGCATTTCGTCGCTGAGTGGATCATTGGGAATCAGCTCCCAAAAAAGATTGGCTCCAAATGAACTGAAATGGCATGTCTGATCCTACAAAATCAAGGACCTGGGTCTTCAATGACCTCCCTCAAAATGCCCAGAGGGCTCACCTCGAAACAGCCCACCCAGCAATCCGGCCACCTTAAAGACAACTCTACAGGCCACTTTTCGCAAGTGACATTAAGAGACCATCACATTGCATGCTTTGTCTGGCCAAATATAGCTAGGGGATACATGCAGGATGTCAAAACAGTCTGAGGCATATTCAATAAGCCATTAGCCAGTTTCTAAAATTAATCAGATGGATCCCCCACATAGAGAGGTTCTGGAGGAGACCCCCTGAGGCTTTAGAGGACCACCATGCCCACAGTCCCCTTCTCAGGAAAGCCACTCCTAGAGATCCTTTCTATAAACAAACTGCTGGTTCATGCCTTGTACGTTGAATTAAAGCACCATCTCCACATTGGCCTTAACTGATGAGAACAGAAACCCATCAGTCATGGCGCGGCCCAAGGTAAAGCTGACTGCGGTGTATATAATAAGGGAGGCCAGCAGCTTCTGAGGCCATTTGGCAGGAGAGCTCCTGATTAGACAGTAACGAAGTGACCTAGTTAGCCTCCGCTGGTAGGAAGAAGAAATATTAGGCGGACAAAGAGCTTGTGTTGCTCCAGATCAGGTGAATAGCTCAGCCAGGTCTCCATGAGGCTCCTGCATATCCCAGGCTTAGCGGGTAGTCCCAGTCTTAGGAGGCTTAGAGCGCATAACTACCCCCTCTGGACAGCTTACTCTTTGCACTGAATTCAGTATTTCCCTCAAAAATGTTATTTATGGGGCGCCTGGGGGGCTCAGTTGGTTAAGCGACTGCCTTCGGCTCAGGTCATGATCCTGGGGTCCCGGGATCGAGTCCCGCATCGGCTCCCTGCTCGGCGGGGACTCTGCTTCTCCCTCTGACCCTCCCCCCTCTCATGTACTCTCTCTCATTCTCGCTTTCTCAAATAAATAAATAAATCTTAAAAAAAAAATTTAAAAAAAAATGTTATTTCTGAAACTTAACACATGGAACACTTCTGAAATTTTACACTTGAACCTGCCCTCTGCAGAACTCTTAGATTAAGCTAAAGAACTTCCGGTTGCTTATTTGCAAGCATCAAATATCTCCATCATTAGAACCCATGATTTACTTCTTCACTTATTCATCATCTACCAGGGACATCTTTGCAAAGAATTTTACAAAAAGGGAGATCCTTTCCCCATTAGGAATTGTTTAGTTTTTGTCCCTCGTGTTAATATTTCTCTTCCTTAGCACTTTGCATCTTTTTTTTTTTTTAAGATTTTATTTATTTATTTGAGAGAGAGAGAATGAGAGAGAGAGAGCATGAGAGGGGGGAGGGTCAGAGGGAGAAGCAGACCCCCTGCTGAGCAGGGAGCCCGATGTGGGACTCGATCCCGGGACTCCAGGATCATGACCTGAGCCGAAGGCAGTCGCTTAACCAACTGAGCCACCCAGGCGCCCAGCACTTTGCTTCTTAATGCTAGAACCAATCTTACTGTATTGACATGCCAAGCTTAAGTTTACTCAGTAAACACTAAAGTTGGAGTCGCTGGGTAACTGCTTATGGGCCGGCCCCTGGCACCGCCACCTTCTTCCAAGAGCACCAGGATTCTTTTCATGGAGCTTAATTTTCAGAAACGCTTTGAAATGTAGAAAAGTTTAAAACTGAGCTATGAAGTGACATCTCCAAGCTTCATTGTTGAAAATCTGAAAATAGCGGTGTGCCTGGCTGGCTCAGTCACTGGAGCGTGAGACTCCTGATCTCAGGGTTGTGAGTTCGAGCCCCACATTGGGCGTAGAGATTACTTAAAAAATAAAAAAAATTAAAAATTAGATAAAAAATAAAAATCTGAAAATATTTATGGTTTTCACTCATGTGCATTAAATAAACTCTTAAAATGTGCCTCAGAAAGTAAATTATTGAGTGCTTGCTGCAGACCAAGTATGATGTTAAATGCTTTGCCCTCTCTTATTTAATCTCCACAGTGATGCTTGGAGGTAGATAGTATTATTTTATACAGATGTTGAAGTGGAAGGAGAAAATCTGGATCTAACATGTGCCATGGTGCTTTTCTTACTAGTAGGCAACATCAGGAGTGAGAACCCTGCTTTTGAGCCCTGGTCTGCTTCTTACCTGCGTCCTCGGGCATGTCACTTCTCTTCAACCATCTCACCTGGGCTTCCACTTCCTCCTCTGTTAGTCATTAATAATTCCTGATTATCATTAATCGTTATGATTATTTTTATTTGAAGGGGGTCCTAACTTCAACAGAACAAACCCTCCATCTATCATTTCACTATTATAGTTTCAGTGTGTCTTAAAGATTGAAAGGCAAATTGGGACAACATGGATGGACCTAGAGGGTATTATGCTACGTGAAGTAAGTCAGACTGAGAAAGACAAATACCATATAATTTCGCTCATATGTGGAATCCAAACAAACAGCAGAATCAGACCTATATATACACAGAACAGTTGCCAGAGGGGGAGGGGGTGGGGAGAGGGGCAAGATGGGTACCGGGGAGTGGGAGAAATAGGCTTTCAGTTATGGAATGAATAAGGCATGGAAATAAAAGGCACAGCATCAGGAATGCAGTCAATGATCCTGTAAGAGCATTGTATGGTGACAGATGGTAGCTACACTTGTGGTGAGCATGGCATGATGTATAAACTTGTCGAATCACTATGTTGAACATCCGAAACTAATGTAACATGGTGTGTCAACCATACTTGAATTTTAAAAAATAATTTTAGGGTGCCTGGGTGGCTCAGTTGGTTAAGTGACTACCTTCGGCTCCGGTCATGATCCTGGAGTCCCTGGATCGAGTCCCACATCGGGCTCCCTGCTCGGCAGGGAGTCTGCTTCTCCCTCTGACCCTCCCCCCTCTCATGTGCTCTCTCTCATTCTCTCTCTCTCAAATAAATAAATAAAATCTTTAAAAAAAAATAATTTTAAAAAGATGGAAAGGTAAAAACCATGGGGAGGGGTTTTAGGTTAGTACTTATCAGTTAATGCTTCAATTATCAATTAATGCTTTGATAAGAATTACTTGATAACCAGCTGAGAACAAGAACAGAACATGGGCTGAGCTACCATGGACAGAAAGTACTAATGACTCCTGAAGGACCAATGGAGGTTGGATGAAAAGTGCCCAAAACAAAGTTTCACCTATGTACATATTATCTGGGCTCCGCCTGGCTCAGGATGTGCCTTCGGATTTGGTGTGAAGGCAGGGAGTGACGTTCAGAGTATCATGTGCAGTCTGGTCTGGCTGAAGTATGAATGAAGAAGTGCTGACAGAGGAAAACCAAGAAAGCGAGCCTGGGGGAGGGTATAGGGAAAGCCATAGTCAAGAGTTTAGATTTTATGCCACAGTGAGGAATCTTTGAGAACTTCTTAGCAGGGCCACAGCATGAGACCCAAGCTGCTTACAGAATCAGGGAAATGGTGGGGCTAGGGTATGGAAGACAGGGGCTTAAGACGCGGTCATGAGGTCCTGGAGCCCCAAACTAGGGTGGTGGTGATAAGAATAGAAGGAAAGGTGCAATGCTGCAGGAGATATGGATGCCAACTGGATTTGGGGGATTGCTGAGAGGACACCCGTAAACCACAGACACCTAGGGATGCTGGGCACTGATGAAAGGTCCAAGAATTCCTATTTTCCTTTCCCTCTATTCTCTACCCAATCAAAAGTGCCCTAACTTGACATCAGTGGCAAGTTATTGAGTGCCTACACGTGCAAAATGAATGGAAGAGTCATCTTGGCCTACCAAAAACCACAGGCAGCAATAAACCTGGCAGAGAGAAGGTGAGGCTAGCGCAGGTTCTGGTCCTTTCCAAACCTACGGGCACTAGTCTAAACCTCTAAGAACGTCCTTCCTTGGGAAAGGCAGCCCAGATTACTAATAACCAGGAGATAACTGGGATCTGGTCTCAGTTCTGCAACTGACAGGGTGCCTCCCTTAATCGTTTATTTCTTCCTTATTTCGGAGCAGGTATTTCCGAGAAGCTCCGAACAGCTCCAACTCCAGGGCCGCACTGTCTTTCCTCTACCCTTTAATATTTTAATTTGTTTGCAAATAAGCAAACATCACCCTCTAATATTCCTTTATTCAGTTAAAACTATTTTCCCCTCTCGTTTTCTAATCGCGTTCTTTATAAAGCACAGCACCGATTCGGAGCAGGGGTGATGGCCTCAATATCTGGGTCTGGGCTTGGGCATCAAGACAAAGCCAATCCGCGTGCTCCCTCCGCGTGTCTCCTCTGCCCGCCACCATCACCGCTCTGCCTCCGCGACCGCATCCCGTTCCCACGGCAACCGCGGGGCGCCCGCGTCCGGGCTCAAGACCTCGGGGCCCCGGCCCCGCCCCCACGCCAGCGCTCGCGGCCCCCAGCTCGCGTTGCCAAGGAAACGGGAGGACGCCAGGCAGTCACCCCCACGGCCTCTGCCCCTAGAAAGTCGGGCCGCCGTCGCGGAAAGCTGCCTCCGGGGAGGAGGAGGAAGGGGGCCGGTAGCGGGAGGGGAGACGAGACAGGAGGAGGAAGAGGAGCACGGGGACGGCCCCCGCGCGATTGATGGGCGGCCCCTCCGCCCTGGACCAGCCCGCCTGTCCTGCCCCTCGGCCCCTTCAGCCCGCGCAGGTGGGCAAGGACTGACCCGCCAGGTAACGGCCCGCCCCAGCCGCGCGCGCCCCCTGCGGCCCCCAGTCCTCCAAGGAGGTGTGGGGAGGAGAAGCGGGACACCCTCTCCTTTCCGCTTCTGCCATTCTGGAGGGAAATCGGGCCGAAGCCGGGCGGCCTGGCCGCTCCCTCTCCCCGGCTGTCCCGGTGTTTTCCTGCCTCAAAGGGGCAGGTGTGGGGGGCCCGGTGATCACTTATTTGCACACTGGCAGCCCCCCCGCAGCTGCGCAACTTCCCCGCAGGCTTCTCGGGTCTGCAAGTCCAGAGTAGGTTTACACGGACCGAATGGCCCCTCCGGCTTCCGAGAGGGAAATTGCTGATACTGGCATCCTTGGGAGCGTCGAATTGCTTGTCAAGCCTGTGACATCAACCCCACCCCCCAAAGTTTCCCAGTTACACATGGAGTCTCTCTCTTCTAGGCTTGAAAGTCAGTGTGTGACCGCCCATCTCTGTCACAGTTTCACAATAAAATGAAGAGTCGCCGCCAAAGAGCTTTTCTTACAAGCCCCTTACACCCCCCACCCCTTGATTGCTTAAGCCTAATTGGCTGGGAGAGTCCGATTATCTCCCCCCATCCATGTCAATTCCTCCTCTCTGCCTTTGGTCACAGCATTCTCTCAGTAGCGGGGTGTTAGAAAAACTGGCCCCAAATCACTCATCTTTGTTGCTTACATTCGAGTCATTTTTATAAGATTTTAAAACTCTTAAGATTTTTTTTAAGCTAAGACTTAAAGAAATCCAGTAATCTTTGTCATTACAAATTAATTAATTGTGTAAAAGGAGAAATAAAGTCTGAGCTCCTTCTTCCAAGTACCCAGTTGTGAAAAAGAGGAATTTATAAACCTGATTGTCAGGTATTAATATAGCCATTTAGATGTTGGTCCAAAGGAACCTGAAGCCTAAAGAGGGGCTTAAATTTACATTTTTCTTTATTGCTGAGCCAATAAAATATTCACTTTAGTACTTCTGATATGAGAACATATTAGAAACTTTTAATAAGAAAACAGTGAAATAGCTTGATGTTATTAAAAAGGGCTCCCTTCAATTCTTTTGACAAATGTGGTCATAGAACAGAAGGACAGTATATATGATATTTCAGAGAACTGAAAGAAATCTATTCTGCAATCAGATTCTGTTCTCCTTAGTCAGGGAAACTTGGTTCGAATTCATTGCAAAGTTACACTAGAGAGGAATACATATGTTACAAAGTTCTTAGAATATTCCTCATTGAAATTTCACAGATATGTAGAATTTTGAGGCCAAGAAGAATCACTCACTCTTGCTTTCAGCAAAGCAGGACTCCCTTCTCCCTTGCCCACATTCCTCCTACTCCCTTCTCTCCTTCTCCCTCTCCTGATTTAAAATGGCTTCTTATGTTGATTTTTAAAGCACATATTTGGCCCAATATATTGTCACCAGAGACTTAAAAGAGAAGCGTGCATGACCATGAGTGGATTTTAAATTGAGAAGCAGTTCAAAGGTGAGAAATGGAAGAGAATACAGAATGCTATTTTAGAAACATGCGCCTTGCCCACATTTTATTACCCCCTCCCCCACCTGTCTGTATTTGCGGAGGAAAAATTTGGGGGCCTCAAATGGCCATCTGGTTGAGTAGGCCCACTAAACTGAGATCTGCAAATTAAGCATTATCTCATGTGAATTTATTTCCAAACAGTTATTTCTGTTTCTTGTTCGTCCTGGTCAGTTTTCAAACCTGCAGTACAGTATGAGGTTCAAGTGGTACTTCAGAAAGCTGGAGAATTTTTACCTAAATCGTGGTGATCACCTAATAATCTCTTTCCCTGGTGCCTATAGTATTTGTTTACTCTCACAGAGTATTGATGTGTTTAAATAAATAACATGTGGGACCATGATGCTTCTAAATATGCATTTTATAGTAAAGTACAGTAATCGTTTATGGGAGGGTAAAGAGACTTTTGTAGGTAATTTGAAAGTCCTTTATTTGGTAGATGATTGTGAAGTCAGAGGTAACCTAGCAAGTAGTTCAAATAGTGTTATTTCCTACCTCGTCAGACACAGTTTTTTCATGCCTCTTGACTTAGAAGTCTCTTTAAAATAACACAGCATTAAAGCCAGGATATATGAGCTGGTTTTTCTATGTTAATTTTGTAACCAAAATGTATCATTCAAGTGGACTCTGGGATGTGCCCCTTTAGTGACCATTAACACATTTTTGTTATGAAACCTTATGTTCTCTGCCTGATTCATATTCAGACAGGCTTCTCTTTCCAACAGTAGCAGCAGAGGTTCATCTTTCTCCCTGTTTTACCACCACTGTTTTCCTAAAAGAGTGGGAACATAACTTCATTCTGTGCAGGTACAAATTCGTATGAAAAGTTAAAAATGATCTTTATTTATTTATTTATTTAAGAGAGATAGACAAGGGAGGAGGAGCTGAGGGGGAGAGAACCTCAAGCAGGCTCCATGCCCAGCACAGAGCCCAAAGCGGGGCTCGATCTCACGACCCTGAGATCATGACCTGAGCTGAAATCAAGAGTCAGATGCTTAACCAACTGAGCCGCCCAGGGGCCCCAAAAATGATCTTTTAAAGTGTAGTTCTATAAATGACTATTAAAAATCCTCAGAGGCAAAATTTAGGTTTTGCATGTAGTCTGTGGAACTATCTGTTGGTTGTAGCTTTAGACTTGGACTCTCAAAGACCAACTTTGTATACTTCAGAGACAGCAACTCCAGAGGAAGCAGCACAAGTTACTAGATGATACTGCCCAGGGCTAGGTGGTAAACCTGGTGAGATTTCACAAAGACCAGTCCAGACACTGAGTCACCATGAGTCAGGGGCAACCTGATTTTCCCAATATCTATACAAATGAAAAAAATGAAGAGAGGAAGGAGAGCTTCAGAATGCAAACACCCAAGGGTAGGGATGTTGTCTATCTTATCCTGCTGTTTCTCCAGTGTCTAGAGCAGCACCTGTCACATGCTAGTCACTAAAAAATGTGTATCAGAAAGAAGAACAAAGCTGGAGGCATCATGCTTCCTGATTTCAAACAATATTACAAAGCTATAGTAATAAAATTATATGATATTGGCATAAAAGCAGACACATAGATCAATGGAACAGAATAGAATGCCCTGGAAAACTCATGCATATATAGTCAATTAATTTATGACAAAGGAGCCAAGAACCTACAATGGGGACGGGACAGTCTCTTCAATAAATGGCGCGGGGAAAACTGGAAGGCACACGGAAAAGAATGAAACTGGGTGATATTACACTATACACAAAAATTAACTTAAAATGGATTAAAGACTTGAACATAAGACCTGAAACCATAATACTCCATAGGTGGTAAGTGCCTTGACCTTGATTTGTCAATGCTTTTTTGGATTTGATATCAAAGGCAACAAGAGCAGGGTGCCTGGTTGGCTCAGCTGGAAGAGCAGGCGACTCTTGATCTCAGGGTCATGAGCCCCATGTTGGGTATAGAGATTACTTAAATAAACTTTTTTTTTAAAAAAAAGGCAACAAAAGCAAAAACCAACAAGTGGAACTACACCAAACCAAAAAGCTTCTGCATAGCAGAGGAAACCATCATCAAAATGAAAAGTCAAACTACTGAATGAAAATATTTGCAAATCATATATCCAATAAAAGGTTAATATCCAAAATATATTTTAAAAAAACGCAAACAACTCAATAGCAAGAAAACCCAAAAACCCAATTTAAAAATGAGTAGAAGATTTGAATATTTTTCCAAAAGAGACATACATGTGGCCAACAGGTACATGAAAAGGTGCTCAACTCACTCATCATGAGGGAATGCAATCACCCTTACTGACGATGAGATATCACCTCACCCTTGTTAGAATGCCTACTATCTAAAAGATAAGAAGTTAAGTCTTGATCAGGATGTGGAGAAAAGGGAATCCCTGTGCACTGTTGGTAGGAATGTAAATTGGTGCAGCCACTATGGAAAACAATATGGAGGTTCCTCAAAAAATTAAAAGTAGAACTACCATATGATCCAGCAGTTCCACTTCTGGGTGTTTATCCAAAACACTAACTCATTGCAGCATTATTTACAATAACTAAGACATGGAGGCAAACTCTGTGTCTATTGATGGATGAATAGGTAAAATGTGAGATATATATATGTCAGACAGAGAAAGAAATACTGTATGATCTCATTCATATGTGGATCTAAAAAACAAAACAAAACTCACAGATAGAGAAAACATTCAGAGAACAAACTGGCAGTTGCCAGAGGCAGGGATTGGGGAGGGAGGGGGGCAACATTGGCGAAGGGAGTCAAAAAGCACAAATTTCCAGTTATAAAATAATAAGTACTGAGGATGTAACATACAGCATGGCGACTATAGTTAATAATCCTGCATATCTGAGGGGCGCCAGGCTGGCTCGTCAGAAGAGCATGTGACTCTTGATCTCGGGGTCGTGAGTTTCAGCCCCACGTCAGGTGTAGAGATTAAGAAATAAAATAAAGAGACTTAAAAAATACTGTATATTTGAAAGTTGCTAAGCGAACAGATCTTAAAAGTTCTCATCACGAGAGGAAAAAAATTATAACTATGTGGGTGATGGATGTTAACTAGACTTATTGCAATCATTTTGCAATATACACAGATATCTATTCATTCTGTGGTACGCATGAAACGAATGTCATGTTCTACGTCAATTAAAAAAAAAAATACGTGTAGCAATCACTGAAAGGGCTTCAGTGGCCCCAAAAGCAGGATGTGTAGGACTTCAGGTGACCCTAACCGAGGAGGTCTCTCAGACTCATCATGAACAGCGCCGTTTACTAACTGTGTCACTTTAAATATTTTGGTCATAAACTCAGGCCACACCAGTCAGAGCCCGAGCTCCTGAAAGCATCGTCTCTACTGCCTTACCTCTCGTTTGCGCAATCCTCGGCAATCTGTCTTCAGTGCACTCACCAAGGTTATAAATAACCTGCTCCTTGAAACGCGCTTCGCAGCGGCCATGGAACCGCGCCCACCTGGTTTGCCTCCTGCCTCTCCGGCTGCTTTGCAGCTTCTCTTCCGCTCGGTGTTCTCAAGTTGGAGTGTTCCTCAGCTTTCTGTCCCGGCTTCTCCTCCTCTTCCCAGTACACATACTGCCTTCTTCAGCTGTCACCCAATGCCCGTGGTGCCCAAATCCTTGCTTCTTCATCAGCTCCAGGGCCCCGCGTCTAGGCGCTGGCCGGACGCCTCCACTCCCCCCCCACCAGCCCCCCACTTCAAACTCCACACGGTTTTCTCACAAAGAGAAATGTCTCCAGAATCGTCCACCGACCAGCCACCGGTTCCCTGGGGAGCTGCTGCGAGCCCATAACCTGGCTGGCTTCCTCCACCTTCCATGGCCTGATGATTTTCAGCCTCCCAAATCCATCGTGGTGAGAGTGTGGGCCCTGCTGAGACTCTGTGGGTTCAAACCCCAGTTCTTCCATTTACCAGCTCTGCAGCCTTAAGCAAGTTACTTACTCCCTCGGTGCCCCAGTTTCCTTATCAGCAAAATGGAAATAGAGTGCTTGCCTCAAGCACCATCCTGAAGATCCAGTGAGTTACTGTGTGTAAATGTTGACAAGAGTGCCCAGACCTTCAGGAGGCTCAGTAAATAGTAGCTCCAATGTCTGCCTCCTCCACCGTTGCCTCCTCTCCACTGTGGTCGCTGTCTTACCTGGATTATTGTCATATGTTCCCCGGGGGTCCTTCTACTTTCATTTTTACTCCCCCCCCTTTCATTCTCTACACTAGAGCTGGAGGGGCCTTTGAAAATGCAAATCTAGGGGCACCTGGCTGGATCAGTTGGTAGAGAATGTGTGACTCTTGATCTTGGGGTTGTGAGTTTGAGCCTCATGTTGGGTGTTGAGATTACTTAAAAATAAAATCTTTAAAAAACAAAATAAAATGCAAATCTAACCAATTATTCCCCAGGTTGGAATCTTCCAGCTGCAGTCATATGGCTCTTGCAATCATAACCTTCCAGGCTCCAAGTGAACCGGCTGGCCCCTGTCTCCCCGACAGCCCTGCGTTGCTGTTCTCCCCTCTCTCTGCTCCAGCTGCACTGACCCTCTTGGTCCTCAACTGCACCAGCCCCCTGCTGCCCCAAAGCTCCGGCACCTGCTGTCCTTTCTGTCTGAGAGGCTCTCTGTCCCACTTCTTGCCTGGCTCACTCCTTAGCAAGCCCAGTGTCATTTCCTAAGGAAAACCTTGCCCCCTAGACCATGTCATGCCCTCCCATAATAACCGTCTCTCAAAGAAGCCCACATTTCCACTCCATAGTCCTTATCACAATTAGGGTTCCCTAGTCAATGCTCAAAAGAGTTGGGATTTGAACCCTGAGAGTCTCACACAGCAGGGCCCACACTCACACCATGATGGATTCAGGGGCTGCTCAGGGGAGAAAATCATCAGGGCTGGGTGATGATATGGATGGCGCGGGAGAGGGAATGTTAGGAAGCCGGCCAGGTTATGGGTTCGAGCAGCTCGCTGGGCGGTGTGAACATTCCCCTCAGATAATTCTGGAGGAGGGGCAGGCTCGTGAGAACACCTCGTGGAGTTTGAAGTGGCTGGGGTGCGGCAATGTTCAGTGTCAGTCCTCTGCCCACCCGACTGTAAACACCACCAAGGCAGGGGCACGTTCATCCTTTTGACTGCTGTATCCCAGCACCCAGCATAGGGCCTCAGTTGGAATAGGGACACGACTGTTGAATAAGTGAATTTAAGTGACCAGGCGCTCATAACTTTAGTCATTGCTAATTTCGCTAGATTCTTGGGTTTCCTTTTTTTGTCAAGTCATAGAACTGCTTCTGAATCAGGTGTCTGTCAGTCTAACTCCCTATGAATAACCAACCAGGACGGGATCGCTGAAGCCAGCTGATGAATGTGGCTGCATTATTTATGCCCAGAACAGGAGGACTGTAAGGGCATCCACACCAATACAAAGAGTACTTGCTGGCTGAAAGGAGCATCTGTGCCTTTCAAACAATGGAAATTAGATTAATAAGAGAATAAAAGCAATTATACTAAGATAAATCCAAATACGGCACAGCAACAAAGGATTATGTCACAGCACATTTATTTATCTTTTATATGCAGGTTGGGGATTAAGAATCATGTTGCATGAAGCAAGGGACAGGCAGAAGTTCGTGAGTAATGTTCAATATCTGCGGGACATGCAGCATAAGGTGGACTCTGAATATCAGGTAACTGCAAAAAACTAGAATCATCTTCCACCTTCCTTACAGTAATTATGTGAGAATTCAGGATACAGTCTGAGTACATGATAAGCAGTAATCACTTTCTAAAATCCAAAACCCATCACTTCCTAGATGTGTGACTATGGAAAGCCACTTGCCCTCTCTGTGTTTCCTCATCCTTAAAATGGGGTTAATAACAGTACCCACTTTGGGGCGCCTGGGTGGCTCAGTCAGTTAAGCATCTGACTCTTGATTTCAGCTCAGGTCATGATCTCAGGGTTGTGAGATCAAGCCCTGTGTTGGGCTCTGTACTAGGCCTGGAGTCTGCCTAGGATTCTCTCTCTCCCTCTCCCTCTGCCCCTCCCACCCTGTCTAAAAAAAATCAAAAATATATAATAATAGCACCCACTTCATAATATTGTCACGAAAACAAAATAACACTTGAAAAGTACTTAGCACAGAGCTTGGCACACAAACCTAGTCAATGAATGACATGAAGGCTTAAGCTTGATAAGCCAGCTATCCAGAAAAAAACCCTTAAAGAGTTAATGGGGTTGACCTACCATTTATAAAATAACATGCCTTTCCACTGTCATCCCACCAGAAGAAAGATGGTTAACACATTCTCCAACAAGCTAACTATTCGTCACCCTAGTTACAGTGTTTACATGCAAAAACAAAACAGACAGGGAGCCCGAGGAGTCGTGATGTAATCACCCAGAGCTAGCACAGGACAAACTTGCCAGACTGGGCGTGAGATTCTAGGAGCAGTGAGAAAGTGTCGCCCAGCCTGCTGGCCAGAGGTCAACCCTTGCCAAAGAGGCATGTCCTCTGCTTCAGCCAAGGATTGAAAAGTGCTCCTTCCTTAAGGAAAACACAGAACTGTTGCTATCAGATTTTTCTCCTTCTTAGCAATTTCAAATATAACCAAACCTCCTGGGTCACCAAGGAAACCAGACCGAGCTCAGTAACCTGATTTCACCTGTATAGCACAGCTCAGCTGTGGGGCTGGAAACAGAGTCAACAACTTCCTCCCACAACTTGCCAACCCACGCACGAGACTGTAAAATTGAGGGAATTTCTGTAAAATGAACTGGTCACACTGGGAATCCATCTGCTTTTCACCAAGACGCCTCTGCCACCTGGAAATGCTTGTTTGAAATTGTCTCCAGAACAAGCACGTAAGAAAATCAGTCTTATTATTTGATGATCTCTGCTGGAGAAAATCACACAACTGTGTGGCCTAAAGTCACTGGGGCTTTATTTTTCTAATTTCACTGGACTTTCAACACTGTCCTTATTAATAAGGATACTTTCAACACTATCCTTATAAATAACAACACTTTATCAAGTGCATACAATGTCCTAAACAAAGTCCCTTCTCTCCCAGCATTCTTATTCTGGAATTGAGAAACAAACAATACACACAACTAAATAAATATGTAAGATAGTTTTGATTACTGATAAATATACGGAGGCAAACAGAGGTAACCAGCTGGGGGGTGATGCTCCCTTACACAGTTAGGGAAGCCTCTTTGGGGAAGTAACATTTGAGTGTAGAGGTAAAAGATGGGAAAGAGCTGGCCAGAGCATCCTGAGCAGAAGGAAAGCAAGTGCAAAGACCCTGAGGCAGGAACTAACTTGGAGCCCTGGAAGAAACAAAAGAAGGCCAGAGTGGCTGAAACACATTGATCAAGGGAGAATGTGGCACATGACAAGGTAAGAGAGGTAAATGGGCCAGGTCGTGTCGAATCTCTCAGGACAAAGTTTGGTGTTTGGAGTTTATTCTTAGGGAGAATTATTGGGATGATTTTAAGCGGGGGAGCAGCATAATCTGATTTACAGTGTTTAAAGATCACTCTTGCTGCTGTATGGGGAAAGGAAGGAAAGGGACTTGAGAAGCAGCAGAAAAACTTGGTAAGGAAACTCTGAGAGAAATTTAGGAGAGAAATGATGGTGGCTCAGACCCAGGGGGTAGGAGTGGAGGTGGTGAGAAGTGGCCCAACCCAGGAAACAGAAGAAGAACTGACATCATGCCGATATATGGAGAGGAGGAGTGAGGGAGAGAAAGGAGTGAAGGTTGACTCAGCATCGACATGCTTACTCGTCCATCAGCTCCCTCTGTCATTGCCGGTTTTCAACTTTCCTACTTTTCTCAGACCTGCAATCCCCACACTTTCAACAAAGAACTTCTCTTCCTGTTTTATACACACAGGAAACAAAGCAAAGTACCCAAGGCCATCAGGTGGGAAGCCTCGCCACTCCTCCCCTTCCATTCCAGGCTACACACCCATCCAGCCCTCAAGTTCGCAGGGGGAAACAACACTTTCCCAGTCAGCGCCTGGCCGGAGCTCTTGGCCCACACCCTGCTGTGTCCAGCCCCTCTCCATCCAGGGACTTGTCGTCTGTATCTTTGACATTTCCTTCCTTCTAATTGGCTCAGCCTACAAACATGCTCAAGTCCCTCCTATACTGAGAACAAAAGAACAAAGCTGCAGGACACGCAGTCCATCTCTAGCCACAGCCCTGGCACTGTTCCCAACCTGCTACATTTCTATCTCTACTCCCCCCCGCCAACCCCGTTCATTCCTAACCCACTGCAGCCTGGCTGCCCCCTCCCCTCCCTGAAGTTGTTCTAAGGTCAGTAGCCAAATTCAAGGGACATTTTTTTAGTCTTTGTTTTCCGAAGCTTTATCTACATTTGACACTATTACTCTTTCCTTCTCAAAAACATGACTCCTTCGGCTTTCTGACAGCACACTCTGCTGATTTTCCTTCTGTTTCTCTCCCATTCTTCTCCCTGCCCCACAAATGTTAATTCCCCCGGTTTCCAACAGCCTAGCTTTCTTCCAACTCACAAGGTCTCTGTGACCCATCTCCTCCCTTCCATGTTTTTAACCATCACTCGTAGACTAATGACCTATAATACGGAGTCTCCCTAAAGTGTCACGATCACATGCACGCCTGCTTATTGCACATTTCCATCTGGATGTCACAGAGGCACCTCAGCATGTCCACCCTCTGCCATCCTCCTCTGTATGTAAGCCTTGCCTGACTCCTTTCTCTCCCTCACCACCCACATCCCATCTGTTACCAAGTCCTGCCACCATTATTTAAGAGCTCTTGAACTGGTGCCTTCCTTTCATCCCATTGCCACCACCCTGGTTCCCACCTCCATGGTTTCTTTCCAAGATCATTACAATGTCCTTATTACCGTTCTCCATGCCTCCAACCTTGGCATCCTTCAGACTGCTTTTTTGAAATCTATCTAAAATGTGAACTTGACAGTGCAGTTGGAATGCATGAAATCCTGGAGTTGCTTCCCCCCACGTAGAGGCAGGTCCAAGACCCAAGAACCACAACCAGAGCAGCCTAAATCTTCACCGCTTCTCTGACCTCCCCTTCCCCCTTCTTTACTCTCTTGACAAGGGTGGTAGAGACCGCAGTTTGAATTTAGAACTAAATGAAACCTCTGTACTCCCACCACACCCTTCTTTTAAAATTCACTTTATTGGGGCACCTGGGTGACTCAGTCGGTTAAGCATCTGCCTTCGGCTCAAGTCATGATCCCAGGGTCCTGGGATTGAGTCCTGTATCGGGCTCCCTGCTCAGTGGGAAGTCTGCTTCTCCCTCTGCTTGCTGTTCCCCCTGTTTGTGCTCTCTCTCCCTCTCTCTCTCTGACAAATAAATAAATAAAATATTTTTAAAACCCCACTTCATTGAGGTATAATTCACATATCATAAAATTCACCTGTTTTAAGTGTATAATTTAATGACTTGCAGTAAATTTACCAAATCTGCAGCCAAATCATCATCCGGCTTTAGAACATTTCCATCACTCCAATACCAAATCGCCCTTTCATACCTCTTTCACGTTGCTTATGAAATTGTATTGAAATTGTCTTCTGGGTGACTTCCCCTCAATCTGGACCACAGTTTCTTATGGGCAGGGATGGGGACATACTCTTCTATGTCGAACTGAATGCCCTGCCTTTGATGTGAGGCACCATTACCTAACTTGACCACCAACTCTGTTTATCAGTCTTAGATTCAGCTGACTTGTAACTATTTCTCAAGGTCAAGTCCACCCTCATTCAGCATTTTCAAAACCACTCACCACAAAGTCTGCAAAAAATAAATATGGTTGTCTTTAATATGTTCTGAGTATTGTTGAATTAAATATATAGCAACCCACAGAAACGACTTCGAAGGGAACAGTGGTGAGCTATTTGTATGATTTAGTCTCTCCCTTGACTTGTTCCAGAAAGGATTTAAAATAGGGGTTTAAGAATCATTTGCATGACCTTAATAACCCCTCAAAAACTTGGTCCAGATATGACCTGTGTGTATCTAGATAATTTACTAAGATAGACTTTGCATCGGGTCGATATTGAATCCCTGGCTCATCAATGAGCTTGGCCCAAGGAATCCCAGCTTTCACTCCCAGGGCAGCAACCTGCTTGCACACTAGGGACTCCCCATTTCAGAATGTACAAATAGTGTAAGACCTAATAACTAGATAGGACTCCTAAATCATATAAATTTGCCACAGATTCCTGCCTGTGCTTCGCTCGCCTTTAATGAACTGGCTCAGATTGAAGCCCTTACAAACCTCCTGTGTACATATTCCTGTGACATCCTAAAATATGCTAAGGGTTGGTGCACACCAAATTAGCAGTGCCTGTACAGGTCTGTGTGGCAGCACCAGGAGAGGTGGCTTAAACACACCCTGAGTTATTTTGAGGCTGCTGCTTTCAGTGGTTGGGTGGGACCCTTTTGAAGAAACAAGAGGAAATAAACATCTATCTGGCATATTACATGCTATTTCAGAATCTGGTAGCTAGTACATAATTACATGCCATCTCAGGATTTGGCTCTGTTTCTTCAAGGGTGTTCATGCTGCATAGATTTTTTTTTTCCCCTTCCTTCTTTTGGTCAAACGTGTTTATGTAACTTGAGGCAGAATTTAGCCATTTATTTCTACCGAAAGCTGGAGAGAAAGATTACACTTGGATTTCAGAATGATATTCCGTAATCTATCAAATGTATTCGGATGGGTTTCATTCCCTGTCATTTATTTCATCCTGATCTTTCAAGGACTGAGCAAACAACTGAACATGACGCTATGAACTTGTTCAAGGACATGATAGGTGACAGTGCCAGGTGGCGGGGGGCTTGGGGACCGTCCACTCAGGGGTTTGAGGGAGTAGAGAAAACTCAGCTTCCCCTCCCATGGGGGCCTGGGGGAGGGTTCTCTGCTCACCTCTGAGGTACGTGCTTCTGTCCTCTCCACAGACAGAACAGGAAAAGAAACTCATTTGAGGGGAATAGCATGTCAAATTGTTCTTACACCTCTGATTCCTTAACATCTTAAAACTAATGAACTTGAATAATGCCACCAATGATAATTAAACCCCCAAAGTCCGGGTTACGCATATTAGATCCTAAGAACAGAGAAGTACCAACCGAAGCAGTGGCAAGTCCCACTTCTCCAAATGCTTGGAGGCTGGAGCGACAATAACCTTGGCGGAGGCCACCATGCTCGAGAGGCAGAGATGCCCCATGGTCACGGGGTTTTTCATACTGGAACCCGGAGGCCGGCAAAGTGTTCCTATGGCTGGTGGCTTCTTAAGGCCTCCGGAGCCCAGATGCGGACTTGGAGGCGGGACTGATAATCAAATAAATGTAAGAAACTGAGCCTCCCACCCCCCCATTACCCCCCGACAACGGTGGATTCAGAAAGCTGCAACACTGAAGAAAAAGCGCTTTATGAGGTACCCTGACTGACTGAGGGCAGGATCTCCTCAGTTGTCTGGCGGGGGAACTGCGGGCCTAGGAAACAGACCGCTGCCTCCAGGGCACAAAAACAAGGATGAAGCTCAGGCCCGGACAGAAAGATTCTTTCTTCTTCCCTGACCAGGATCCGAGTCACGCGATTTGGCAAAGGCTGGCTTTAGAAATAGAAGTAAACCAAGCAATGGGATCAGAAACAGCAATTAAAGCCTAATGATGATAATGACGGTGATGAGGGTGATGAGGGTGATGATGGTGGTGATGAGTGCCTTTCACTGAACACTCGCCAGGAGCCAGTCACTCTGCCCAGCGCCCTGCCAACAAGGCCCCAGGCTCCCTGGCAATCTGGCGGCAGCACCGGGCATCTCCCTCGTTCGGATGAGGGAAGCAAGAATCAATGGAGTTAGTCAGGCTGCCCAAGGTCATGTTGCGAGAAAGTGGCAGAGCTGGGGCTTGTCATGTTTACCCGTATTGAGTTACAGTGAGTCACAGAACCCACGTCATCCGCCAAAGGCATATATGCACATTCTGTGTTCTGCCCCCACATTGGGAGCTTGTGCTCTGGAGGCAGCCTGACTGCGTGCCGATAGAGGGATGGGCTGGGAGGGGGGGCTGTGGGGGCAGCGCCAGAGGAGGAGTGAAGGAGGAAGCCCCCCACCCAGCTCGAGGAGGAAATGAGTTACCTGAAGCCTTCCATTTTCAGACCGCCCTCAGCCAGTTCCGTCACATGAACAGAAACTTATTTATAGCAATCTAGCTCCAGACATGTGGAACTGAAAAGGGAATATTTTTAAAGTTCCAGGGGAAGGGGAGCCCCGCCCCCTTGATCATGAGTTACACGTCAGTTCCTCCTTGCCAGCCTGTGGATTTCACACTCTGCCCTGTAGCTCTGGGACCCCCACTGTGGAAACATCAGCATCAAAAATGGTAAAAAAAAAAAAAAAAAAATCGTTCACATTTACAAATAATAAGAAAACTAGCCCCCAGGGGACGTGGGGCAGTTACGGCTCCTGTCTTGCTATTTCTAGGACTGGAAGTCTGGACTTGCCTCTCTGTCCCTGTGTTCCTTCAACTGGGCAAAGCTATCACTTCAAGAGGACCGATGTTTGATTTACACAGAAAGATTGCTGCTTGGCTGTATCAAGATAAAAATTATGTACCCTGTCACCGGTTTGCTCTCGGACTCCTCTATGAGAGGAGGCATAAAGGAACCAGAGGAGAAAATTTTTTTTTCGACACTGCAAACCATTCTACTCCTCCTCCACTTTTGGTAAAGAAATATTTAAGTTGCATGCATTCTTGGAGAGAATTTTCAAAAAACACTCAACCCACAAGAATTCTGTTCATCCCACAAAATCTGCCTTGGTCCTGCGTGCATTTGCTAACACTGTCCTCCTCTTTGAGCCTATCAGCATTTGCTGTTTGCGCCTGCAATCCCAGTCGGGTAGGATAACACAGACATCTGCCACTCCAGGAAACAACACTCCGAGCCAGGGTTCCTCCCAAACGGGCTCCAATCTGAAGTCATTGGAAAAGGAATGAAAAAGGAGAGGCCCGTCTTTACTGGAACGTCATTAAACTCTCTGGCTAACTCTCTTCAGGTTTACTTTGGTTTATTTTCATACTCGATGTTTAACTTATTTATCATAGTTACTGTCCACTACTTTTGGGGTTTTTTTTTTTTGCTCAAATTATTTATTAAAACAGACACTGCCAGGGCACCTGGGTGGCTGAGTTGGTTGAGCGTCCGACTCTTGATTTCGGCACAGGTCATGACCTCAGGGTCTTGGAATCGAGCCCCAGGTCGGACTCCATGCTCAGTGGGGAGTCTGCTTGGGATTCTCTCTCCCTCTGCCCCTCCACCCCCACCTCAAATAATTAAAAAAAAAAAAAAAAAAACACTGCCCACGATTAAGATGGCTTGCTATCTATACGGCATCGTTTTTGAAAATAAGATTAACAGTGAAACAGGAGAAAAGGCGGGGGGGGGGGGGAGGGCAACCATTTTGGATTGCTCTCCCTTTCCAAATAAGGCAGGGTGGAACCATACTTTTCCACAGGATTCCACTTGCTGCAGGTACCACTGGCCGCTGTGCATAAGCCCTGAGGCCAGGGCTTCACCAGCAACGTGGCTGTGAAGCACAGTGTAACCAGCTCGCTGTTCCCAATTCCAAGTGGTAAATGTTTTGTTAATATCAGGTCATTTCTATTTTTAACCACGGTAGCATAATATTAGGCTTTCCCAGAGGCGTGAAATTCTGGCAAGTCCTTCCACATCAAGGAAGGAGATGCATTTTCTAACAAAGGGGAAAAATGAAGAAGGAATCTTTCCTTTCTCAACCCAGCCAGGAAGGGGAGATGTCAGGCCCTGTTTAGAAACAGTATTGTTGGTCTTTACATTGCGTTTCTTTACCATGACAGTGGATAATTTGGCTCTAGCAGCGCAAAGGTGAATTCGGGCACTGAATCTATAGAAATGCTCCAAGAAGTTTTACTATTTTAAACTATTTAAAATACCAGCTGAAACCCCCATAGCACATGATATCCTTGGGGTTTTTTTCTGTCCTGATCCTGGAGAAGAAATGTATTGGTACTAGATTTTCTCTTAATTTTGTTTGTTTTTTAAACAACGGAAAATTTTTTTTGTTGGTTATTTTTATTTTTTTTTTATTGTTTTGCATTTGGGGACTGATATTTCCCTCTGAAACAATAATGCAATTCAGCGAACATTAAATGTTAGATGCTGGGGGATTCAAAAGATAAGAGGTGGTCCTTACCCTGAGGGTTCTTACTGATCAGCAGGAGATACAGGCTCAAAACAACTAACTTGTACAACAGTTTTAAAAAATTGCATAATTCAAGCTGCGTCTGTATAAAGGAGCAATTAATTTGGCCTGGGGAAGAGGAGCAAGGCAAGGAAAGAGATGCCACGTGAGCTGGATCTGACTAGATCTGCAGGATTTGCCAGCCTGTGAACATCCCATGAAAGGCATTCCGAGTGGAAGGAAGCGCACGTGCTAAAGCTCTCACATAGGAAAAGCCTTCCCCTGGAACCAGGTGTGATCCAAGAGGCCAGAGTAGAGCGGTGATAGAATGAGGGGGCTTGGAGAAGAGCAAGGCAGAAGGGGAAGCTAATACCGTGTATCAGGTCCTTCTTGCCCTAAGCAGGCAATTGTTGGGGAAATACTTGTCAAAACACCTCTTGGTATGTTGATTTTAATTTATTAAAGCAGTGGCTACTATTTTTGACCTGGCATTTTGGGCAAAGGGAAGAGAGAACGATGCCTGGCTGAGCGTCCTCACACTTGGTAAAGGTGTTGATGAGCCCTTGGAGATGGACGTTATATATTTCATGCTCCTCATTATAGAAATTAAGCAAAAAGTTATATATCAAAGCTCGTCGCACACCTAAGCCAAGGAAACATTTTTTTTATTCTGCAGGCTTGTCTGAGACGACAGGAATACAGAAGAGACCCAAATGAGAAGAAACGAGATCAATTTTGGGGGCCAGAGACAAATTTGGAGAGATCCCGGTTTTCAAGTGGGTCATCTTCCAAACAGGTACTTAGAACTCTGGGGAGATATCCTCCTCCTGCTTCTACTGCTGTGTGTGTGTGTGTGTGTGTGTGTCAGTCACTTAGGAAAAAGCCAAGTGTGTGTATGTGTGTGTGTGTCAGTCACTTAGGAAAAAGCCAACTCAGAAAGGAGGTGTTGGAAACCCTAAATGTCAGGACAGGGAGACGCAAGGGCAAGAGCTCCCATCCTGGGTACTGTCCAGGCAGCTTCTTTGCTGAGCAACTAACCCTCTTCACCCTGGTTGGGCCTCCATCTTCTTTCCTGATGGGCCTGATGGAGATTGTCTCTGAGGCACCATCCAAATCAGAAATGTACAGCTCTTTCAGGAGTTGAGGCTAAGATGAATAAGTCAACCAGAGAAAGACAATTATCATATGGTTTCACTCATATGTGGAATATAAGGAATAGCACAGAGGACCATAGGGACAGGGAGAGAAAATGGAAAGGGAAGAAATCAGAGAGGGAGACAAACCATGAGAAACTCTGGACTCTGGGAAACAATCTGAGGGTTGCTGGGGGGGGGGGGGGGAGGGGGTAACCGGGTGACGGGCATTAGGGAGGGCACGTGATGGGATGAACGCTGGGTGTTAAATGCCACTAATGAATCATTATATGTTGGCTAACTGAATTTAAAATTAAAAAAATGGAAAAACAAAAAAGACTTGAGGCACTGGGCCTTCTAAAGCACAGCATCATCTATCTATATACCTGCATCAATGTCTATCTGATCTGTCCATATAACCATAGCCATAAGATAGATACAGATACGAAGATATATCATGTATGTGTATGGGCGTATAGTCTAACCCACTGCATTGCCTAATCTTGTTTTTAAATAGAGTAAAATGTAGTAATAACTGCATCCTGTAATAACTAGAAATTGTTCAAATGTTTTTGTCTGGATGATAATAAAAGATAGTAAGATCAATATGATAGTGATATGATAATAGCTGTAGTTACCAATATCTGAGTGCTTACAATGTTCCAGCACTGTGCTAAGCGTTTTATACATATTAGCTTATTTAATTCTCATAAATCTCTATGTATTTACCTCATTTTACAGATGAGAAACTGAGCCTTAGAAAAGATAAGAAACTTGACCCAAGACTTCATGCCAGTGTGTGGTGGAGTCAGGGTTCCCTTCCAGGCAGTCTAACCCAGGGAGGGTGCTCTGAACCACTGAACTATATGATCATATTTCATATTTAAGATCTTATCTGAGTAAGAATTTTACTTATCCTGTGTAAGCACTAAATACCACAAGCTGCATTCAACACCGTTTGTTAGCATGGTGAATTGATTTAAGATGAGTAATATGCCTTTTATGAATTCTTATTTAATATTTTATGCCTGCAATATACTCCAGAGGATGGACTCTCTCTCTCTCTGTCAGTGGCGCGGATCCCCGGGATAGATCCTGGATACCTGATATCAATCAAGTTCTCGTTGGGATTTCTCCTTTAATCTGGGATGCTTACACTGTGGTTATTTAATGTTCAAAGGATACCTTAAAAACATCAATGATTGATGTTTATGGATGTAGATGTATCCCTGGGTGAGATCTATACTCCCTATTAAGGAACATGAAATCACACGATAAAATATTCCACCTAGAGTCTGAAGGGGAAAGAGACTCTCTTACAATATTGGCACCATCGAGAAGAACACATCGCCTGGGTCGTTCCCCATTAGTCAAAGACGAAATAGAATGCCTGCTGCTGATTAAACTTAGGGAGTGAGATTAATCCAAAAAATTAAATCTAGTTTGGCTAGAACAACACATTTTTAGCATTAAGAAAAATTCTCTTTTTTTTTTTTTGCATGCAGGAACAAAACTCAAGGGCAGATAAAAAATGTAAGTCAAACAGTAACATGCAGCAATCTTCCTAGACTGGTAAACACACGGGCAGCTGGGTTCTTGTATTTTCACGCAAAGACTCAAGTGCATAACCATGGCCATTTCCTTTGGCAATACTAGCACATTCAGGATATTCTAGGACTTGAAGTTTCATGCTCCTCTCCACAAACTTTGGGGGACAGGCTGTTGACAGATTTCTGTAGTTTTCTTCTTTATGCTATAAAAATTATTCATTCTTTAAATCATCATTGCAAAACACTCAGACTGCGTCTAAAAAAGGATATGGTTGTACATATAAAGGTAATGATGAAATAAGGACAAAAATATGTGGTCAGATGCATAAAACTGGCCATTTCCAAAGTACAAGAAAAGGATTTTTCATGTTTGCACTCTGTCTCTGTACCTCAGTCTGCCAGAGAACCCAAAACAACATGACTTACATGATCTCAATTTTTTTCCAGGTAATGATATCCCAAGGGTTTGTGCCTTGATTATACAAGTGCCTTCAAGGTCACATCTTCTGTATCAAGAAGAGTGACAAAACCAGAATTTTCCATAGTGAAATTCACCTCTGCTTTGCTCTCTGTATTACTGATATTCTTTGGGGGATACTGGAGGATTTGCCTCTGGGTACAAAAGCACAGGAAGGCTGGGGGGTGGGGCGGCGAAAATGTCACTGATTGTATCATTCATCAGCCATCTGACTTGTGTGCTCCTAATGTTGATCCCTGCCCCCCTGCTCAGTCCTTCAACTTTTGCTCCATACGAATGAAGCCAGAGATCCCTTACGAGATAAACCAGATCAGGAACTCTTCAGCCCCCAGGATCATGGGTTGGTTTGGAGCGTTCTCTTCTCAGGTTTGGGCCCCTGCCCAAATGTCTCTGAAAATCTGGTTGTTCTTAAACCCTTATAGTCTGGGCCTGCCCCGCTATCTTTCAAATCCTGAGGGAATACAGAACTTATCAAACCTCTTTTTATAGGATCCTCAGTGCCAGGGAGGTCCTGGAGCCAGTCTCCCAGAGGAAGCTGTCAGAATGCTGGCATCTGCCAAAGGAGAACACAGGCCAGACCAGTCCCAGTTTGCAGAGCTCAGTGGGTTGAGTACCACATCAGGTCTACAGGTGCAAAAGATAATTGGTCACTGAGAAAAGAGCAGGAGAAAGATACAGTTCAACGTGCAGGGGTAACCTAACCAAAGCCCTCCTCCATAGGTGAACATTCCCCCCTACATAATTCCCTTCAAGAGACTCCTGCGGCTGAAAACCCTCCAAGGAAAGCGTTGCCTCTGATCTGTAAAGGAGAGTTCATTCTGACGGAGCGGGCAGTGAGTGAGCGGATTGCTTAATCCACAGGACGCTTTCCACCGCACTCACTGCGTGAAGCGCACCACCACCAAATTCTGATGCTTGTATTGCAGTTTCCACCACGTGTTCCTTCCTTGACCCAGTCTCAGATGATCACAATTCTGATGAACCTGGACTTAGAGACATTTACCATCCAATCATAGATCCAGTGTCAAGCTATCATTTCCAGACACCTGCCTGGAGGGGGCAGATCCCCAAATGCACAGTTAACACGGCGGCCACTCCACAAGGCGCAGGGACCTCACTGCTGCCTGTGGCTTTAACTGTACCTTAGACAGAGGCCGTGTTACCCCTAAATCCAAGATAAAGCCATAACCAGCAAGCTCGTGCTGAGAGGTTCTTTAAAGCAGTACCTCCTAAATGCATTTAAGTCAGCGATGTGGCAAAGTAGAAAGAACACTCACCATCAAGAGCCATCTCTGTCCCTCATCACAGTGTGAATTCAGACAAACCACTTCTAAGCACTTCAATTTCCCATCAAGGAGATACTTATTATTAATGCTGATCTCATGGGATCAATGCAAGAACAAGAGACTCTTACGTTCATGCTAACATTAGATTACATTATAAATTGCCTTGGTGTCCGACCGGTCTTACAAATGGTGCTCTAGGAAGTGTCAGTAGCAGAGCAGGCTCTGAGGCTTCTAGAATACCTTCTTTCACCTCAGCCCAATCCCAAGCCACATTTCTAAAAGCCAATTTAATTTAAAAGGCAACTTAATTTTAGACCCTTTTCAAAGTTACATACAACCATGTTAACTGTTTAATCAGAGTAGAAGAAATAGGGAAATACACAGCAGCTCCATCTAATCAACTAGGAGTTGGATGATTAGTAGATTAAAAAGCAAAGCAGTCTCTCGATACGAGCAAGAAACCGTGTCCCCGGGAGAGCCTCTGGCCTAGACGAGCCTGCTGTAACTGACAGGATATTTCGCCCTCCCAAACCTTCACAGAGAAGAAACAGGAGCCCCGATTACCCCAGAGAAAATGATGAGAATGATTAGCCCAGGACTTGGGGGTGGGGGGAGCAGCAACCTCTACGAAGAGGGGCGTCATGAGCTTTTCTTGTCTTCTAGCCTCGCTGAAAGGGACACTGTTCCAAATGCACATACCTCAAGGACTTAGGACATGTTGTCACTGCATTTACTTCTTCGTCAGCAAAGAAGGCAGAGACCAAGAGTACCGTTTGCCCTGCTGATAGGAACAGGATTATTGTCCTTCACCATCAGCAACCGGCAACTAAATAGATTCTGTGTCACAAGGACCCAACGTTCCGTGGGAAGGCGGCAGTAAACCTGACACCAGCAGCGACTGGCTCGTCCCCAGGCCTGGCTCAGTGGGATGTGGACCGGTGAGATCACCTGAACCTCCCAGAAAGCACAGTAAGCTTAAGTGTGACGGTGATTACCCAACATAAACATTTTAATTGTTTTGTTCATGATGATCCACACAAACTTTGGAGGTTGAAATAAAAAACAAAGCCTCTTCAAGTGACCTGCAGTGGCTGAAAAGGTCAGAATATCCATCCATACATGAGGGCAGCAGAAGTCTAGAACTGTACTGTCCAATAAAGTGGCCACTAGCCATTTGTGGCTATTTACCTTTACCTTTAAATTAATTAAAAGAGGGGCGCCTGGGTGGCTCAGTTGTTAAGCGTCTGCCTTCGGCTCAGGTCATGATCCTGGGATCCTGGGATCGAGCCCTGCATCGGGCTCCCTGCTCAGCGGGAAGCCTGCTTCTCCCTCTCCCACTCCCCCTGCTTCTGTTCCCTCTCTCGCTGTGTCTCTCTCTGTCAAATAAATAAATTAAATCTTAATTTAAAAAATTAATTAAAAGAAAATTGTAAACCCAGTTACTTGGTCTCGCTAGCCACATTTCACATGCTCAGTAGCCACATGTGTCCCATGGCTGCCATACTGGACCACAAAGATGTAGGACATTTCCACCATTGCAGAAAGTTCTATGGGACAGCGCTGCTCCAGATTGCGGTCAAGTTCAAAAAACAAGACAAGAGCCCCTGGGCCAGGAACGGGTTTTGTTTCCCAGAAAGTGACCTCGCATAATGCACAATACAGTGTTTTGCATACTGCAGCTCCTTGCAAATGTTAGCTCTCTGACGACGGTGCAGCTGTCCAAAAAGGCTGGCTCGATTTGCATTTTGTGTTTTCTGAGACCTCGGTATATTTGCATGCCTCCTTTCATTACCTATTTATTCAGCGTATCCTGCCTGTGAAACCTTGAGCTTCTCCCCTTTCAAACGGCTCCCATTAATCTGTCAATGTCAACGTACCAACACCCTTACCGGTATCATGAAAGCAGCCAGGGCTTAACACAGGGCATAAGCGTTCCATGACTCACACTTTTAATTTTCCCTAACTTCTGCTTGTCCATTCTCGGATTCCTTGAGGGTCTGGCCTCCCTTCTTTCTGGCTCCAGGCCCGTGTGTGGATGAGGCAGGTCACACACGCACACACTGGTTCTACCTGCCAAAAGGCCCCACCCTGGGAGGCTGTGAGTCATCGTTAGCACCTGGTGTGTTTGTCATAGCCGCCCTCTTGACTGTAGCTCAGATTCTGCACCCTCGAGGTGCACCTGAGTAATCCCGCAGCTCTGCACACGACATCTCGAGCTCCAAATGTACGTCACGGAGAGGGAATGTGCAGCCCACAGTTTGACAAGTGCAGATCTGTGGGAATTCTCATTTGAGTTTGTTTTCCATTTTAGCCGTTGATCTGTTCACCATGGCGTGTCCCACAAGCTCCTCAGACTCAAGATGCTGACTGTATCATCTGTTTCCCTCAAAATGGTTCCTCTTCCTGAATTTGTTTCTGCCCAAGTCACAATTCCAGAAATTATCTTGGATTCCTTCTCACACTTCATGGCAATCAGACACCAAAGCCAGAGCGTCTTGTCTCCTTCCTCGTGAATCTGTCCATCAGCACACCCCTCTGCAGGGCCATCTTTTTTTTTTTTTTTTAAGATTTTATTTATTTATTTGAGAGAGAGAGAGAGAAACAGCATGAGAGGGGAGAGGGTCAGAGGGAGAAGCAGACTCCCCGCTGAGCTGGGAGCCCGATGCGGGACTCGATCCAGGCACTCCAGGATCATGACCTGAGCCAAAGGCAGTCGCTTAAACCAACTGAGCCACCCAGGCGCCCCAGGGCCATCTTTTTTGGCCTGGCCTTTTTTGGCCTTCCTATAACACCTTCTGGGCTCAAGTCCACCTTGGGATACATCTTCCTATCTCCCTCCTCCCTTAGGCTGGAAGCTACTGCAGAGCGGGTGCTGTTTATTGTCCTACTTCCAATGCCCACCACCTAATAGGAGCTCCATGAACGTGTGATGACTGACAGTTACAAGAATGTTTTAGGAATGCACACATGCTGAAGTCCTAGTTGATACAGCCGTAACAGCCAAAATAGGAATCCTCATCGTGAACGAGAGAAAACAGGAGATGCTGTTCCTCGGAGCGGTGAATGCTCCTTGACGTTGCCTAAGAGGCTAGTAGTTAGTGAGGCTGCCGAGGTGCGATGGCCAGTTTGGGCTTGAAGACAAGTCAGTTACAATCAACCACCTGGAAACCTCCACGCTGGTGTTGACCAGAGAGTGACTAGCGAAAGAGAGCCTTCCTCTCCAGGGCATACCCCTCTGCGAATGGACAGTTGGCTTCTTCAAAGCCCTGGCTAAGTTCCTTCTGTCACAGACCGGCAAGAACACAAGGACATAAGAGAGTCTGGGTTGAAGCTCTCTGTGGACGGAGGAAACTCAGAATGGCCCAAAGTTGGCCGGGGACTCAGTTGTACTTTATAACAGAAGCCATCTTGTTATAAAAACATGATTTAATGTTCCACCAGAGAACTCACCAGACTAAACCGGAGACTTCTTTTATGATTAGATTATAGATTAATTGGAATACCTGGTGAGCACGCCCCTCTGTGGGCAAGCCAGGGCGCCGGAGGTCTTCAGCAGGACTGATGGAGCATACAAACGCTAACCGTACGTTGGGCAAAGCCAGCAGCTAGTGCTTCATTTCTCCTTCATTTCTGTGCTTTGTCTGAGTTCCACTAGGTAATTTAAAAATAGGCCATGTTAGTAAAATGGGGCAACTGTCAGTTCAAATTGCAGCTGCTTCCAGAATGTTGTCCTGCCTTTTTTAACAGATAAGCAAGACAGCCTCAAGTCAATCCTTCCACTGGGGTGATTCTGCCATGTGGCCGGGTGACACAAACCCCAATTGTTATCCCAGCTCAGTGAAATTGTCAATGCCGAGAATCGGTGGCCTCTGACCCAGAGAGTTCCTTGTGTTAATTGGACTCAGCAACTCCGAAAGTGCATGGGAGAAGATCATAATAAAGTAGCTTTTTTTCCCATTTTATGTAATGCTATGTGTTTCAGTTTACTACATTTTATTAAAATTCCCTCCTTTAAAAAAAAGGTCCTAATTATTTTTTAAACACAAAAAGCTTGTTAAAAACCAATTAAAATTCCAGCTATCAAAATTTTAAATTTTTTCAGTTGCAAGACATTATTCGGGTGCCTACCTGCATTAAACATGATTTATAACATCCAGCATTTCATCCTAAAATTTTCTTTGGTATTGCTTTTATATTGCTTTATTCACTAAAGAATTATGAACCGCTTGCATCCAAGACATGGTGCTAGGTGCTATGCGGACAGGGTACTAAATAAACCATGCCCCCACCCTTGGGTTGTTCACAGTGCTGGCTAAATAAGATGTCTCACAAACGCGTGCAGTTCAAGACAGCATCGGATGAGCGTAAGAAAAAGGCAAAAGGAACCCTGGAGAAGCTTCATAGAGGATGCAGATTTTCCCTGGATCTTTAAGGCACGACAGGATTCGGGGAGCTGGAAGTGGGGGTGGGGAGCTGAGGCAGGTGGAAGGAACAGCCGAAGTCAGAGATACGGGCACTCTTGGGCAAGGGTGAGCTGTCCAGTCTTCCTGTGGCACGGGGCATGTACATCAGACCTCTTTTCAGAGCTCCCTTCCCTGGAGGGCACCAATCATATCCCTCCCACACCCTTTCTTTAGGATCAGGAGACAAGAGGGTGCCCTTCTCGCTCCCAGACCACTGCTCCTCAGGCTCTGATGGAAACACGGGTGCACTGGCTTGCGCTGTTTTATTCCACCATCCCTCCCCGCCCCCCAACATCCCTATTGTCTCCTGACCACTCTCTCTTACTCAGTGAGGACTCTGGCAGTGGCTGGATCTGTTCACCCATCTTCTGGTCTCCCGCCATAATCCTGGATGACTTTGGCACCCACCTGGACAATCAGATCACACCCTGTCTTCTCAGTTCCGGATGCATCTTAAGTGTCCCCCTCCATGCCACTCTGCCACCACCTCCCCTCCCATCCCCCCACCAACAGCACATCCTGGATTGCAACATCAACCAAAAGTTCTCCATCTCCAAAATCCACTGATCACACCAGACTTCCAGCTCTCCTGCTCATCCCTTTTTACTATGACATCTCTTCCAGCTCTTGGGAAACTCTGGTCCACTGGCCCTTAGCTCTCTCATGGGCCCCCTTACTGACTTTTCCTTCCTAAGCAGCCTAGATTCTGTGCTTAATCCTCTTAATAAGGGGCACCTGGGTGGCTCAGTTGGTTGAGCATCCAACTCTTGATCTCAGCTCAAGTCTTGATCTCACGGTCGTGAGTTTGGCTGTGCATGGAGCCTACTTTTTAACAAAAATCCTCTTAATAATTCCCTTGCCCTTTGTCTTTTTTTCTCATCTCTCTCAGAGCCATCCATGGTCTCTGGGTCTCTATCCAGGTCCCTGGCAACTGCTGGAGAAAAATCACTCAAATGTGAGGCATGGTGACCACTGAAAGATCACAGCCACCAGCCTCCTGGAACTTCTCAGTACTGCCCAGTTTCCCTGCTCAACTCTCTCTCCCTCTTTTGAACCTTCTTCCCTTTGCCCAGTTTTCAGTGCCTCCTCTCTTCCACCCCACACCTTAGTGGTCCTCAGATGGAAGCTTCCTCAGCTCTCTGCTGCCCTGCCCACCCATTCCCTTCCTTGTGCGCCACCCTCCCCTCAGTCCCACCAGTTACAAGCCTCTCCGCTTCTACTCAAGATCCCTGCTCCTTGCTGTCCTCCGGCTCCCTTCCCTGCCTGCATCTCCAGCTGTCCCTGAGCCTTCCCATCAGCATCTAATCATGATCCAAGGTCTCCTACCAAAAAAACCCCAAAATACAAAAAAAAAAGACAGTTCTTCCTTGGTCCCACATCCCCTCCACTTGTTTCTTCTCTTTCACAAAGTTCTCAAAAGAATTATTTACACTGACTGACTCCATTTCCCCACCTCCCACTCACTCCTCAACCCACTCCAATCTGGCTTCCATGCCCGTCATTCCACCGAAATGGCACTTTGTCAAATGACTTCCACGTCTCTGAACGTGGCAGGTCTTTCAGTCCTTGCCATGCTTGACTTGCCCTCTCCACAGTGTTGACTGGCCTCCTGCCTGACTCGGTCCCTCTTGAAACGCTGCGTCCCTGAGCTCCTGCAAACCACCTTCTCCTCCAGGGCTCCTCCCTGTCTCCTCCTCCACCCAGGCTCTTAGCCTGGGATTCCTTGAGGCTCAGTTCTCTTCTCACTCCATACCTGGGGGGTTTATCCTTGTTTTGTATCACACACCTCTGGGACAGTAGGGTGAACACTCTAGACCCTCTTCTCAGAACATTTTCACCAAATGCGTAAAATAATAATACATGGGGCTTCAAAGGAAACCACGTTTGTCAAAATAGTCATCATTTTTAGAAATCTGTGATTCAGTAATACATGTGCTTCTTTATTAACATGTTAAATAACAAGTGATGGGCATGAAGGGGATTTTGAGACATCTGTAACAAATTTAATGCAATGTGAAAATATCTGTGATTGCTATTGGTGACAAAGTGACAGGCACTGCCAATACTACCGTGGATCGTTGCCTGCGTTCAGAAATGAAAGCCGTGCTTAGATTTCAGTTGGAGGTTAGTGGAATAAACATATAATTTTCCCATTCAAGTTCATGACCCGCCTCCAAGAAGTCCTGCTCTATAAATTCTCCTTAAGTCACCTCAAGATTTTAACTGCCAAAGTCAAGATGTTAACTGCCAATGACTCCCAGATCTCCATATCCAACCCAGAACTCACTTGTAATCTCCAGGTCTGAATATTCAACTGTTTACTCATTACATCTACTTGGAAGCCTCCACAGGCCTAATGCTAGAGTCCCCAACCCAGCCCTTCATGCTTCCTTTTGTGTGGCATCATCAGAATCTGGCACTCTCTCTCCTTCTTAACACTCATATTCAATTCAATCTCCGAGTCCTTCCCATTTCACTTCCCCAATAGTTTCTAATCTGTGTGCTTCTCTTCTATTGCCTAGTTAGGTTACTGCGGAGACCTCCTAGCCAGTCTTTACTTCTACTCCTGCCCCTAAATCCCTCTTTCCCTACCACAGGTGGAATGATAGTGAAGAGGGGAACCCTGGCCCACTTAAACCCCTTCTGTGACTTTCTGTGAATTTCAGAATGGAAACCAAAATCCATGGAGCCAGCAAGGCCCTGCTGGTTCTGGTCCTCTGTGCTGCTCCATCCACACTGGCTTTGGGTCCTCCTACGTGCCAGGCCACCTCTTGCTAAGGAGTCTTTGTACATGCTGTTCCCTCTTCTTACAACATGCACCCTGCCTTCCCACTATGCCTCAGATGTCAGCCCAGGTCACTTCCTCAGGGAGGTTTTTCCAAACTGCCCCGTCCCCCCAAACTAGATTCGGACCCTTCTGCCCTATATTCTATGGCTGTCCAAATGCTTTTTTTTAAAATTTAGAACATGTAATTTTACATTTCTTTAATGATTATTTGATTAAATGACCTACCTTCCTACCTGGACTGTAAGCTCTGCAAGAGCCAAGTCTTTGTTTTACTCATCACTCCCGTATCCCAACGTATGTGCTATACTGCTTTTTCCATGGAGAATCACCTGTTATTATAAACTTATGTTCATCCTAAAGCACCAATTTTAAGAGACATTTCTCTTAAAATTTATTTCACATTGACTTTCCTCTATTGATCTTTGATCTCTCATTGTTACCAGATGATATCATGAAGGAAACATTTTAGATCTAATGAAATGTTTATTATGGGCCATAAAAAGAAAACTGGCAGTGTTCCCACCAGGTACCTAGTTTATCCCGGCAGCCCGGCAATATCTCTATATCTATACTACTGCTCCATTTCTTCCCAATGTTTTACTCCGAGAGCTTCAAAACATATAGAAGAGTTGACAGGATTGTGTAGTGACTATCCATATACCCACCACCCAGAGTCTACCGTTGTTGACATTTTGCTATATTTGCTTTATCGAACATCGATCTATCCATCTATCCATCCACTGATCCACCTTGTGTTTTGGTGCATTTCAAAGCCAGTTGCAGACATCAGTCCTCTGCCCTCCCCCCTCCCCCGCCCAAAACACTTCAGCATGTACCTCATTAACGCTGAATATTTGTTTATGGCTTCTGTGGTTTTGATTATTCATATTTTTTTCCAGTTTTTGTTTTAGAGGTAGAAATTACCCACAGTGAATTGTACAAATTTTAACAGTAAATGAGTTTTGACAAATGCATGTAACCATGTAACCCAAACCCCCAACAAGTTTTCATCACCCCATGAAGATCCCCTATGCCCCTTTCTAGCCAATTCTTGTGCCTGTCCCCTCTCAGAGGCGGCTGCTATTCTGTTTTCCCCATAAATTAGTTTTACCTTTTCTTGTTCCATTTTTAAAAAGAGATTGATTGATTGATTGATTTGAGAGAGCACAAGCAGGCAGTGGGAGGAGGGAGAGAGGGTCTTAAGCAGACTGCACAGAGAGCAGAGCCCAACTCAGGGCTTGATCTCAAGACCCTGAGATCATGACCTGAGCCAAAACCAAGAGTTAGATGCTTAACAGACTACACCACCCAGGACCCCTCTTGTTCCATTTTTTAAAATGGTTTTGAGTTCAACTTTTAAGTCATCTCAGACCCTTTTTAGAAATAGGTGGAATATACTAAGTCGGGTGAGATAAATGAGCCTGTGTAATAATGAAATTAAAATTACATATTAGTTACAAATCAAAATTACAATCTTCTTCCAAAATGACAAAGACTTTTTAAAAAAAGAGAATAGTTGGAAAAGTTATGTAGAAACTGGCATTCTCATACACATCTAGAAATGTAAATTGATACCAATATTTCTAGAGGACAATTTGGGAACAAAAAACTTTAAATCTTTGTGATGCTTTTAATCTACTAATATAAATTCCCACTTTGGGAAACTTAAGGAGATAATTAAAGATGTGTATAAATCTATAAGAATATTCATCATAGCACTATTTATTTTAGCAAAAAGCTGGAAGCAAAGTATATGACCAACAGAAAGAATTATGATAGATCCATCCAGTAATTGAAGAGTGTATTCTGAAGACAAAGAGAACTACCAAAAAAGAATGGACTTTATGTAGTGGGTTTATTCTTAGAGTAATATTTGTATTGTAATTCTGACATTATTTCATGCTTATTACAGACTAAAACACAAAAATATTAGGGAATAAAAGATATTAAATGTAAAATACAAATATAAAATTTTTTAAAAGAAGGGAAAGCTCCATAGAGTGTTACATTTTAATTAGAAATATCACTGTGGGGAGCCTGGGTGGCTCAGTCAGTTAAGTGACTGCCTTCGGCTCAGGTCATGATCCCAGGGTCCTGGGATCGAGTCCCGCATTGGGCTCTCTGCTCTGCGGGGAGCCTGCTTCTCCCTCTCCCACTCCCCCTGCTTGTGTTCCCTCTCTCGCTGTGTCTCTCTCTGTCAAATAAATAAATAAAATCTTAAAAAAAAAAAAAAAGAAATATCACTGTGAACTCATGATTTTTTAAATATATATTTCTAATGAATTCTATTGAAAGGATTTAGGAACAATACCACCCTACTAGCAATGAACACACCTCGCATACAGGTATTAATTCCTAAGTACCATTTTAACTGAAAGGAACCAGAGCTTCTTGCATTCCAGGTCTGAGACAGGTAAAATACAAGGCGAAGCTAGGGTATTTTATTGTACCAGAAAGCAAGGAAGTGCTCAAAGACTCAAGTCAAAAGTCAACTTCAATGAACTCCCACTCACCATTTTTGGTACAATGTGAGTATCAAAGGATGTGATGAGGTAATTGAGTAACATATATTCTTGAGACCACAATGATAATAAATTACCTATGTAAATAAAAGAGAACGGGGGATTTCTCCTTTAGAAAAGAATGCCAGCTATTAATTATAGAAGAAATGACAGAATTAGAAAAATCGTTTTGCTGCCCCTGTGTAATTACCAATCAGGAAAAGTACATCAAAAGACACTAAAATCATTGGGTAAAATGATTACCTACTAATTGCAATGGGGGGGGAAATGTAACTTTACATTGAAGAAATCTGATAGTCACCACCTTTCCCTAGAGATCAAGCAGCATTGTGAGTTGCTGATGTGTGATGTTATGAAGAAGGACACCACACCACCTATAGAATATGCATACCAAAAATGGTTAACCTGAATTTTATTATGAGGAAACAATCAAATTCAGAACATAAGACCTATGAGGCTGGGACTCCTCAAAACAGTAAAAAACATGAAAAGGCAAGAGAGGCAGAAAACCAAAGACTAAAGGGACATAAAAACTGCATGCAATGCATGTACTTTGATTGGATCATAGATCAAAACAAACAGCTAAAAAGACATTTTTGGACAATTTGAGTATGTTCCACATATTAATGTCATGGAACTATTACATTTTCTTAGTCAAGATAAATGGTATTGTGGCTTTGTAGGAGAACGTTTTGATAGGAGATGCATGTTTAAGTATTTAGGGGTGAAGTACCATGAAGTCTAGTTACTTTGAAATTCTTCAGGAAAATACAGAGAGAGCAGAGAGCACGCCTGCATGAGAGCATACGCGTGCAAACTGACAAGCTAAAGAGTAATGGGTATTATTTGTACTATTTTTTCAATTCCTCTGTAGATTTGACATTCTTCACGATGAGACTGAAAAAACGTTAAAAAGGTATCTGTTGATGCAATGTATCATTAAGTGAAACAGTATATAAGGTACAATTCTGTTTTTTAATCATATTCAGACATATGCATAAATGTGTGTTAGAGTAACGTCAGCTGTGACAAAGGGACCAAAAACGTGATGACTCTGTCAAGACGGAAGTTCAGTTCTTGTGCCTGTGACAGTTCAGGATGAACCAGATCGGCAGGCAGGCAGCTCTCCTCCACCGGGACTTTCAGAGACAGGCTGATAATGGTTCGGTTGTCTTCGACACACGACTTTCAAAGTTGTTACCGTGCAAGTTGAAGTGCGGAGCCAGACACTGAGGCAGAATGCACACATCACTCCCACTCCCACCGGCTGGTGAGACTTTCCTCCTGAGTTCACATCTAGTGGCTGGGGAGACGGAAACCTGCAGTTCAAGGTGGGTGGCCATATCCAGAAGGATTTCGGTGGAAAGCTAGTTGTCTCCATCACAGTCATGAAAAGGGAGTCTTAAAGAATACAGACCAAGCTATTTGCAGTTTTTATTTCAAGGTTAATGGGGTTTTGAAGGTTTTGAATTTTCTTTCTTAGGCTTGTCTTGATTTTTCCATTATGAACATGTGTTTCTTTTGTAATGAAGAATTACACTTTATAAAAATAAGCCACTGAAACTACAAAAAGATTATTTCACTGGCAAATCTGCAGAATGCTTTATTTTCCCACTCTGAAAGAAACATATGTGTTAATCTTAATACCATGTTAAGAATTTTCTACTCAGACCCACAGTCTCTATCACATTGACTCTCAATCCCCTGCTTGAATCTCAGAGCCACTTCCCCACCATCTGACCCCACCTTGCTCTCCAGCTTTTGTTCTCTCCGCTCCTCTCACACTCTCTGCTCTGGCCCCTGGCCCTGCTGTCTGAGAATCATGCCCAACTTCTTACTCCATCCATACCTTGGCTCCTGAAACTACTACCTGCCTCATGAGCCCTGCCTGACTTCACATCTTTTTCTGAGTTCCTTTAGAATTCAGAATTGGTGCCACCCAATTTATTGCTTAATTAAATGTTGTTTTGAATTTTGCTAGTTTGGTATATAATCTTCTCTCTCCCACTGCAAGGTTTTTGTCTTTAGATTCCTTCATGGTGTCTAGCATGGGGTTGAAGACATAGTTGTTGCAAATGATACTTCTCAATTCCCACATTTTAGACATATTCTTTTGAGTAGGAGGTAATTCTGTAGGTGATCTCCATTTGATGGCCAAATCTTTTATGTTCCTCAGATGCTCCTCTCAGCTAAAAGGGGAATATGAATTCAAGTAAAGAATGGAGGAGAAATATATTGTAGCCACACTACATGTGAGAAATACCCAACTGAGATCAGTCTCAATGTGCTACTAAACACTACACTGGGGGCGCCTGGGTGGCTCAGTCGTTAAACGTCTGCCTTCGACTCAGGTCAGGATCCCAGGGTCCTGGGATCGAGCCCCGCGTCGGGCTCCCTGCTCTGCGGGAGGCCTGCTTCTCCCTCTCCCTCTGTCTGCTGCTCCCCCTGCTTGCGCTCTGACAAATAAATAAGTCTTTTTTTTTTTTTTAAAGATTTTATTTATTTATTTGAGAGAATGAGATAGAGAGCATGAGAGGGGGGAGGGTCAGAGAGAGAAGCAGACTCCCTGCTGAGCAGGGAGCCCGACGTGGGACCCGATCCCGGGACTCCAGGATCATGACCTGAGCCGAAGGCAGTCGCCTAACCAACTGAGCCACCCAGGCGCCCCTAAATAAGTCTTTTAATAAATAAATAAACACTACACTGTAGCATTCACATTTTTAAAATCCAACATTTTCTGGCCACATACCACTTCCTTACCCACTGCCCACCACACAGAACTCTACCCCAGAGAACACCATACATACTTGTCCCCAAAAGCACGAAAATGTGTCCCCACCCATGTAAACCGACAGCTATTTCCACCACACACAAGGGATCAATTTGCATTACAAGAAATACCTAGCAAGTGTCAGGAAATCTGTCATGTTTGCTCTTTCAGTCGCTTGCAGCTCTGAGTTTCACCCAGAGACCATTCCATAGTGAGATGGAGAGTAAGCACAAAGACAACTCTACAGTCCCACATGCCCCTCCTCCAGGGAGCAGACCCAATGGTCATCATACACTAATTTAATCATCAAGGCCACGACTGCTTTCAGATCAGTGTCTCAGGCTGAGTCATTCCAACTTGCTAGCATGAGAATCACAGACAGTGGCCAGTTGGCGGGGGGGCGGGGTGCCCTTTACTGAAGTCAATGGTACAGACCGGTGCGCAGGATATTTATACATGTGACAGCCCATCTGACTCCAAAAAGCATCTTGTGGCAAAATGGAGAGCAAAGGTTTATTGCTGATCCCACTCTTACCCAGCCCCACATGGCAGCCACATCTTCAGGTGGGAGAGACAAATGGGTTAAGCAGCAATCTGATTCCGGCAGGTGGTACGTGAGTCCAAACGAACAAACAAAAACCCAAAAAAACAAAACAAAAAACCCCAAAACCCAAAAAAGGTTACTGATCCTTGTTCTTTATTGTTGTTGAAGTTTACGATTCCAGTAAGCTCAAAACTGTCCTGAACATGGGCAGGACTTTGCTGCTCTTAGTTTTTTCTAGATAAGAGAAGTATAGCCTGCTTTGTGATATGGCCAGCATTCCGTGTAGAACATGCTAACTTTATGGTTCTTGAATACACAAAGGAGTCCACCCTACCCCTAATGCTATAAGCTACCCTCAATTCCCTAATGCTGTTTTTGTGTTTGAGGCACAATGTGAATGTGGACTTTGGAGATTTTGAAGACACACATTTGCACCCACAGTCCCTTGGTCACCCTTCCCATGTTGTTACTGTTTGAATGTCGAGAGTCACCATCTTGATCACAGTCTTCCACAGGCTCATGAAAATGCATTCATTTTGAATGTCATAAACACACGGTCTTTCTCTGGCACCAGCCTGACGCTACCCTTTGCCTCTTCCCTTTTATTCCCAACAGGTTGTACCCTGGTCTACACATGTCATAAGATCTGTTCAGCCCAGCTTTCCATCCCATGACATGTGGCAAAATAGGTTTAGTGTCTCCATCAATCAGAATTCAGTAGCACACGCTGGGGGAGGGTGGGAGGTGGCATACCAGTTGAGAACCAGTTTCCTGGGTCTTGGAAAAGAGCCATCAGGCAAGAGTTGGAAAATAAGTTGGTCTCGTCTGTCTCTGACTACTTTAGTCTCCTTGCTCTTCTAATCATCTCTGTTCACTGTCACCTGGCCATTCCAGACTCAACATTGTTAGGTCTCAGGTAAAAAATCTCGTCATTCTCACATCCCTGAGGAAATGCATTCCACTCCCAATCCTTGGGTCTCCATCTTCCAGGCCTAACTAGAACCATGACAGTGTCACTAAGCCGTTATTCCAGTGCCCAGGGCCACTGCATTCTCTGACCGAAGTGCCTTCTCTTCCTCATGTGATTCTTCCTCTGAACTTTTGGGAGCACCTAGCCCTGGGCAAGGTAATATCTCTATTAGGACAGAAGAGCAAGTTGGGGATTTTTGGAAAACGTTAAGTACAAATATAATAACGCTCTAAAAAATGTTAATTTTGACAATAACTTCTTTTAGTTCTTCTTTAGCTTTATTAGGACTTTCTCATCAAATTACAAATAGAGAACTTAGAATACTCACATATACCATGTAGCTTGATTTTTTTAAAGTTTTTTCTAGTTGGTTTTTTTTAAATGCTTTAGACTTTGATTTTGAAAGATCGAGCTGCTTTTCTTTCCTCAAAGGAATAGCAATGTGCTGTTGCCTCCACCCTCCATGTGACATTTCAACTTAGGAACATATGGGGGAAGAAATGAAAATTGTCATTACTGTTCAAAATGACAAGAGGAAAAGACAGTTTTAAAATCAACTTTGAATCAAAATAATTTAATTATTGTTTGATAATCTCTAAATGTTGTTAAATATTTTCCATTAGAGATTTGCTGTGTGAAAAAGAAATTGTACCACATTTTCTTTTTTATTTTTTTAAGACTTTATTTTTATTTATTTGACAGAGAGAGACACAGCGAGAGAGGGAACACAAGCAGGGGGAGTGGGAGAGGGAGAAGCAGGCTTCCCGCTGAGCAGGAAGCCCGATGTGGGGCTCGATCCCAGGACCCTGGGATCATGACCTGAGCCAAAGGCAGACGCTTAACCGACTGAGCCACCCAGGCACCCCCATACCACATTTTCTTAAGATGAAATAAATTTCGACTTCTTACAAGACAATTATAAATTATATAGCTTTTGAAAGAAACCAAGAGTCCAATGTAGGAACTGATCCACTTTCTCTGTTCACATTGATTCGGATTAGGTGAAAATCCAATAGAATGTTTCATTGGAGATTTTGGTTTTGCTTTCAACAATACGTAGTTAATATTCAGTAGTTAGCTAATTTAATGGATGAACATGAATGGACAGCTAATTGCAAAAGCCAACACTTGCATGGCACCTACTGCATGCCTGGCATTGTTCTAAGCACTATTAACACATCTTAACTCATTTAATCCTCACAGAGCCACCAAAAGATAGACCACTATTGTTCATGCATGAAAAGAATCTGAGATGCAGAGAGATGAACTAAACTATATCACACAATAAGTCTGTGAAAGGGCCAGGATTTACTCCCAGGAAGTTTTATTAAATACTATGCTTTAGTGCCAGAGGGAGTTACTATGACTTGTCCCACCAAGGAATCCTCCTCCCTGGATAATATGATGGGTTTTCATAAGAGAGGATAGATGAGAATGGCAGAGAATATAAGAGGACATGAATAAAGGCACAGAAAGTTGAAATGATCTGCTTACAATGACTCAGTGAAGCAAGCACATTCGTAAGTATTATAGTTCCTGCCATTGTGACTTTAGTTTCCTGCTGACAAAACACCCTCTTTCAGCTGCAATTTCTGGACTCTTTGAAATGATTACCAACCAGAAGTAAGTTTTATGGAACCAGGAACCAGAAGAGGATGTACTCAGAATGCAGGTGCACAATACCATATGTAATAGGCACTGCCTAGGGGGCCAAACTTTCTTTCACCTTTGGTGCTATTAAAGGCTTGAAGTATAGGGCGCCTGGGTGGCTCAGTTGGTTAAGCGACTGCCTTCGGCTCAGGTCATGATCCTGGAGTCCCGGGATCGAGTCCCACATCGGGCTCCCTGCTCGGCAGGGAGTCTGCTTCTCCCTCTGACCCTCACCCCTCTCATGCTCTCTCTATCTCATTCTCTCTCTCAAATAAATAAATAAAATCTTTAAAAAAAAAAAAAAAAAGGCTTGAAGTATAATGAGTGGGTGAAGGAAGGATAAATATGGCTTAACACCCACCCAATAAAAAGTCTTGTTAACAACTCACTCCTCCCAGTTCACCACTGTCTGGGACAAGCAAAGAATCCAGCCCTGGCTGAGGGTGATGGACCCACAGTAATGGTGGACACTATTATTGTTCCTGATACTGTCACTGTGGATACTGGTAGTCTTAGTCCAGAGAATCTTTATTGCCTTTGCTTTGGTTAGAAATAAAGGGCTGAAGGGGGCGCCTGGGTGGCTCAGTCAGTGAAGCGTCTGCCTTCGGCTCAGGCCCTGATCTCAAGGTCCTGGGGTTGAGCTCTGCATCGGGCTCCCTCCTCAGCAGGGAGTCTGCTTCTCCCTCTCCCTGTCTCCCCAGCTTGTGTGCTCTTGCACTCTCTCTTTCCCTCTCTGAATTAAATAAATAAAATCTTAAAAAAAAAAAAAGGAAAGAAAGGGCTGAAGAACAGACCCCTGTATGAGCAGGCTTCCCCACACACTAATGTCAGGTGTTTGTGTTGGACAATTAAAGCCCACATTTCCTTCTCTGAAAACAGCCTGTCTCATGCTCAGATATGACCTAATGCTTCATCTGGGACATGTCACAATCATTTTCAAGGATTTCTATTAAATTCCAGAATCAAAAAGGTAAATGGAGAACTGATTCATTAAGTCCTTTCTTTTCCCTGTCCCTTTATATGATTTGTTTTCTGAAACGACAGAGAGAAATAATAATTATCTGTTTGAAGGCTGTATCCAGACTCTAAATTACAAAACAGGACTTATAATCTTAGAGGATAATGATCTGTCCACCTGTAGATTTATACAGACTTCTTTGGAGAAGACTGACAAGTAGGGGACTTTTTTAGAATTCAGTTTGTCTTACATTGCGCCCAATAATTCAAAGCTACTCAGAGTATTTTCCTGAGTCAGGAGCCTTGAAATGAAAATGCCACAACTGTCAGCGAGAACGATGAGTGAGATCAATACAAACTGCCACAGTTGGGGAGGGGAGGAGGGGCGTTAATGTAGCACTCTTGTCTGCAAAAGACTGCATCTTCAGAGGACGTTCCAATACTGGACTAATGTGCCTGTAGAAGAACTGAGTGACCCTCTCCCCCTGGAGGGAGGGGTGAGAACCTTGGGGTTTTGTTTGTTGCAAAGTGTTTCACAGATCATAACACCAGGACCTAAACCTTAAGGCAGGGGGGCACCTGGGTGGTTCAGTTGGTTGAGCGTCTGGCTCTTGGTTTCAGCTCAGGTCATGATCTCAGGGTCCTGGGATCAAACCCTGCCTGGGGCTCTACACTCAGTGGGGACTCTACTTGAGGATTCTCTCCTCCCTCCTCCACCCTTTCCCCCAACAATAAATAAATCTTTAAAAAAAAAAAAAAAAAAAAAACTAAAAAATCATAATGCAAGACTTAGCTCCCCTCTCATGACCAGGTTTCCCATAGCCATTTACACTGCTTTTATTATTTCTTTGGTGGGTGTAGTTGTGGCAAAGTATAAAACTATTGAATGTCTGGATAATTTCGGTTGTGTTGGCAAGGCTATGCCGAGCTACTCTGACACTGCAGGAATCATGATTTGGCTGTGCATAGATTTATACTGACTTCTTTACAGAGGACTGACAAGTAGGGGACTTTTAAAAAGATTAGTCTGTCTTAGGTTGCACCCAATAATTCAGAATATTAAACTGAGGTCCCATTTTTTCAGTCCCAACACACTATCTAAATTTCCTTTTCATTGTTAAGTATATGATTACCATAAAGACCATTTTTCCTCACCCACCCCCAAGGCAGTTCAAATAACAAAAGCAAGACGTTTAAGGGCATTGTTTCTCCTGCTTTCATATGTAGCCTTTAACATGAGTTGTTTGGGTTTACGCAAGGGTCAGAAATGCATTCTCTTCATAATGTTCTACAAGACAGACTCATAGAAGTGCCTTCTTTTTATAGTGTTCCACAAAATAGACTTATTAACTTTGCTATTATTTCTAACTGATACTTCTAAATGGATACAGTCCATCAAAATCTCTCTGGTAAAAGGGCATATTAAGTGTGGCAGGAAGCTCCAGTGTTAGTGCTGAAGGGGCCCATGCATTCAGCTCGCCTCTCCTCTGCATAGCTAAGATGACCTACTTGGCCACTGATACTCAAGACACCTTTCATTTTTTGTAGAGTTCTGGTGAGGAGGATCCTCTAGCCGAACCAAGACCATTCACCAAGAGTTCTGCGGTTAAATGTGATTCCAAACTTCCAGCAATTGACCAAACATCAGTCAAACAGAAACATAAAAGTACCATGACTCCAAGGAAGGTGGAGAAAGCAGGCCCCAGCAAACCCTCTTCAGGTGAGTGGCTGAGTTACTGAAACTCACAAAATCTAAAATCCCAGTATTATAGGTAATGACAACAGTCAGACTGGTGGTATTGGTTACACCTAGTGTTCTCCAAAGGGTGAACTCAGGCTTTGGAGGGTCCAATGATCTTATGCAAATGGTAAAATTCATTTCGGGGTAGAAGAGCAGGTCAAGGAGGTGTGAATTATGTAGAGTAACTGTTCCCACTGCCCATATTTCTGACCAATCATTGGCTTTGTGTGGCACTTGCCTAGAATTGGCATTTTTTCATCTTCTTCACCCTTCTGGGGGCGGAATAAAGGCATTTGGCCCCAGGTATCAAATTTTATGACTCAAGTGAGAGCATGAAGAGAAGCTTCCAAAAGCATCTGAACACCATAATTTATAGCCAAGAAAGAGAGTAATAAAGTCCTCCAGTTCTGGGGTTGTCCTCTCGGGGAGGAAAGGGGCTTGATAAATCCTCCCTTTTGTGCAATTTGGTAAATAATTCACTCTTCAGCTGCCTTTGAAGGGGAGACCAGTCCTCTGCTTGAGGCAGGAGTTATTTAATAGTATCCAGAAAGAGGATAAATTCAAGTGAAAGCGTAGAGTCCCTCGGGCTCATCCCCATCAAAGCCAACATATGGAGGACAAACTGGATTCCTCCAGAATGGGACTTCGAAGTTGGGGTAACTAGGCGGAAAGGTCTGCCTTCTGCTTGCAGTAGAATGGAAACGATCCAAATTAACTGCCAAGGAATCTGTAAATAGTGTGCAATTCATTTAAATACAAATCACAACTACTTTCTAATCCTAAATAGCTCTTGTCAATGCAACCTACCCGTCCAGTGAAGTCTTAATGCATTTTTAGAAAATGGCAGCTTTCCCTCAGATTAACCACCCACATTTTGTTGCTTTAATGAAGTTAAAAAAAAAAAAACCAATTGACTTCCGAAATGATGTCCTTCCAAGCAAAGCCCGAACTCTCTTTCCTTATTTACTCAGGGGAAAGTATCGTCAATAGTTAACAATTTCTCATTTTGAAGATTTTTAGTAGGAAGTATGTTTTTAATTCAGCTGTTTAAGAATGGAATAGAGCAGATAAGATCATTCCCTAAATATTTCAAAATACATGCTGTAATTTATTGAATTGGGGATGTTTTTAATAGAAAAAAATTGAATTTAAATCCAAATAATGCAATTCCATTCACTCAATATAATTTCTAGCCTTCTTACTAAAACTGGGTAGCTATTCGCATGGGCTGCTTTGTCATCTGTGGAGAAAAAATCATTAAGCTGTACAGTTGAGGCCCATGAGATGATTTTGGTCTGTGTGATTAATACAGATGCTTTTCTGACGGACCAAACTCCATATGGAACGTACAACACTGACAAAAGGAAGAGTTAATTCACTTTACATTCTATAAAACATCACGTTTGAAGAATTACTAGCCTGGAAAACACCAAGGTTTAGGCAAGAGAGCCAAGTTGGCAGAAAGATATCTATTTCATCAAATGGGGGATGTTACTTGTAGTAAAAGGTTTTAAAAAGCACCGGCTTTATCGTCCTACTAGGACCCTAGACCATGTCCAAGATCCATGCAGGCAGGAGCTGCACTGGGCCCCGGCTGTCCAGCGAGGCTAGCAGTCCTGGTGGTTGATGCCAGTTGCCACAGAAGCCGAAGCACTTGTGCAGCAAACTGCGTTCGCGAAGCCGGCCAAAAGCAAAGCGTTGGTGTGTCGAGATCCACTCATTTTACATGTGTAGATGCACCCTCAGAGTTCCTTAATTAGCACAGTGAAATGAGCGCCCAGAGACATGGTGAGAATTTAAGCGGAGCCTTTTCAGGAAAAGTCTAGTTGAGTGGCGCTGGCAGCTCAGGGGAAAAAAAAAAACAACGAATACCCTGCTGTTGGAAAAAAAGAAGATTTGGGGCCTGAATTATCTGGACACATTGATCCAATCTACCAGGTAAATTCACAGGTTCTTGCTTTTCTTCACCTCTGCAGAGAAATATTTTCCTAAAGCTTTCTGGGGGTAATCCAAAGTCGGCAGTGAATCACCAAAACTCTTCCCATTTCAGAACTGGGATTCTGTGCAGAATTGAAGCATCAAACCCAGTGAAATCCCTTTGCAACATCTGTGTGATAGGCTAACCTTCCCCCACTGAGCTTTGCTAGACTTTTCCTGAATACAATAATATAGCTGGGAAATGTGGCCTGCCTTACATGCAAATCTGTGTAATGATAACCCATGACATAAAGGAGGTTTTCCTTGTATCTGTGGGAACTACCATCTAGAATTTAGGCTATTTACAATATAGGAACCAATGGTGCCCTCTACAAATAGATTTATAACTGAGAAGGTGTCAGATTTTCACTGGTCTTCACACTCTATTAGAAGGAATCCACGCATTTTAAATTAAGTTCATATCTTCCACGGAACTGTTGCTAAGTGAGTTGGCTTGTGGTTCTCCATGCTGTCTCCCTCCGTGTAGTGTTGAGCAAGTGCTTTAGAGTCAAAATGCTTGGATGAGCATCTGGGCCCCATTTCTTATTTGCTGTGTGGCTTTTGGGCAAGTGACTTCTCTGTGCCTCAGCTTCCTCATCTGTAAAGTGGGGGGTGAAAACAGATCCTACCCGCTGGGACTGCTGTAAAGATTCAATGATAAAACGTATCCTCAGCCATTAGAACGGTGCCCGATACCATAAGCACTTGGTAAATTACAGCATTATGATCTCTAGGATGGGAGAACTGTATTCACGAGAGAATGAACTAGAAACCCTTGTTTTCTTTGTCTTAATGTTGTCCCCCCTCCCCACAATCTTTTTTCCCCTTTACCAAAAATCAGAGTTGTATTTTTAAAATCCTGATATAAATGCAGGTACAGACATTTTTACTACACCCTGAATTTCCAAAGCAAAACACAAAAGGGGAAAAAAATGAATAATCAGAAAGCATTCACCAAGCCAGAGATTTGCTTTATCTCCAAAAAGACTTGGAAAATTCAGGCAGTGAGTCAAGACCCAGCTGTGTCTGATGTGCGATGGATTCAGAAATCCTATTTCATGATCAAGGTGAACACAGATACAGGGTGGGAGAGAAGCAGTTACATATTCTTACTTCAGAATTCTGTCTGGATCCGTGAGAAGCAGAGCAGTCTGCAGGCCCAGCGAATGCTGGGGGACAGAGAAGCGAAGGGAGCTACCGTGGCCTCCAACTCCTGGACTCCTGCCCGCATCCAAGACTCCGCCCAGCCATAGCCTAACTTGTAAAGGAGCCACCTCTCCTTTCCAGAACCTGCAGAGGCATCCAAAGGCCATTGTGCTGTGGGGTTCCGGCGCCTGGAGCCCTGCAGACCTCTCTGCCTCAGTGCCAGGCACACGGGAAATGAGTGTGCCCTCTCCTGTTACCTAGAGCTTGGGCACCGTCTCCTAGTTATGTGCCAGGAAAATGGATCTGGATGGAGTCATGGAGCCTGTTTCCAAAACCTTGCCCTTTAAAACAAAGCCAAGTGTTCTGAAATTATCCTCACTTATTACTGAGTTCAATGTTAGTCATTACCAGATTCACATTTTTAGGAGTAGCAAAACCTATTCAGCTTTATAATGGCTTATTGTGAAGATGTATTCTTGTAAAGCTAAGAAACAGCAGTGAATTCAGATTTAAAAAGATAAACATCTAACATAACTATGGTCTTTTTTGAGTTGGGAAATATTTATTTGAAGGGTAGCCTGGAAGAGAAATTTGGGGCAAATCCCAAATCTTCATAACTTACCTTGCAAATAAATCCTGTTGAAGATTTTCTTGAAAGGCCAAGATTAATGAATTTCCAGGCGTGTCCACTGGTGTCCCAACAACTTTCCAAGCCATCTGCCCAAGTAAGAAAACAAGCAACATAAGTGAATGCTCCCACTTCTATAGAGAGAATCAATTCTCAGTCGTTTATGGTAATGCTTCTGAGACCAGTGGGGCTCAGGGACGTCACAGAGTCCAGAATTTGAAGTCCTGGTTCAGAATCCTCCTGGTCTATCACTTTATAGCCCTATAAATGTGAGCTGGCAACTTCTCTGAACTCAGTTTCCTTATCAGTAAAATTGAGTTTATTACCTATCTCACCAGGTAGACAGGAAGATTAAAATCTTGGGGAGAGCCTAAGCCTTAGGTAAAGGTCAGTCCCCAATCCTCCCTCTGCTTATGAAGCCTACTCCCGCCACCACCCGCTGCTCCAGGGTTGCCATCTTTTTATAAGCCGCTCAACCAAAGCCATTTTAATTTGAGATACGAGAGAGGTTATAACTTTATTATAAAAAATTTTAGGGGCACCTGGCTGGCTCAGTCAGAAGATCATGCAACTCTTGATCTTGGGGTCATGAGTTCAAGCCCCACGTTGGATGTAGAGATTACATAAATAAGTAAATAATAAACTTAAAAAATGTTAACTATCTGATTATCAATGAGGTCATCCACTTATCCGGTACCTCTGGGATGTTAGCAAATCTATCCAATCGGCCCTGCTGTCCCAAGGAGGAGGATACCAGGATGCATTAATTTCCTCATCCATCACCCATTCATTCTGCACTTTAGCATTCTGCTCACTACATGCTTACCTGCCAGGGGCTGCATGGGTACTGGGGACACCGAAATAATAAACAGGACCTGCCCTCCAGGGGCTCACAGCTTAGCGGGAGGGCAGGACACCAACATGTCCCTACAAAGGTAAGTTCCACGAGCTTGTGGGCAGGGACAAGTGGGGGGAAATTCCTAAAGCACAGGAGATGTAACCAGGGGGAAAGGCAAGAATGATGTGCCCCACAGGAGGTATGAAGTATGCAAAGCATGGAGGAGAGACAGAGAAGAGGGGGAAAGACAGACACACATCGAAGAATGGCAAGTCGTCTAGGGCCTTGGGCCTTGCAGCGTCCCCAGACTAGAGCAGAGGCATCACTTGAGAGCTTGTTAGAAATGCAGAACCTCGGGCGCCTGGGTGGCTCAGTTGGTTAAGCGACTGCCTTCGGCTCAGGTCGTGATCCTGGAGTCCCGGGATCGAGTCCCACATCGGGCTCCCTGCTCGGCGGGGAGTCTGCTTCTCCCTCTGACCCTCCTCCCTCTCATGCTCTCTGTCTCTCATTCTCTCTCTCGCAAATAAATAAAATCTTTAAAAAAAAAAAAAAGAAATGCAGAACCTCAGGTCCCAGCCCAGATTTACTGAACCTGAACTTGCCTTTAATAAGATCTCTGGGATATTTGTATGCACATTTGAGTTTGAGAAACTCTGCTTTAGGAAGTATAGAGTATAAAGCAGACACCCTACAGGTAGGCAAGGACCAGGTCCCCAAGAGCCTTGCATGTCAAGCAGAAGGCCCTGAAGCCTCAGCCAGGGAGGGGATCTAAGTGGGAAGCAATGCAATCCAACTGGCATTTTAAAAAGCAGACTGTAGCATGGAAAGGGGGCTCGTGGAGGGTGAGGGCAGTCTGACAGGCTGAGACACCAGGCAAACTGTAGGTGCAGTGCACCCAGAAACAAGAAGGACTGGGCCTGGAGTAAAAGCAGAGGGGATGGGGGAAGGACTGGGCTTGAGGATGCTCAAAGAAGTACACCTGGCAGAACCTGGTGACCCCTGCGTGTGAGGATAAGGAAAAAGGAGGAACTAAAGAGAAGCTGGAGTTCTGGCCCGGAAAACTAGGCCAGTGAAGGATGCCTTTGCCAAGGCTGAGAAAGCAAGAAGAGAGTGGGTCCCATTCCGTGAGTGTTGTCTCTGAGGGGCAGGCACGCTGGCCAGAAGGAAACGCCAGGAAGCACCTAAGGATCCAGGTCTGTGGCTCAGCAGAGAGCTCCCGGCCGCCAGCAGGAATCCAAGGGCCTGGAGTGCAGGGGGGCTGAAAAGTGTCTTCCCAGAGAGAGTGTGTGGAGCAAGCAGATAAGATGTGGAGAAAGGACAGAAGGACAAGACAACCACAGAGAAACGATGTGAAAAGCAGGAGCTGCTCCAGGAGCCTAGGGAGACATTTGGAAATGAAGGAACAGATAATCACGTCAAATCCTACACAGGATACAATAAGGACTGAACCCCCCCCCCCCCCATTATACTGGAGGTAATGGTTTTCAACTGTATGGTTTGAATGATGGCATTTTAGAATTGGAACTGATTTTCTGCTGCACTCTTTCCCAAATTTCTCTGATGATAAGTATCAGCAGGGAGGTAATTGATTAAAATACACATTCCTGGTTCCCATTCCTGACCCAGAGCGTCAGAATCTCTCAGAATCTCCGATAAAGCCGCCTGCAAAACCATGTCTTTAACAAGCACTACAGGTGACTGTCATCACAGAAGTTTGGACACCCGTCTCAGAGCCTTGCTTCTAGAACTTTAAAGTTGATGAGAAATACCTGGGGACTTTGATAAGCTGCAGGTTCTGATTCGGTAGGTTTGGGTGGGCCGAGATTCTGCATTTCCAGAAGCTCTCAGGGAACATCCATGCTGGTGGCTGAAGGACCACCCTTGGAGGATCAAGGCTAGAGAAAACACCTGTCTCATTTTGCAGATGAGGAAACAGGTTTCAAGAAGGTAAGCAGCTGATCCAAGGTGACCCAGCTGGTTCGTGGCAGAGCTGAGAGATTTGTCACGCACGAGGGGGTCTCTCTGGATCGTGACTCCATCAGGTGCCCACACTCAGCCTCCAGCAAGGTTGGCAGACTAAGTGTGAGGTTAGCGAACAAATCATTAACTTCACTTGGACGCCTCCCTCCTCCACCTGCTTCTTCCCCGCCTTGGTCCCTCTCCCTTTCCACGATCCCACCAGGATCTCTCGGCTTCTTTCTCTTTTCCCAAGCCTCCTCTCGGTAGCAGAAAGGCCAGATTAGGGCATGACTGCCACCTCCTCCTGCAGACAGCTGGAGGACTGGTGGGGGGAGAGTCTTACCTAGGTGAGACCCTGCCAGCCACCGTATGTTGCTGCCAGCACAGCTAATTAGACTGGCTGTGGGAGAGAAGGGACCCAGCGCTTCCACGCAGGAACGTGGTGGGGAAAGAACCTTCTTGTGTCTGGCAGGGACGCCAGAGACTATTGGCTGGAAGAGGGTGTGATGATGAGGCCATGTCCCTCAGTTAACTCTTCGGTGACTCAGAGATCCAAGACTGCTGCCCCTAGGACACCTGGACACACCAGCCCCGAAGAACACTTTTTGAGTTCTGATTCATTCACAGGCTTTTTTATGTCCTTTCCCACCGTGAGTGCTGCTTCCTGACTGCTCTTTTTCTTTTGTGCAGGTGACAGCAGCGAGCACCCCCTGTTCTGTGTTGAATATTCCCCTTACTGCTCCGTCTTTGCCTTCTCCCCCGTCCGGCAGCCCCATTCCAATTACTGCTGCCTCCTCCTGCCACTCGTGCCACCTGCCTCCCCGGCGGCCCAGGTCCCCTCCCCCCACCTCCCCCCGGGGCCCGTGCCCTCCTTCATGAGCCCGCCTTCCTGGTCCCCGGGGCCCGTGCCCGAGTCCCCGGCCACCCTGTGCTACTTCCCCGTCTCCTGCCCCACCCCGGCGGAGACCCCTGTGCTGTGCCTGCCGGGCCCCAGGAGGCCCAGTAAAATTTACCTCGTGTGGTAAGTCGCCCTTGGCCAGGCACACAGCACAGCGGCGTCGGGGAGAGGGGGACGCGAGGCTTCCAGAAGGCAGGTGGAGGCGGGGGGCGAGGTCACCAACAACTCAGGGCCGGTGAGGTGTGCAGGGGAGCAGGAAGACGAGACAGCCGCCGCCCCTTCTCCGCACCTCCTCGTGGCGCCGAGGAGCGAGCAACCAATAAAATCCCGTCATCTCGCGAGACTCCTCTGATGGCTTCACTCCCGCGTGGGGGCTCTTGCGTGGCGCCGGGAGACACGTGACCGGGCGCGAGGCGACGCACCGCGCAGGTCCCGGGAGGGTGGCGCGGGGGGGGCGCGGGGAGACAGGTGCTGAGAGGGGACAAATTAAAGGGCTCAGTCACTGTTTACATTCCCTTTCCTGCCTACCTATTAGGCGCCACATTTCCCCAAATCAAAAATCCCACCTCCTGGGCTCCAAAATAAAACGTATTTATGGTACATAATTAAGCTCCAATTAAGATCTGCTCAGGGTATGCGAGACGACGCACGTCTCCAGCACACCCGAAGCGGCGAATCGACGCGGCCCGTTGGTGGTGACTGTACGGCAAGCTGCCTATCACACCGAGGAAGCCCCGGCTCTTGCGATTAAGCTGTAATTCTTCCCACCGTCTCAAGGAAGCGATTTTCAAAGAAGGCATCTCTTAGAATCTTGGCACCTCCTTGTCAAGAGGCGGGGAAATGGGGGGCGAGGGGAGAGAAGGTTTAGCAATTGTAATTTTCTCTGTTTCTTTTCGACTTTGTCTATCGAGAACCGTGTCTGTGTATGCAAGTGACGTCAAGACCTGACCGATGATCAGGCACATGGAAAGAACATGGACCATTAAGTGGACTTGGTTCTCAGTCAGCAGGGCCTTGTATAAATAGAAGATGACTGCCTTTCTCTTTCCTTTCCTGGTCAAATTAAGAACTATTCAGTCAACAATTACAGTGTCCCAGCATCATCAAGAGAACTAGGGCAGACACCTTTGATCTAAATAGCCATTGGGTTTCTTGGCTACTGGAGGCATCACCTTGCTCAGACACTAGAAGAAGCTACGGTGTAAAGCAAACCCGAATCTCCCCCCAAATTCACTGACAGACTTCAGGGTGTTAAGGAAATGAGACTCCTGAGCACAAATCTCTCCCTTTCTCTCAAAGGCAAAGGGTCTGTCCTACTCCCTGAAGAGTGTAAATGTATAAATATAACTTGGGTCTTACTGCAGGTTAATGTATGTCCCAGGCCACAGGGAGGACCATCCTGGAAAGGCCCCAGAGGTCTGAAATTTGGTTCGATTTGGGTACGGGTAAGGTGATTAAGAACTGGAATCAGGGTCCATACAAGCTATGCAGCCTAGGTCGCCTCATTTGCGACTGCAATTTCAGGTCGTGAAAAAAGAATATTTTGTTAAGAGCTTGCTTTCCATAGAATCCAAAGGGTATCACAAGGAACAAGTCAACGGTGCAGTCCAATTGGATTACAGTCTTTAAGGTCATGACCAAAATGTCTTACTCATCTTTGTGAACCCTCAAATTATTACATAGCAAAGGCACACAGGTATTTGTTGAATGGATTATAATAGGGAGTTGTTATTTGCCTTTTGGATTTTATAGAGGATTGAGGGAGGGAGTCAGCCAGAACAGCACAGCAATGAAGGCTGCTGAATAGATTATTCTCAGCCCATGAAACCTGCATAGCAAGTTTCTGGTCCAGTCCAGTTCTCTCACGGGAGTGACTTCAGATTCCCAGTTAATAGTTGTGATAGTAGTAGTAAACTGTTTATGGTAGAAGCTGCAGCTACCATTTAGAGCAACTAATAAGCACCTGACACTGAGTGAGGCCGTTTACGTACGTTACTGCGAAACTTGGCAATAATTTGGCAAGGTAGGAATATTCCCATTTCACAGCTGCAGATACTGAGGTTCAAACTGCCCAAAGTCAGAGGCTCCTGCCCACACTACCAGCTTCACCGCCAGACCTAGTAAAAACAATCTCTAGGTTTTCAGCTTTATGACTTTAATTTGCTGAAAACTCAGAGACGATATGGTAATTTTTGGAAAGCATTTAAAAGATCTGGTGCTTTGAAGAAAGCATTTTTTTTTTAACAAGAAGACAAAATAACCTGTTAAATTAAGTCATGTTGGATGTTTAGCATGAGAAAAAGTTTATTCTACTTTTGGAATCCCCTGTAGTAGCTGGGTAGCTGAATGCATCTTCGGAAGTCCTGCAAATCACACTAAGCAATATGACTATTTGTCCTACAGGAGACAAGGCAACATAAGGCTGGCTAAGACAGGATCCTCATCCTTAAGGAGCTTACTGTCCAGTAGGAGAGAAAAGATGCATACCTCAGGCAATGTTAGAATATGCAAATGCTAAAGGTCCTAGGAATCCTGAAAGTTCTGGCCAAAGCAGAGTCAGAGCAGAGACAGGGGCCATAAAACTGGAAACAGACCTAGGAGGACCTGCTGGCTGGGACAGGCTAGGGAAGAAAGGTCCTTGGGGAGGAGGATCACACCCCTGGACTGTGTGAGGGTGTGGAGGGGGCTGGGGGCATGGGGCTTTGGGCATGTGAGGTTCTGCTGCCCGGAGTGTGAAGGAAATGTGAATATTCTAATGGGATCCCTGCTAGGAATCAAAGTGCAATCCTTGTGCCTAGGACCTTTGGGCCCGAGCCCCAAGCCTGCCCCTTCCCTGGTCCTCCCTCTGTTGCTTCCTCAGTGAGAATTCTGTTGCCTCCTGCCCTGTCATCAGGTGAGGGGCAGGAGGGAGTTGCTGACTGCTGGTTGCTGGGAGGGATGAGGTCCTAGGTGACTAGGGAGAAACTCTTGGTGCTGAGAAGGTGCCTCCCTCACCTCCTCCGTGCTGGGTCCTATACCATAAAGCCCCTCCCACTCTCCTTGAGGTCAGGAAACTGTGTCTCCTCACCGCCCTACATCCTCTGAAGAATATGTCCTCATTTTCTGGAGAACTCCCTTCTCTCCTTCCTGGTCACCTCTCCAGGCTCCACCAACTCGCCCCACATGAGCCTCCACCACTGGCAGCCCCCTCTTTCTAGCACGTCCCCAGTAGAACATAGTCCCCTCTGTCTTGGGGGGCACAGAACCTAGTGCCTCCCCCTCCTGGGGCCCATCAGGAGAAGCAGGTAGTACCTAATCATTGTATTAAACTCGGCCTCATGAGCCGCCATGGAGAACTTTCATTCATTCCTGAATCTGGATGAAAACTATTCACACAATCACAACTTACACTCTGGAACATAAATCCAGTTGTCTTCACGGGCCAAGAATGGCTGCTCTCTCACACACAACTCAAGGACCTTCCCAGTTTTACCCACGTTGCCTGCTGGCCATGGTTATTTGTAAAATATCTGAACTGTCCAAGAGGGGATGAGCTGGGCAAATTCTCTTGGAAGATTTAGTTCAGATATTCACAATCTAACTGCCTTTTAAACCCAAGAACTTGGGTTTAAAGAGGGGGGTGGAAAATACCGGAACTCTTGCCCCAAACTCCACAGGCGCTGACGCTTCATACACACATGGAAGAAATGTGAGATTATTCAACCCAATTAGCGACCCAGTTCAAAATGGGAATTAAAAAAAAAATTCATTGGGAACTCAATCCATGTTAGCATTCCAGCTACCGTCTTCCTGTGAGTTTATCATCCTGGCACAGTGGTGGGTAACACATAACCAAGAAAACAGGTATACTTGATAGCCCAGATGCCTGGAACCTTTCTGGAAGGCCATGTGAGCTACTAAGAAACCATCTGAGGATAGGCAAGAACAAAATAGGCTGTGATTCAACCTTGGAAGAGCAGTTGGGGAGAGGGCCTTTGTATGTCCCAACTGCAGGTTTTGACAGTGTTACCAATATGTCCATCCCAACATCTATGAACTGGAAGCTAGACACTTCTTAGCAAAAGGACACACCCCTTATAGACTCTGCATTGCAGGTGTCGCACATGCTCATTCATGGTGATAACAACCTTGCAAAGTAGGTATTATTTTCATTTAACAGGTAGGGAAACTGAGGCTTTAAGAGGTGAAGCGATCTGCCCAAGCTCACACAGCTCCAAGGTCCCAGAACCAGGTTCCAGATCCACCTCTTCTCTGACCACCTGGGCCCAGTCTCTTAACTGCCTTCCCCACTGCTGGGCCCTTTGAGTATTCTTTATGCAGAAGCTGTTTCCCTGTAAAAAAAAATAATTATTATTGAAAAGCTTTTGCACCTTTCAGCAGCCCAGGCACCACAGATTTTATCAAGGAAGAGGAGGCCAAACCTGGGGAGGCTGACAGTCAGCCCAGAAACGCAGAGCCCAAGAGTGCCGGGGGACAGAAGCAGACTGAAGGCGCAGGCCCTCAGGGGACCAGGTAAGGACTCGTGGCTCATGCATCTTGGTTCTCAGAGAGAACTGACTTGCGCTGTTACCCGGTGAATTCTGTATGGTTTTTAGACATTTGTGCTTTTATGTGGAGGAGAGTGTACCTTAAAATGAAATGCTTAAAAGGTTTTGAAAACAAACCATTGGGGGGCGCCTGGGTGGCTCAGTTGGTTGAGCGACTGCCTTCGGCTCAGGTCATGATCCTGGAGTCCCGGGATCGAGTCCCGCATCGGGCTCCCTGCTCGGCGAGGAGCCTGCTTCTCCCTCTAACCCTCCCCCCTCTTATGTACTCTCTCTCTCTCTCATTCTCGCTCTCTCAAATAAATAAATAAATCTTTAAAAAAAAAAAAGAAAAGAAAACAAACCATTGGATCTAGTTCCTTCTCTGAAAGAGGCTAGCAGGAAAAGGTAGGGCAGGCGGAGAGTTTTTTCTTTTTCCTCCCATTTATTCTATTAAGTGTGATTGTGCATGGTTTTGAATGGAGGCCAGCAATTTGGCTTCTGGAGAGGGCATCTGGGTGGCAGGTGGTGGGATCAGGGTGGGGAACGAGGGGTGGAGAAGCAGTGTGCAACTCTGGGGATATCTCACCTGGCCCAGGAGGGGTGGGTGGATGGGTGTCTGTGGGTGGCAGACTGCTCACGTCCCACAGGGATCTTCTCGCCTCCAACCCAGGGTGTCAAGATCTCGGTGTGTAAGAAATAACATCAAAATAAATATATGCTTTATTTCCAAACACTGGTTTGGTGGATACCTCCTCTTTCAGTCCTGAGCATCCAAAGGCCCAAGCCATGCTGCTCCACTGACCACGTTACCCTCCCCTGTGGTGGCAGAAGGAATAGGACCCAAGGAGCCTCCATGGGACTCCAAAGAAAGTGACACTTGACAGCCAACCTTGCCATGGACCTAGTCTTCCCCTTGGAGAAACCACTGAGCATCCCACTTCCTCACCACCCAATGAATGCTGTAGGCTTTATTTTAACATGTGATCTATGCTTTGGTGGACACCTGTAAATATAGAACATGGTAGTGGCTTGGATGGCTTGGATTAGAGGCAATGAGAGCATATGTGAATCTACAGCGATCAGATGTCACAGGCTTCTAGTGATCTAACGCCTCCTGTTGAGAAGGGCAGACCTCCCTTCTAATTCCTCCCAAGTCTTCTTTCTCCCAGCCTTGGAGCCTGGGCTGGTCATGTAGACATTCTGGGTTATGGTTCCCTTGTCTAAAAATCAAGATAATAAAATCTACCTCTCTGCATTGCTATAATAACTAAAGGAAATAATACATTGATGAGCACCTAGCTCTAGTGGGTACAAACTATTGTTAGTTTCTCTCCTGCCACCTCCCCAGTGGCCCTAGTAAGCCCCTGAATATTATCTGAAAGGTGAGGTTCCCCATGCCTGGAACGTTCCCGAACCCATGAGGCTCATATAATCCTCCGCCTGTTCCCAGAAGACATTTTCTGTTATCCTGACATTCACTGAGAATTTGTCCTAATTTTCTGGTATATACTCAGTTTTTTTCTTATATAAGGATAAGGACTCCTTGTCTTCCCCCAATTTTTTTCCTCACTAGTCTCCAATTCTTTCTCTCACATTCTAAAGTGGTTTGCATAAATTAGAATAGGAGCCAGATGCTTGAATTGTATCAGGGAGAGATTTGAAGCAAATGTGACAAAGAAGTAATATATAGAAAGCTCTTACAAATCAATAAGAAAAACACGAATACCTAATAGAAAAATGGGAAGAAGCATAGCAGGCAATTTCCCAGAAGAATGCAGGTAGCAAATAAACATTTGAAAAAAACAAAACAAGTTGAATCTAAGTAATACATGTAAATTTGCACGAGATCTATTTGGCCTCCCAAATTGGCTAAGGTTTTTAAAATAATACTCAATACTGGTAGTGAAATGAGTAGCATTTCCTGGGCACTGGTTGTGTCAGATTCTATGCCAAGCACTTGCTGGTGACACAGCTATGAGAGATGCCTTCATATCCTACCTGTAGGGTAATTTGGTACAAACTGGAATTTGGCAACATGTGTGAAAAGTCTTTAGAAGGGTCATCTCTTTTGACGTAGCAATTCCGTGCCCATAAATCTGTTCTAACGAGACACATAGTCAAAGATGTATGAGCAAGGACATTTATCATGGGGTAATTTGTGACAGCAAAAACCATGAAACAACTTACATACCCAGGAATAGGAGAAGAGTTAAATTATGATACATTTATGTAATGTACTTAATATCCTGTTCTTTTTCTTTTTTAAGATTTTATTTATTTTTATTTATTTATTTGACACAGAGAGAGAGACAGCGAGAGAGGGAACACAAGCAGGGGGAGTGGGAGAGGGAGAAGCAGGCTTCCCGCTGAGCAGGGAGCCCGGTGCAGGGCTCGATCCCAGGACCCCGGGATCATGACCTGAGCCGAAGGCAGACGCTTAACGACTGAGCCACCCAGGAGCCCCCTTAATATCCTGTTCTTAAAGAATAATCGAATTTATGGCAGGAGATCATGGTCACAATAAAAAGTTTAGGGAAAGAAAGCAGGACATAATGTTGTATGTACCCAAATATTCCAATTTTGGGTTTTTTTGAAAAAGTATGTCTAGAGAGCTCGGAGTTGTAAATTCAAATGCCTTCAGGGAACAGGCAGATATGGCAGGAGAAACACATATCCAAGGCTGTGGGGACTGAGGTAAACCAGAACATACAGCCTCCCCCTGCAGGTGGTTGCCTCAGAGTGCAAAGGCTGAGCCAAAGCACTACCGCAGGATGAAAATAGCCCGGGGGTCTTGAGTTGGCAACCCACCTCTGAATTCCAGAAAATAAGCAACAGCCATCTGAGTTTTGGATTTTTTCCTTCTTTTTCATCTTCTTCTGAAAGCTCCAAATTTTCTCCAAATGAATAGCGACTACTTGTATAACCAGAGGAAAATGTTAAAGGTCTATGGCTGTTGGAATGTAGGAAAACTACTGGTTGGTCAAACACATGAAGAAGTCTAGGCCAAAGACATAGCCTGAGGGTAGATAGATGCTTTTTCTGGCTTCATCTTGTTGCCTCTATAACATTCGGTCACACCTAGTTGAATTCCCGGATGTGGGAGGCCCTCCCTTCTGAGCTGAAGTCCACACGGGGCCCAAGAGGCATTCGGCAGAATCTGTAGGGCCCGGTCTATGAACAGCACATCCCGGCATACCAAAGGGGGTGTTTAGTCCCAGCCCTAGAGCTATGAAATCTGCTCCCTCTCTGATAGACGTAAGAAATCGGGTTAAAATAGCATAAATATAGAATGGTGCAGTCTGCCACCTTTAGGGGAAACACGCCAGGAAGGCTGATTGAACCCTTAAAGAGGAAGGCAGTGGTGGTGACAAAGAAGAGTGAAGATGCGCTCCCTGCGGTGCGCTGGGACCCACAGGAGCCGCCCCGCAGCGACACTGGCTTCTGAACGCCCGTGGTTCCTGTTGAGCGTCCAGTCCCGTGTTTCAGAAGCTGCCCTAGCTGCTGATTTTGTGTAGGTGTCTTGACGCCCAAATTAAATTGGCTCAGGGCAGAGGGGCAGCGATGTCTTCAGGGACAGACCAGAACATTCAGGTTCCAGCGCTGGTTAGCTAATCTCCGAGGCCCTTCATCAAATTCAAAATGAAAAGTAATCAACCAGAGCCTGCATTTCCAAATCTCCTGTTATCGCTTCCCTCCGCCCCTCCCCCGCAAAAAAAAATTATCAGGAGAATTCAGTTGGTCACATAGAAGCATGTGTCCCTCAGAACGCGATCCAAGCCAGCTCCACTCCTATACGCACACCGCCAGATGCTCAGAGCTTCCTGGAATTGCTGATACATCCCTTACTGGGGGTTCTAAATCCCACGAGGGGCCTGAGAGTAGAGCTTAACTGATTTCTGGAAGAGCTGATGAGTAAAAATGCACACCGCGTAGTCGCTGAGTGTCCCATGCAGTTAACAATAAAAGAGGCTTACAGAGTATTAGGACGTTAGAAACTGGTGCTCCCCGCGAGGCCCTCCATTAAAGTGAGTCAGTATTGACTTGGCCCTTGGCTGGGCCAGATGCTCTGAGGATTTGCAAATCAAATCCTTGCGTGAGCTAGTACCCACATAGGCCTTCCTGAACCCTCGGAGTCCCGTGCCCTCTATGCGGTGAGTGTCTTCAGAAACTGAACAATAAGGACAGCAGCACCTCATTAGATCCTGCAGGACAGCACAAGGGGGACAGGGCAGGAAGGAACAAGAAAGGGAAATGGGATCAGAGAAGTACTTTCAGGGTCCTATCCACATTGCAAGGGTAAAAAAAACCCCGAGCAGCACACACAACATCACAATGGATTAGACAGATTCTCATTTTCGCGAGGAAATGGGAAGGCCAGCCAGTTTCTTAAGGGGACACAACCTGTAGCAGGCTTGAGTTCGAATGATCGCCCCATCACTTACTAGAAATACGATCTTGGGTAACTGATGGGACCTCCCTAAGCCTTGGCGCCCTCAGTTACAGTGTGGTGTGATCGTGGTACCTGTTTCCTAGGGTTGTGAGGCCCAACTGGGTGTACGTAATACCGTTAGTATGGTTCCTGGCCTGTTCAGTATAAGCCCTCAGTAAGTAGTGCTTATTTGTTATTTTTATAAGGTAAGTTTTGACCATGTGATTTCACCGCTAGAAATTCCTACCCATTTGGGCACTTTGCCTCCTCCTCTCTGTACATCTCTTCATACTTTAGAATCAGGAGGTAGGGGGGAAGAAGTCTATCATAGCCAGAGGTTACAGATCGACTGGGGGGCTAGTGACAAAGAGAAGGTAATGATCTCATGAGAGTTATAATTTTTATTGCACTAAGCAGTAAATGTAACCAAAATCATCAGGGTAACTGGACACCAGCTTCTAGAGCCTTTCCGCCGATCTGCCAAGGTAGATTATACTCTCCTTAAGATTTTGTAAAGCTGCGTGTGAAGCAGGAGTGTCATAAATGTATGCTGAATGAATCCAGATGAGGGGGCACTGCTGGTTTTTGTAGAGGTCTGGTTTTCCTTCTCCATAAATACTGGAACGAAAACCACCATTTGAGAGATTTACCCATTATCAGCCCTGGCTGACCTGGACTGGACAGTCTTCCCAAAGCTTCTGCAGAAAAGACTTGTATCCTCAGGGTCACCCCGTCTCCCCAGAACCAGCCTGAGCTCCACAAATGTACAAAAGGAGAATCCAAGAAGTAGTAAAATGAAACTAACTCTACTGTCCTCCTTTTGTAACCTCCAGCCATTTTAACCATGCATATTTTCTTCTCTAGGCTTCTTTGTTGCCTTGAGGGACTCTCCCTCTTGGTGTTAGAAGTCTTTCATCCATGAGCACCTATAGGAGAATGATAAACTTGTCTTTTCTCCATGCAGATCCAGTAGTTCAACAAGAGGGCCCAATGTGTGCACGTGACACTAAGCCGAAGAGGCCAACTCGAGAGAGAAGAAGCTTAGTTTCATCCTCACAGCTAATGACCATGACTGAGAATACCCCTGAGAGAGCCAAAAAAGGAGACCCAAGTGCTCTTTCCCAGAATGAGCCACATCCAGGCCTATGTCAGGCCTTCCAAGAAACAAACAGCCCTCAAGTGTTGAGTGAGTCCTTGGGGCCATCACTCCAAACCACCACCACGGGAGGACCAAGAAGGGCACCATTTAGGTTCAGAGACGAAGATTTTTATTCCATTTTGTCATTAAACCCTGGAGGAGAAGGTGATGACACTGAAGAAGAGACCCTAGTAGAGGAAGAAATTTTATTGGCTGGTATGCACCCGCCTCGTTCTCCTCCCAATCATAAGAGAAGTCGATTTCTTGGGCTATCAGTCTCTCAGGCCAAAAATAAAAATTTTGAAGAAAATCCCGAAAATTGCAGAGCTAATTCTGTAAGAAGAAATGAGTCCAGTCATGGCTCATTAAGAATAAGCAATACAATGATGCCAGTGATAGAGCCACCTCCTGTTGGGCCAAGGGAGTTTCAAGACCCCGAGCCACCTGACGGGGGGTCTCCTAAAGACAATGACAGTGGTAACAGTGAACATGAGGATGGCACCTTTCCTTCATGGGACACAAAATCCGACACTAGTCTAGATGGTGATCTCAATGCTGAAAATGGATTTAGAGATTGTACTTCAATGGAAGATAGGCCTGGTACCCGCGATTACGAAAGAGATTGGCACGCCTATTTAAACAGTTCTAGTAGTTCTCTTGACCGTTTTCTTTCTAGTAGGCCAACGTCTCCAAGATCACCAGTGAATTCATCTTATAACACTCCTGGATCATTAATGCATTCTGCTATGAGAGAGGATATTCCAGTAGATTTGTCAATGTCGTCTACCTTCGTTCACGGTGCAGACTCAGAGGGAAACTCAAGGTTTAATGTTCGTCGACCACTGTCCCCCATTAGAAATAGGAATCCATATGTCAGTGCTGAAAACCATAGTTATTTTCCAGTAAACAGTGCACATGAATTTGATGTCAGGGGAGCAGAAGATGTTACTTTAACAAGCCCATCACAGGGGGCTCCATTATACACAGAAGACCTCTTACTCCATCCTCAAAGCAACTTGTCCTTGGTGGAGTCTTCCAGCTCCTCTCCATCAAGAATGAACTTACAAGGCCATTTGCATGTGCCTGGGTCCCTGCAAGAAAACATACCTTTTACTTTCTTTGCAGTTTCTGATTTCCCAAATCAAAATGATAATGGAAACAGACCGGCAGTCTCTGCTTTCCTGGATGAAAAGGAAGCCACTAAGATAAAGGCAGACCCTGAGAAACTCAAGAAATTACAAGAAAGGTGAGGAATTTTCATAATTAGATGTGTATACTTTTTTTATTCCATGCTCCCCAGGTAGAAATAAGCAGTATCTTCATTAGGGTGTCATGGGAATTTTATTTTATTTTTTTTTTTTAAGATTTATTTATTTATTTATTTGACAGAGTGAGAGAACACAAGCAGGGGGAACAGTAGAGGGAGAGGGAGAAGCAGGCTCCCCGCCAAGCAGGGAGCCCGATGTGGGGCTCGATCCCAGGACCCTGAGATCATGACCCGAGCCAAAGGCAGATGCTTAACCATCTGAGCCACCCAGGCGCCCCATGTCATGGGAATTTTAAATCATAGATAGGCCTTTCTTTGGCATTTTAATAATTGCTTATATCGAGGGAATTGTCTATTTTGTTGCTCTTAAAATATATGTATCTATGAGGAAAAGTTTGGTGTTCCAGTTCAGTCTCTTCAGTCTTCTCAAAGTGTTTTTTTCCTTGAATACCATAACTTTAAGGAAGGCAAGTTTGCTAGACATGAGGGGGTTTGGACTGCTACGTAGGGCTAGCTCTTCTTTTTTTTTTTTTTAAGATTTTATTTATTTATTTGAGAGAGAGAGAATGAGAGACAGAGAGCACGGGAGGGAAGAGGGTCAGAGGGAGAAGTAGACCTCTCGCTGAACAGGGAGCCGGATGTGGGACTCGATCCCAGGACTCCAGGATCATGACCTAAGCCAAAGGTAGTCGCTTAACCAACTGAGCCACCCAGGCACCCTAAAGGCATTTTCTTTTTTTAAAATTTTTTATTCTTATGTTAATCCCCATACATTACATCATTAGTTTTAGATGTAGTGTTCCATGATTCATTGTTTGTGCATAACACCCACTGCTCCATGCAGAACGTGCCCTCCTCAATACCCATCACCAGGCTAACCCATCCTCCCACCCCCCTCCCCTCTAGAACCCTCAGTTTGTTTTTCAGAGTCCATCGTCTCTCATGGTTCGTCTACCCCTCCGATTCCCCCCCTTCATTCTTCCCCTCCTGCTACCTTCTTCTTCTTTTTTTTTTTCTTAACATATATTGCATTATTTGTTTCAGAGGTACAGATCTGAGATTCAACAGTCTTGCACAATTCACAGGGGCTAGCTCTTCTTACCAGCAATTAAGAACCAGGATTTTTACGAAAAGGTTGCTATCTCCCCAGAGAGTGAACCACTCCTCACTTGAAGTTCACCAGCTCTCTCTCATGGAACTTTGTGCAAATCCAACCAACAGCTCTAGAATTTGAATCTTTCCAACCAAAAGGCCAGTCCCAACCAGTTACCATGGTTACCTGGGTTCTCTGCAGAGCAGTGCTGGGGTAACCACTGTTTCCATTTCCTGTGTGTTTCTCATGCATGGGAGAGAAATAAGATCTTTTGTGTGAATTGCCCTTTTCTTTGTTCTTTACTGTCTTGTAAGATGATTGGGGATATTTCACAACTATGAAATTTGATACTTTTTAAAGCCATCATTAGACACCATGTCCGGATTCGACCGTTTCCTTTATGACAGGTGTTACCACACCCTAATGTTGGCTTACTGATCTGGAAATGGATTCTTTGAATGCAAGCCTCCTTTGTGTATGTTGGTACGGCTCATTTGGGCCATTAATTATCCAACTGGTATTCATTTGCGAGTGGGAAAATTCCATGGCAGTGAATGAGAGTGCAGGAGGATAAGACAGGACACAGGATGCACCCCGACTACTCCTCTAGGTCTTTAATCCAACTGCAGGAATGAGTAATTTTCCTGTTGGCGGGACCTTTTCTTTTCCATATTACACAAGCTACCAGCACACTGACCCATGGTTAAGGGCCAAAAGGCCTCACATGCACCCATCTACACCTACCAAGAAATACACCTTCAGACCCACTTGTCGGGAGTCTGGACTTTCCACCATCCCAAAGCGATGCCTTTGGGCTAAAAATGATTTCTTTTAAAAGTGCATCCACATCTCGGTGTGGCAATGCATTAAACAGCTATGTTTTGTACTTTATCAGACACCCTCTTTTTTTCTGTATATAGTAAACCTTATGCTTTTATTATCTTAAAAATGTTCATTTTAGGAAATAGGAAAAATATAAACTTCAAAGAAAAATCACCTGTAATCCTACAATCCAGAGATAAGCACTACAAAAAACTTTGCTTCCCAGTCTTTTATCTTTGCATATAAATGTGATTTTTAGTACACATTGGCTCATATTTTATAATATGCCTCATTTTAATATTTCAAAGCCATTTCTCAATGCCACTTATACTCTTTAAAAATTTCCCCTTGGTTAGTTACTTTAATGCATACAAATAATTAGGGAATTTGAAATAAAACAAAACCCAAATATCCCTGTGCCTACTTTCCAGCTAATAGAACTTTACTGGAGCTCTTGAACCCCTCACCCACCCTATCTCATCTTCCTCCCTCATCTACGCCCTCCCAACCCCTTCTGCCCCCAGGAAACCATTCTTGCATTGCATTTATCATTGTTTTGCTTTCAATTTTTAAAAATGTTTCATTTAAGTAATCTCTACACCCAACATGGGGCTCGAACTCACAACCCCAAGATTAAGAGTCGCCTGCTCTTCCAACTGAGCCATCCAGGTGCCCCTCCTTTGCTTTTAATTTTGTTGTTGTTGGAAGTTTTTTGCTTTCTGGTTTTCCCATAGGAATATATATATATAACAATATAACAATATATTGTGCACATTTTTTAATTCTGTAGAAATGTTACCATTATTTCTAAACTCTGTAGAAATGGAATATCTATTCCTCTGTGACTTGCTTTTTCCCCTAGCATCGTTAGCGAGAGGCTAACCTTATTGATATTTTTGGCTTTACTTTGTTCACTTTCATGACTACAAAGTAGTCTGTTATATGAATATACTACAATTTGGCCATTTTCCTGTTGATGGGCATGGGGTTCTCTACTGTTTTCTGCAGACAGGGCAGCATAAATGTTCTTGCAAATGTGTCCTGGTGCACATGGGAAGAGTTCTCTGGGATATTTATCTAGGGGTGGAATTGCTGAGCTAGAGGTTAGTGCACATTCCACCATGCTAAATAATGACCGTTTACTGTCTTACTAGGAATGTATACGGTTGTACATCCTTGCCAGCACTTACATTGATTGGCTTTTCTTTTTTTTTTTTTAAAGATTTTATTTATTTATTTGACAGCAAGAGAGGGAACATAAGCAGGGGAGTGGGAGAGGGAGAAGCAGGCTCCCCACAGAGCAGGGAGCCCGATGTGGGATCATGACCTGAGCCGAAGGCAGACGCTTAACCGACTGAGCCACCCAGGCGCCCTACATTGATTGGCTTTTCAAAATTTTGCCTCTCTGATGGGAATAAAATGATAGTGTGGCTTTGATTTACATTTAATTTCATTGACTGTTAATGAGGCTAAGCATTTTATGTGCTCTTTTAAATGCCAAATGACCATTTGTGTTTCCTCTTCTGTAAAACACTTGTTTATATCTTGTGCCCATTTTTCCTTTAGAATATTTCTCTTTTATTTCAGGAGTCCCTTATACATTCTGGCCACTGATCTAATCCCTTAACAGCTATGTGTTGGGAATATCTTTTCCCAATTTGTAGTTTGTCTTTCCTCTTTCTTGATATCTTTTAATGAAAATAAATTCTTAATTTTAGGGGTGCCTAGGTGGCTCAATCATTGAGCGTCTGCCTTCGGCTCAGGTCATGATCCCCCGGTGCTGGGATCCAGCCCCACATCGGGCTCCCTGCTCCGCGGGAAGCCTGCTTCTCCCTCTCCCACTCTCCCTGCTTGTGTTCCTGCTCTCGCTATGTCTCTCTCTGTCAAATAAATATTTTTTAAAAATAAATTCTTAATATTAATGAAGTCACATGTATCTTCTTTATGGATTGTGATTTGTATCTTCTTTTCTTGATGAAGAAGTCCTTTTGTAACCTAGGGTCATTATGAGATGCTTCCTATTTTCTTCTAAAATCTCTATAGTTTTACTCTGCACACTTAGGACTTAATGTGAAATGGGTTTTGGACTTAAATGTGAAGTGAGGTTTAATATGCGGTGTGAGGTATGCTTGATGAACTCCCAACTATCGCAAAATCTTTCCCTGCTAAACTGAAGAGCCATGTCTGTCATATAACATAACTATAAATGTCTGAGTCTGTTTCAGAGCTGTCTATTCTGGCCTGGTTTTTTTTCCTAATCCATTACCACAGCATCTTAATGTCTGTAGCTTTTATAAGTTTCAGTAGCCGATGGCACAAAGCCTCCTTCCCCATTTTGTTCCTTAAAAGTCCTTGACTATATACATTTCAGAATCAGCTTGTTGGGATTTTCATTGAAACTGCATTGCATCTATAAATTATTTCTGGGGAGAACTGACATCTTGGAGATACTGAGTCTTTGAAAAATATGGTATATCTCTTCTTTTGTTTATGCCCATCATGGAACACTATAATTCTCTTCCTTTTCATTGACTTCCCTTTCCTGGGGAGGAAGGTCTCTGAAAAAACTGAGCACATACGTCTCTCTCCAGAGGAATGCCCTTTCTTCCTTTTCTTTGATTTTAGTCCCTAGCCGGTTTCCTTTCCTTGCCCAGACAGTCCCCAGTCCATGAGGATCCTAAAGAATAGGTCTTAGGCTTCTTAGAGCCTCCCTACATGAACATCAACCGGCTAGTTTTCACTCATCCTTTATTAGATACAAACATATTTGCTTCCATTTTCATAATTCCATTTGCATCAGATTCTAGCAGCTTACATTCTGGAACGTTGGCATAATTTGTTGGCCAAGTGTTGTGCTATTGGTGAGTTCATGTCCAGGTTCATTGGTTCATCATCATCCCGACCAACATCTGTTGAGTGATCTGTGTGTGCAAATACTTCACCAGACACCAGATGTACTTTATAGTCTGCAGAACAATTGCCCCGCCATCATGGCATCCAGTCTGCTCACGACCCTGTCAGCTACGTACTGGTGGTATTATCATCACATGGCTTTATGCATGAGGAAACAGAGACCTGAGAAGCCGAAATAACTTGTCCAGTGTCATCAAACTCACAAGTTTCAGAGGCAAGCCTCAGACCCAGGCCCCCTGCCCCCAGATCCCCCACACTCACCAACACGGCATACCACTACCTTCCACAAGAGTGGGGCTCCCAGCCTTTTCCATGGTTTCCTCTAGATTTCTGGTGGCAGGGCTGGTTCTTGTGGTCGGCTCACATGTGTCAGGAACTGCCAAGGAGCTGGATACAAGGCTCCGTGCACTTACTATCAGTCACCTGGAAGAATTTTCAGTAGGGTCGGAAGGAGCCGTGGGGAAGCCCAGGCAGCCCTCCCCCTTTAACGTCCTGGGAAGTGGTGTTAGTAGTTGTAGTTTGTAGAAACTGTGCAGACCCCTGGTCACCAGGGCTTGTTTTCCATTTAGTCTCCTGGAGGAGGACTCGGAGGAGGAGGAGGGAGATCTGTGTCGAATCTGTCAGATAGCCGGGGGTTCCCCAACTAACCCCCTCCTGGAGCCTTGCGGCTGTGTGGGAAGCCTGCGATTTGTTCATCAGGAGTGCCTGAAAAAGTGGCTGAAAGTGAAAATAACATCAGGTAGGTGGGGAAGGAAGAGCCGCAAGCGTGCCTCCCATATAATTAGTGGGATGCTGCAGTGTGGGACTCAGAGCCTTGAGGGCAGCTCCCTCTCCTCAGGGAGCAGTCGCCGGGAGAGCCGTGGCCCCCGAGCCCAGGGCTCTCGTTCACAGCCCCACGGACAGCAGCCAGACTAAATGCTGCCTTTAAATGATGGGAGGGACATGAATTTGTTTTTCCAAGTCCGAGAGAAGAATCCTGGAATCTGCTCTTGAATCCTACCCCGCCCAAGCCTGAGCAGAGATGCTAAGTTTCCCTCCCAGGAGGAAAGAAACTAAAATAGGTCCGTGGTTGAACCTCAGCAAACACACAGCAAGCCATGCCCGCTAATGGACACCTGGGAAAAATGGTTCTGCTTCCTTTTATCTGTGGGAGAAGGAGGGTGTCACCTAAGAAACCGAGCAAAGCTGCAATTTTGCAGTAGGGGCAGGAAAAGAGCACTGATCTCATTTTCTAGAACCATATTAGATAAAGAGATCTCCATGTGCTGGCTTTGTCAGCTCTGTCTTTTGCAGATCTTATAACTGAGTGTGAAGTCCCTTCTCAACTCCCCGGGGAGGCTATAACCTAAATACAGCCACATGGGTAGGTCAGCTGGCGTTTTCTTGGCAGAGAACAGGGGATTTCTTTAAAACTTGATTTTGGGGAAAGAGGACAACTTGAATAAAAAGAACAGGGAAAAGCAATGCAAGAACTCAATGACAAATAGCCACTGTGTCCCTGAAAACCTTTTACCCCACAGCCAGGATCCTCTTTCTCTCCTCTTCCATGTTCTCCTCCTTGGTTATCCTTCTTCCAGGCAGGGGGGAGGGGGGGACACCTAAGAGCCTCATCCTGTCCCCACAGGGTGTGGCCACGCCCCCTCGAGAGAAAGAGGAATGGACAGTGGGACCATCAGACTAACTGTCTCCTCCTGAGCATCTTCCCAAGCAGGAGAAACCTAGGCCCACCACCCAAGCTGCTTAAACACATCTCCCCATAGTGAGCTGGCTACTCAGTCCTTCAGACAGGGAGGTAACAAGGGGATCTCGGCTGCTAGTGACTGCTGTGCAATGTCTTATCTTACTACAAATTTGGACCAATTAAACATTTAGCGCAGGAAAAAAATCACTCATGAAATGTGTAACAGAAGCCTGCTAAATGCTTGTAAACGCCAATTTCAGTAGAAATCGGAAGACCCAAGGGACACTCAGAAGCCTAAAGTATTACAGAACAGTGTTAAAAAAGAAAAAAAAATCAAGCAAACAAAATGCAGACATGGGATTATTGTTTATCCTTCTCTTTTGAAGTTCTCTATTATTTACTATTTATGTCCCCTTGAGGCAAAGTAGAACTGGGGTCTAAAACTGCACAAACCCTATCTTTACCAAATAAATGCAGATAACTAATCAGTCCTCTATTTTGCTAATGCATAAAATAAACACCGGCACATCATTAGCAAAAATGCAGCCACCCAGGCGAGGGGGAAAGACGTAGAGCACAATGTTTGCTTCGACACAGCATTCACCCAGATGTGAACACAGCATGGTCAACACAGATGCAGGTCCTGCAACTTCCAGTTTTGCTTTGGGGACTAGGATAAGCGGAGCAAAAGTGCTGATCTAGCATGCACGTTTAAAACAAAAACAAAAAAAGAAAGAAGGAAGGAAAGAAAGCCACTGCCACAAAGGAAAGCTTCTCAAGTTTCTTTTCCCAGATGAAGCTGAGCTTGGTCTCAGGTACTGCTTGTGCTTAGTCCCCATACGTGGCCCCCGGCCCCCTCACTTTCTCAGGTGGGACGTCACCTGGGTGAGGGTAAAGGCAGATTTTGGAACCACGGACTGAGAACAGCTTCTGCCATCAGTTTGGTCCCCATCTACTCATTTGCTTGGACCTATGTTTGGTCTGTCAGAAAAACGACAATAACACCACCACCACCACCAGCCAATATTCACTCTTTTTGGCAAACACCTGTGTTACAGACTCTCAGCTTCTATGTAGCAATTCCAATTTTATGAACCAGTACATTTATATTTAAACAGAAAGCAAGACCTGTTATTTAAAAGTCATGGGAATTTCACTTATATGAAGCTTGCATAATAATGGAAACGATTATGAAGGAAATTTTCCAGATCTCAAATTCAAGGCCCTTTTCTACAGAAGATGGCTGACTTTAAAAAAAAAAAAAGGGTCACTGAAACTCAGAATTCATAATACACATGAGTTCACTCCCAAAATGTCAACACGAAGAGATACAGAGTGTCAACACATAAAGACCCAGGGTTATTTGTAACAAAGAATTCTTTAATTTAAGGAGCGGATCTAGGCGCTGTGAAGACCTGTGAGATGTGTAAGCAAGGCCTTCTGGTCGATCTGGATGATTTGAACGTGACCGACTTCTACCAGAAGCACCAGCAATCCCGGGTAAGAGACGCTCACACCACTCTGCCTCCGCAGCAAAGTCGGTTAGAAAGCACGGCGGGAAGAAAGGTTTCTCTGATAAGAGGAGTGTAGAAGGCCGGTGCAAGGGATGAGGCTGGGAGCGTCCCCTAAGCTCACTTCTCCAAGAAGGTGTGCTACTAAGTCAGACCATGCTGATGCATGGGGGGCGGGATTCAAAAGTTTTTGCCACCCACTCCCGCTATGGTCAGGAACAAAAGTAGGAAGCCACAGAAACTGACTGGACACAGAAATAGGAATAGTCTGGCAAGCTCCACACCCAAGTTTGCTGAAGTAATAGAAGTTTAATAGCAACAAGGCAAAAAAAAAAAAAAAAAAAATCAGGGTCTTGGAGGAAATGGTTCCCAAATTATATATCAAGTAACTCTAGGGTAATAAGAAACTGCTTGGGGCACTTGGGTGGCTCAGTTTGTTGGGCGACTGCCTTTGGCTCAGGTCATCATCCTGGAGTCCCGGGATCGAGTCCCGCATCGGGCTCCCTGCTCAGCGGGGAGTCTGCTTCTCCCTCTGACCCTACCCCCTCTTATGTGCTCTCTCTCTCACTCTCTCTCTCTCAAACAAATAAAAAAAAAGTCTATAAAAAATAAAAGAAACTGCTTTACTCAAAGTTAATAAACAGGTTATAAGCACCTAGTGTGTGCTTTTTAGTACCTGTGAATTAATTCTCCTGGAGCATTTGGATTGTAATTCTTTTTTTTTTTAAGACTTTATTTATTTATTTGAGAGAGAGAGCACAAGCAGCGTGGAGCCCAATGTGGGGCTCGATCCCAGGACCTTGGCATCACGACCTGAGCTGAAGGCAGGTGCTTAACTGACAGAGCCACCCAGGTGCCCCTGGATTACAATTCTAATGCTGTGAAAAAGTTAGTTAACCCTAGGGGGACAGGTGATTCATGTTCAGGATAATAGTTAATTGTTCAGTTCTCAGGAAAACAATCCTTTATTTAGAACTGCACTGCCCAATATGGAAGCCACAGGCCACATGTAGCTATTGAAAAAGTAGCTGCTTCCACTCAAGATGTGGCGTGTTGGGCGCCTGGGTGGCTCCGTTAGTTAAGCATCTAACTCTTGATCTCAGCTCAAGTCTTGATCTCAGAGTCATGAGTTCAAGCCCCACACTGGGCTCCACGCTGGGTGTGGAACCAATCAATCAACCAGTCAATCAAATGTCATTCTTAAGGGGAGTCACTTTGGCTTTCAGATCATTAGCCTGTGTCCAGACCTAAAGCACAGCTGAGTCAAAATGCTGCGCGTGAGTCCGGGCAATTGTTTAGTTACCTTTTGAAAATCCGAAAGCTGCTGGACAAAAGAATAAGCTACTGATGAGCATGAAAGACCCGAACAGTGCAAACAAGAAGTGTGCTAGATTGGACATAATGCCACACCAGCATTGAAGAGATCGGGCGTCAGGAGGTGGAAAGGAGGAAGAGAGGGAGGGGAAAAGAAAGGAAGAAAGAATTTCCTGAGAAATAAATTGTATTTTGACTCCATCCATTTTGAGGCCCAAGGGTCCTGAGTCACTTGGTCACCACCCCCGGGCACGGAGATGAGAAAGTGAGGTGCTTCTGGGGTCCCACTAGTGAAAGGAAGCAGGCCGTGTGGGCACCTGAAGTCAGGGCGCCAGCCGGGGGGCAGGCAGCTTCCATGTGGTCACCTCAGAGACTATTTCAGGAAATGGAGCCTGTAGGACTTCCTGAGGACGACACGTCCAGACAAGGCCAGGTTATGTGGAATACTACCAGAACGGTCTGCAGACATCACGAGCATGGTCCAGCCCGGGGGAGTGCCTTAGCTAGTGAAGACTCCTGTTGGTTCTAAGCACCTCTGCCTGGTTGACCCTCTGTGAAGCTGCTACCACTGTGCACTGTTGGCTTTACCAATGGTATTTGTAGACTCGACTCACTAACAGTACATTTTTCCAGTGGTACTAAAATGTTTGCACTCCTCTAGCCAGAGGCAGCGTACCCCACCACAAAGCACACCAGCTTTGACTACAGTGTGAACCCAAATCTTGTTCCCTTCCCCAAAGTTGCTGTGTGACCTCAGGGAAACCACACAAACTCTTTGGACCTCCATTCTCTCGTCTGAAGGAAGAAGATCATTCCTCCTGGGATGGGATGCAGGAAAAAACTTGAGTACATCCTCTAATCCAGTGCCTGTGGAGAGAAAGATGCTCAGGGAATGGGAATCGCCATGTGATGGCCCCAGAGATGCTCAACCTCTCTGGACTCAAAGGAGGAAGCTAAGTGCACCAGGACCGGGCTAGGGTCCATCACTGAAGAAAGCCACCCAGCCCACGCTGGGGTCGGACCAATAACCTTGGCGTCACTGCTTCCTGCAGCTGCACATTCGAACAAGAACCATGAAAGGAACCTTGCAGCCAGAATCTAGGCAGGAGAGATGGTGGCACTCTCAAAGGGGGTGAGTGAGGAGAGCTGAAGGAAGGCCAGACGTGGGCAGGAAAAGAAGCCAACAAGGTGTGATGAAGCATCCTCGGTCGGGCACTGTGACAGTTCCTAGGCCTGCAATGACAAGGGCTGGGGGCAGTCACCAGGATCGGGAGACCTGTAGTTACAGGAGAGAGTCTCCAACAGCCTCTAACCTTCAGGAGAGGAAAGCAGCCCTTATCACGCCACCGCCCAGCAGAGAGAGAACAAGGAGAGTCATTACCCCAGCCGCTCTCTCCTCCCACCCTCTGGTCTCCCACCAGCACCTCCCATTGGCCAAACCCAGTGAGAAGCCAGAGAACAAGGGGGCCTAGTTAATGCGATCCATTGAGATCAGCCTCTAGGCCACAGGGCAGGGTGGAAAGTGGATCTGGAGGGGAAGTGGAAAATATCCAGCACGGTAATTACTCTACATGGAAGCAGAATAGAGTTTAAATTAGTTTCAGCAAGAACCTGACAGGCCATCAAAGCCTTTTGAAAATGCCCTTCATTATAATCATGGGTAGAAACGAGATTGACAGGCCCAGCCTGGTGAGAGGACAATAGTCCCAAGAACCAACGTGCACTATTTACGTGCCGATGGAAAACAGTGGAGGGCTCACCCTTTCACAGTGGTCCTGACCACTCCGATGGCCCGTTGTGAATTTACTAGAGTCTGTTTGCTAACAGTCTGGGTTAAACTTGAGACAGTAGGGAAGCAAGATTTAGACAAGTTCAGAAACTCTCCATGGACCATGGCGGAAGTAACTGTTGTTTAACACAAAGACAGGGATGAGGTAATCCATCCTCGGCTCGTCCCCAGCTGAGGAGGCCCCTTGGCTTGGCCTTGGAGTTGATGTGTCTACCTGGGCTTCTGAGGGCCAGGTCCTTCCCGACTCCCAAACCTTGGTCCTCTGGGCCATCTTAGCCAACGCTCCTGGCAAACAGTTTCTTTTGTTGAGAAGCTGGGTAGCTGGTGCCCAAAATAGACATATTCAAAGAAAGGGACAAAACCAGAAGTCTAGAACTGACTTCAGTTCAGCCTGGGTCTCACCTAACCTCAACTAACTTGCTAACTCACTAATTTATTCTCTTATGTATTTTTCTCATTTAGGTTGGTTGGTTTGTTTTTGCTTTTCCTCAAGTATAAAAATCACAAACACGTAAAAATCTGTTATAATTAAAATTAACATTTAGCTGCCTGTCTTTTTTTTTTTTTTTCTATTAAAATACTCATGCCCAGGCCAGGCCCCAGAGATTCTGAATGAATTGATCTAGGATGGAGCCAGGTATCATTTTTTTTTTTTTAAGTGTGGCAAAATACACATAAAAGTGCCTACTGTAAATCAGATCCTGTGCTGGAGTTACCTCGGTGCCCAAGATCAACACAGTCACTTCCTTCTGATGGGAGAAGCGTAGTGAGGGTACCCCCAGTGTGGGAGGATCACAACAAGGGACGACGTGCAGCCACAAAGAGATCGGACCCACTCTCAGGACCAGAGAAGGCTTCCCTGAGGAAGAGACATTTAAGAGCAGGAAGGAAAAAGAGGAGTGAGCTATCCACGTGCCTTTGGGGATCACTGCTCTAAACCACGGAGCAAGAATTAGTAGCATTGTCAATGGCTTTGGGGGTGTGGAGGGGCTCAGACCAGAGAGTTTCCCTGGTTTGGTTCGATGCACCTGAGTAGGGGAAGTGTGCTTGCTGCCCGTGGGCCCTTACAGGGCATCGGAGTCTGATTACCCCCCCATCTCGCAGACACTGGGTGGTTTCTGTAGGCCCCACAGGGTCAAGGCTTGTTACTAGGCTTCTAGAGGCTAGATGAGGAGCTCTGACAGGCTGTGTGCAGCCGAGTGGCCCCATGAGGCCCCAGGACCTGGTGGCCCAATCATAGGCCTGTCGGGGCCGGTGGCCACTCAACCCTCCCTCCCTCCTGACTTAAAGAGGCCTAAAAAATTAAGCCCCACAGGCATCCGTCCCCCCTGTGAGTGCTGCCCAGGAAGGAGTCGTCCTGGGTGCAGGCTCCTTACCCAGGAAGTGGCCTCATCCTTGATTCTGGTTGGGGCACTCAGTTTTTGGTTGCAAGGAAGAACTCCTGGAATTGCTCAAAGTAACGTTCCAAACTCCAAAATGGGCCCAGAGGGAGCAGGCAGAAGAACAGGCAAGATCACAGATTGTACACTCAAATGCCTCAGAGGCCAGGCAGGTCGCAAATGGTCGGAATCCCGCCAAGTGTCATCACAACAGAGTGGTCGCAACGGAGGCAAAACGGAGAGGGCTCTCCCCAGCTGAAGAAGTCGTGTTCATCCATCCTTTCCTTCCTGCCTGCCAACCAGAGCACATCCTCTGGCCAGATTCAGCTGATCGGCTACGGATTGTTGATCCTTGGCTCAGAGCAGTAGTTCTCAACCATGGTGGTCCCCAGACTAGCAGCATCAGCATCCCTTGGGGACGTGTTAGAAACACACATTCTCTGCCCCACCCCCAGACCCCCTGAATCAGAATCTGGGGGAGGGGGAGAGGTGGTGCCCAGCAGCTATGTTTTCAAAGGCCCTTTCTCTAATTCTGGTGCATATTCAAATTGGGAGTCACCAGCGTCAGAAGTCCTGACTGAATGGGCCACTGTCTGGTCCAAAACTATACATTTTTTGTCATTCTTTCATCTGTACGTATATTTATTGAGCACACACTATCTAGCAGGTGCTGGGCTAGGCACGAGGAACACAGGCGCCAACAAGGCCCATGGGGTCCTTGTCCTGAGTCCTATCTTTCATTCTTGCCTCTTACAGGATATTTTTGTCTTGCAAAATACCCTGTCCCCTTGAATTAGCTCATTTTGCTCTAACACACTGGGGAAGCAGGCAGGATGGCGGTGACTTCTCCCTTTTTATAAATGGAGTCACTTTGGCCATGCACAGTGAAAACTCTGCCCAAAGTCTTGGCACTTGACAGCCCCAGGCTGCCCATCCTGGGGGCCCACGCCCACTGCGTGATGGAGATGTGCTTCTGTCAGCAGAGGAGGGTCTCAGCGGGCCTCTGGCTGTCATTACTCTAAGGCACAGGCCTGGCTTTCCTCCATCTCAGCCACGGACAGATGTCCTTGGACACACGCAGCCACCTAATCACCCTCACACCCGGGAGCATCTCTTGAACACGTTTGAAGACTTGATAGAACATTCAGCCAGGCTGTCTGCTGCTTTGAGTGGATTATATTGAGAATTTCCATAGGTAGTAAATCTCTTGGCCAAAATGAATATTAAACAAAACGAAGGGGTGGGGGGGGTGGCAAGAGAAAAGAAAGAAAAACATCTGGCAGGCAGCCTGAGTGCTCTAGGGTTCTTGTCAGTGGCTTCACAAGCCCCCTCCCTTTGAAGCCTGCGCCCTGCCCCCTCCCCTGTCTACACTGCACATGGGGTGTCATGGGGTGACATGGGGTGGGGAGGGAGGGTGAGGCGCAGCTCCACAGAATAATGCGCCAAAGCCTCGCTCATTTTGCCCTTGCCAAACACATGCCCTGGAACTCTCTCTGAGAACAAGTCCCTCCCGCTTGTGGCTCAGAGCATGAGACGACTCTGGGTTCACTAGCAAATGCAGCCTCTGACTGGTCAGCCTGGCCCCTCTGTGGAGCATCACAAGCCCTGCAAAGGGCGCACGTCAAGGAGGCCGGCCAGTGAGATTTATGGCGCCGCGTGACAGGTTCCCTCCCACAGACCCGAGAAGAGACACAATCTGCTAGAAGTGACTTTTCAAATTATCTGCAGAAAACATTAGTGGATATTTTCCCATCTGCATGCCTCCGGGCCTTATTGAGTCATAAAAAGTAAATGATTTCCCTGAATGCTTTGACAAACCTGATAGTTCCAAGCCATTTTCTAGCTGATTGATTTGCCATTATGCATCAGAGTGTCTCTGAGCATAAAGGCCTCCTGGTGAAGAGAGTGCTGGAGAGCAAATCAGTGGCAGCTCGCGAGAGGCCACGCCAGCGCCCCCGGAGCCCCCCGAGAAAAGCAAACAAGGGACAAGGCTTGGTGTGTGGGGAGCAGCTGAGGGGTGGGTTAGGAAGGCTTCCCAGGGGCGGTAGCTTCTAAGACAGGCTGCAAAGGAGGTGCAGACTCTGTGGGGAGGGAGGGGGCGATGAGAAAAAAGTGAAAACAAGCAACTTCCTCTCTGCCTGCTCTAGGCCAAGGTCAGAAGAGCACAGAAAACATGACCCAAGTCTAAAAATAGGAGGCTGACTGCTAAGGACAGTTGACGGGAGCCTTTCAAGACAGGTCTGTAAGGAGAGCGGAGGGGCCTTGAGCCGTGACCTTGGGGCCAGTGGGCAAAATCCAGACTTGGACCGGACTCAGAAGGAAGAACGCATCGATCCTTGCTCAATTTGGGCACATTTTCTGGCAACTGTTTCGTCCTGGAAGAGGTGTGTCCTGGGTCAGCTTCCTGAGCTGCCCTGGATGGAACGGGGACAAGGAGATGGGCCCGGAAGGAAGGGAAAGGCACAGAGGTGGTCCCTGTGTCAGGTCTGAGCTTCAGTTATCCCAGGAAACGGTCACACTTCCGGCCTCTCCCCAGGGTGAGGCAGAGGGCCATGTCCTCTGCTGGGGGCTTCCTGAGCACCGGCTGGCCCACCCGCAACCCCCCACCCATGGGGATTTGACAGGAGGCCAGGTGGGGAGACAAAGCAGCAGAGGGGGAGGAGTCATTCCTAATGGCCCCTAATTTACTGAAGGTCTAGGAAGGGTCCCCAGGGTGAGGCTGTGCAGCAGAAGTTGCTCCAAGGAGCTGAGGACCGAGGAGCTGTCATCAGCCAGAACAGTCTGATCCTCCCTGGGCACCTCCCTATGCTCCGAGCACCAGCGAGGAAAAATAAAACACAACCCACCCACCGAGAAAAAGCAAAAACATTAACCGGAGCAAGATGCAGTGTATAAAAGCAAGGATTGGTAATCCGGGAGTAAAGGAATGATTGGAACAAAGGAGGTTCATCAGGAAGGCTTCTGCAAGGAGGGGACATCGTGAAAACTGGAAAAGCTGTGGACACAGCCTGTGAACAGTGGGAGGGGGACAATCAAAACAGAAGCACAAAACAAGCCAACTGACCAAAAGAGGAAGAGATGAGCCAAGGCCCTGAGGTTCACAGTCCATCTGGGACTCTGCCGGGCGCACACTCACTGTCTGGAAGTTAAATAATAGACCAGCCAGGGCGGGAGCCTCAGGTGAGACCATCATTAAGCCCAATTATAGAGAGAGAAACATACAGACCTAAGGCCTGGGGCCTTTTCTCTGGACAAACGAGGGATCTAGGGAAATAAAACTGCGCTGTGGCATCTGTGTTCCCAGTTCTCCCACAGAAACGTTTGCCTTCCTAAGACACACATCCCGTTGTGTTTACTCCTCTGCTCAGAGGCCAGGAGCTGCACACAGGATGACATCCAAACTCCCAGTGCTGCCTGATGGGTTCCCACCTTCCCATCTCCCCAGCTCATACCAAGAAAATGTTTTCAATCCAGAACAAACACCTTCCCCAAATACTCCAGCCACACTCGCGAGTAGGGAATGTTGCCCAGCACGTGCTCTGCTCTCTCCGCCCCCAGGCCTTTGCTGGCGTTCAGTGCCTCCGTCCGACCTCACCAACCCTCAGGGCCAACCGAAGGCCCTCCCGTCCTTTAAGGACCATCGAGAGGCCTTCCCCATGTCCTAGTAAACCCGTCTCTCTCCCCCTGTGCACCTCCACTGTAGCAGGCACATCCAGCTGGAACTGGAACTGTTTCTGAACAAGGTTCTCCCATGTCAGATGATGGGCTCCCAGCAGGTCACGGAGACCTTTTGCCCCACGTTCCCCACAACACCCAGCTCAAGGCTTTGACATATAACTGCCCCATAAATGTTCACAGCATGGGATTGAGCCTGAAGCGTGGAGCCCTCCCAGGGCATCCTCCATTCAGTAGTAAAGAATTCCAGAACAGCCGCCCAGCCTCTACGCTGAATCCCCTCTTGCTCTGTTCTCTGATCCCCAAGGACAGGCCTTGCCCTGGTGTCTTGTTACTACCCTCCACCCCGTGATTTCTTTATTTTTCGTGGGTGGTTCTTTCCTCTGTTCTTTTTTCTCCCTCCGCCCCATGATTTAGATCATGAATATTTTATAGATGAACTTAAAAGTCTCCTTTCCATATTTAGGCACAGAATGAGCTGATGAATTCAGGCTTGTACCTGGTGCTGCTGCTTCACCTCTACGAGCAGAGGTTTGCAGAACTCATGAGGCTCGACTACAACCGAGTTGCAAGGGAGAGGGTGAGTCTGGCTCTGACCCGCCCCTTCCGGCCGCACTTCCCCAAACCTTGCAGCGCTGGCGATTACATGTGCAATCTGTTGAGGTCTTCGTGGTCACGTGGGGAGGCTATGGTGCGGTCATCGCCAGGACGCAGATGTGGCACGGATTCTGTGTAAGTGTACGCACGGTGGCCTTTGGGCCGAAAAGTAAGCGATCGTTGCATAATTGCTTACTATTAAACAGGAGTAGTAATTAAGTGGTCATTAATGGTCATAGAAGCAAGTGGGTCTCTAGGGATATTTGCCCCCCCCAAAAAAGAGGTCAGCAAGGCTGCCGGGGCTGGGCGTGCATTATGTCTGGGCAATGCCCACTGCCCAAGCATGGAGGGTCCATGAAAACCAGGAGACCTTCCCCCAAGGAGAACTGTTTCTTTAGCTTTGGTTCCCAGAGTGTGTTACCCCAGCATCTCTGGGTGTGTGAATGCCAAGAAATAAAGGTGCTGTCCCATTTGGCCATTAGAGAAGTGACAGTGTATTTACCAGGGATCATCACCTGTGGCTGCCCTTCCTTTAATATGAGAACCAGGAGCCTTCCAGGAGGCCAGGTAGTTTGGAGAGAGGAGCCTGGCCTTAGCAAAGTCCCCCAGAATGTCCATTTGGCCACGGTCAAGTCAGAATGCAGAGCTCCCAAGAGCCTTCCCTCTAGGCTAAATGCCTGGCTGTGGCCAGGCCAGGAAAGAGCACTCCCTTAAGGCCATGCCAGGGACTGATCTGCTTTTAGCGTTTAACACCCCTCGAGGCTTGAAACTTGACCTCTGCTCGCATTAGAAGGTCATGACTGGCAAGCCACAAGGCAGCTTTAGTGACCCTCTGCCACCCTATCCCATGTCCCTCCCTTTCTCTTGACCTTCTCTTCTCTGTCCCCTGCTTCCCATCTCTCTCCATGTCTCTCTCTTCTTCTTCAAGTGGGTAAGGGGCACCAGTCCCTGCCCGGAGGCTGGAATCCAGCGATTCCAAGGGTTCTTGACCCTGTTGCAGACCTTCCAATGACACCAGGCTGCTGCCATCCATTTGGAGTCATCCCTGTGAAAACTGCTGGGTTCCAACCGTTAGTCCCGAGAATTCTAGATTTGTCCCTTTTTTTTTTCTTTTTTCCTGGCGTAAATTCTCCCTTTAGACTCCCAAGCTCTTAATGAAGAAAACGGACTGGGCCTTGGCCAAGAGATCTCCTCAGGAATCTCACCCTCTTTCTGACCCAGGCCTGTCCTTCCTTTAACTCTTCCATCGTTTTAATGGTGACATAAATTCCTCAGAGAAATACATTAAGAAAAAGGGGGGGGGGATGTACAGGAAGCAGGAAATGATCCTTTGTTAACATTTCCATAACCTCATTTTCATGATTCCCCATCTTTTTTAATGAACTTTTTACTGCACATTGAACTTCAAAGCACCCAGGGTTTGATATAGGTTACAGATGGCCATGACGTCAGCAAGCTAATGTAAGCAATGCTAGCCTCCGGGACACACAGCACTGCACAGCAAACAGCAAACAGCACAGCCCAATGGGTGAGAACTGAGGCCCTGACGCATGGAGTCTAAAGAAGTTTCTGGTAAAACTATCCTAGAGAAGGAGTCAGTGACACCAGGAGCAATCTGGGAACCAAGGTGGGAGGAAGCAGGAAGGACAGGGCAGCACTCCTAAAGCTTACATTTAATTTAAGAAACCCTGAAATAGACCTCACCCACTAAAACCACCAAGCAATGACCAGTACAAATAGCCAGTGAAGAGGGACCCAAATGGCTTTTGTCAAATTCACAGTCTTCTGGATTTGAGTCTCAGTATCTTCTTGGAGAAGACACTCAGAATCTGAGGGTAACATTTAGCAAAAAAGAGGCACCATGTTGGGGGGGGATGAACCCCTTCTCTCTCCTTTACCTATCAGAACTGGAGAACCCATTCACGTTGGGCTCCTTGGTTGTGTCTCATTAGGACACCCAGTGATGAATGTTTGCCCATGGTGATGATCATTCATTCACTCATTCATTCATGCCCTGGCCTGTACCAGGTGCTGAGATGGGGATCGGGGAAAGTGGCTACTGGACATGATGCCATGTTGTCCCATTCTTTGAGGAACTTCTGATCAAGGTGGAAGATGAGACTCATATTTATAAAGACAGGAAATAACTGGAAAGTAGCCCTTGGTCAAGAGAACCAGTGGACCCAGTGAATTTCCAGAGGCTGTGTATTGACAACACAAGATCTTCCCTGGCTGGGACTTCCAGGGGTGTCCAGTGATCCCATAAACAAACAATTTGTCTCCTTAGTGAGGTGGTGAGTGCCCTGAAGGCAAAGCCAGGCCTTCTACACCATGCTGTTTCCCCAATGAAATGTACCTGTTCCCCGAATTCCTCTCCCTGCCTGCCCATGGCAGCTCCCCTGTACCTCTTAAGGGCCGACTTCAGTAAACTAGGTAAAACGCTAGAAAGAATCTCTGTCCGTGAGCTAAAAGGCAAAGGGCAGTGGGACCCCAGGCCTCCCAGGGATCATGACAGTGCCCGTGACCTTCCGGAGCGAGCACTGCCTTGCTCTCCTGCCCCAGGTATGCTGGAGTAACATTTCATCTGTCGGGAAACTTCCACCTGTATAACACTCAGGGGAGGGTCACGGGGTGGGGGGCGGGCAGTGGCTGGCTGGGGGGACAGGCAGGGTCCTGAAGGAGCTCTGAAACTCCACTGGCCCATCTGTGGGTGAGACTTTCTCTGGGCCCTTCCATTCACACCGTTTCTACAAACCCCAAAACTCTTGCCTCAAAGAACCAAATCTACCCAAAATATTGGAGGCCCAGGCTTGGCCCTCATTTGGGAAAACTTCCCTACTCACCCAGATGGCGTTTCCTCGAGGACTGAGAGCTGGCTTACATACAGAGGCGGTCACCTGGCACGGAGTCTGGAGTCTCGAGTCTGGAGGCGGGATGAGGCCAGCTTAGCAGCCTGGAGGGGTTGGGGGTCGCGGTTGGCACAGTCCTGATGTAGAATTGACTTAGAAGAAAGTCCATCCTTCTCCTGCCCTCCCCACCCGGCCTGCGGGTGACGGGGACCCAGGAGCCACAGCTGCCCCCACACTGGCCAGCAGTTGCCCCAGTAACAGTGTCCAGCACCCCTTGTTTTGCCTTCCAGCCTGTCACAAAGCCCCTCTTCTCCCTCTCGGGGGGCAGAGCACCAGCCCTCTGCACAGGAGCCCACATCCTTGCAGCCTGGCACAATGGGCTCCCACGGAGTACACAGTGTTTCTCATTGTGGCATAAAATGCCATAAAGTCACAACAAAGACGGAGCCCAGAGCCTTGATGGGCCTGCAGCTTCCTGCCAGGCAGAGAACACAACTGATTGTTTAAAAGCCAGGGGTGAGGCAAGTGGCCAATTAGCACGGCCTTCACCCCCACGGCTTGTAAATGTGATTCTCGAACCCTCAGAATGGGCTTCTGCTGTTCACATCAATTGCCGAAAGGAAGCAAGTCTGCTCCCACGGCCAAATTTAGAAGCCCTGAACCGCCAACGAAGGTGACCTGGCTTCTCTCTGCCCTGCCTTTAGCACGAGGCTAAGCCCCTGCAGGTGCTGAATATCAACACTGCCCTCGGCACCTCTGCCCCTTTAAGGTGATGTGAGGGATTCCCAGAACATTCCCAAGAGCGGGGAATTATACATCTGTTCACAATTGCTTTGGAAAAACAATTCATTTTTCTTTGTCTTCTTTCTCATAGTTGTCAAGAAATTACCCACAATCCAGACCGGAAGAAAATGAAAGTAGGTTTGGGGGGTCAGTCCTGCCATTTTGAGGGTATTTGCTAATTTACTGTTTTTCTGTGACTGGATGGAACTTCATACTGTGGAAGGAAGTAATGACCACCAGCCAGAGGCATAAATAACCCCACAAAGCTTGGGAAAGTCTAGCGGCAGCCGTCAGGGAGTTGAGTCCCAAGTCCACTAGATGCAGAGCAGATAAGGATTTTAATTCATCCTGAAAGCAAGGACAAGGGCCAACTAAAGGGAAGATGGTATCGTCAGGCGGGCACAGGATGACTTGCTGCAGGTTTATTTCCCCTTTTCCTTTGCTGGGATTTTTCCAGCATCCAGTATTTGGGGAGCCTCTTGGGTTATCTTCTAAACCCTGGAAGGGTGCTGGTTAGCCCCTACAGGAAGGGACCCCATTCATTCAGGAGCCAGTGACTGCAATGGATCGTCTCACCACGCGGCCAGGTCAGGTGGGGCCGCAGGATTCACAGGTTGAGCAAGGAAAACAGGTCTCCTGAGAAAGGTCCCCCAAAGGAGGGCAGGACAGCTGTCTTCCAACAGGCTCGTTATCCCATAGAAAACCCAACTGAAGAAAATGTGCTTAATTAAAGCAGGAGGGCTTGCAAGCAGACTCAGGAGGAGCTTCTCCCTCAGCAGGGAGAATAAACATCACAGTGGACTGAGGTGGGTGTGACAATTCCAATTCCAGAAGTTCTTCAGGGGAGAAATCTTACAACTGCCTGCCCTAAGGCAGGTTTAAAGTGAAGAGTGATCCCCACACTGGCTTTGCCATCAGAATCACCTGGGAAATTTACCGAAAGTGCAGATTCCGAGGCCCCTCCTGGAGATTCGAATTCAGACCCTGGGGGGGGCCCCTGGTCATCCCGGCGGAACCCCCAACAGGCCCGCCCGGAGAAGCTGCACGGGCTCAAAGCTCCACAGGGTGGGGCCCAGATGACGACCCTCGAGAAGCCAATTGATTATTCAGGGCACGCAGTGCTGAGAACCCGGGCTGACCGTTCTCAGAGACGCGGGGAGGGGACGCTTCCCTCGGTTCACAAAAGGAGCCCGAGTGCCAGCCCTGGGCGCGACCACGGGGTCCATCCCCGCCGGGTGACGGTCCCGGGGCCCCTCGGGGCCCCCGCCGCCAGGCCCTGTCGCCTGGGCGCACCCGGGGCTGCTGCTCCCCCTCCGGCAGCCGGGAAGGGAGCGAGCGGGAAGGGAGCGGGGAGATCTAGAAAAGACCTTTGTGTCTCGGGGAAAAGCGCCTCTGCGCCTCGCTCGCAGGTCCCAGTGGCGGCCTCCCGCGGCAGCCCCTGCGCCGAAAGGGCGCGGCCGCGAGCCGACCTCGGGGAGCAGCTGGGGGGCCCCCGCGGCTCGGGGCAGGCTCTCGGCGGCGCCCCCTCCCCGCCCCCCGCCCCGGTGGCGCCGGCGGCTCTTCCCGGTCCCGGGAAACCTGCGGCCCGCGCGCCCGGCGGTTCGCATGGGCAGGGGCGACCCCTAGTGCCCAGCGCGGGCCGCTATCGCCCTGCGGTGCCGGGGACCCAGCCTTTCCCCCGGGGGGCGTCCGAGCCCGGGCCGCAGGCAAGACTGCCCTCTCGGGGGGGCAGGAGAAGAGCATCCCTGGGGCGCTGCTTCAAAACGAGTCTCCGCGGAGGAGGCGCGAGGACCGTCCCCGTGAGTGCCTGCGTCGCTCGGAGGCAGATGGTCCCGCTGATCGTCACTTAGCGTCCCTCCTCAGGAAGCGGGGACTGGCTGTAGGATCCGCCCCAAAGTGGGGGCGGCCAGATCTCCCCTGGAACTGTAGGTCTAGGCCCTCTCTACCTGCCGCCAGCCCTGCACCATCCTGGACACGGGTGGAGGCCGCCGAGGTGGAGGAGAGCCCGGCGCAGAGGGACAGTCCTGGCACGTTGGTCAGGGGCAGCTCTGGCCTGGCTTCCCGCCAGGGCCGTGATCGAGAAAAAGCCGGGGCAGCCAGATGCCCACGCCTCCCGGCCTCCCCCTGGCCACACTCTTCTCTGGTCCCCAGCAGCCTGGCATGACTCACCTGGTTGGCAGCCCTTCGTTAAGATGGGTTGTTGCCAGAGCCGAGGCACAGCTGTGACCTGCTGCCCTAGCTCAGCTCAGGTGAAAAGGGAGGAAAAAGACGAAACATCAGGGCCCACCAAGTGGCACAAGGAGACGCCAGCCTCTTTGTGGCTCCGTGGTGCCCCTGCCAACGTTCTCACTGGGGCTCCCCCCTCCCCGGCATCTGGAGCCCACACATGCCACGGGAAGCCCTGAGGTGGAAGCAGCTAGGGCGAGCTCCTGCGCGGGTGTGCCCAAGTCTGACAACTTGCCCCATGGCTCTGTGACCCAGCCCCCTCCCCCGTCACAGCCGCTCCCCAGCTGGCACAGCCAAGTCCAAGGCCTGGGAGGGGAACAGTACCTCCTGTGGCCATCCACACGGGTGTGGACAGGAACAGGCTTGAGGGTCGTCAGGCCAAAGGCTGGGCCGGACCACCTCACCCCCATACACACAGGTCAAGGAAACTAGTTTTGGGGGACAGAACAGGATAGGCGAGGGCCCAGAGGCAGCTCGTGGGCCTGGGGCCTCCCTGTAGCTGAGGTAGAGGCTGAGAGGGTCCTGGTACGATGGGAGCATGTCAATTGCTCCTGCTCTTTGCCCTTCAGTGGTTTCCAGACAGTCCGGGAGCACTCACTCAAGCCAGTGGGAAAAGTATATGGAAAACAAGAGTCTCCCCCAAGAATAAACCCCCCCCCCAGACTCCACCTCCTCCACTTGGACCCCACTGCCTTCCAACTGCCTCTTTGCTCCTCTTCCTCCCATCACATGGCCCTCTACCTCCAGTCGTTTGATGTCTGAAAGATTTCTTAAAGACCTAGGCAAACCCCCTCCCCCCCGATTTCCGTGCCAGGTTAAGGAAAGGGGCAAGCATGTGGGGGCATTACCCTGAGAGGAGGCAGGGCTCCTCCAAGGATTCCGCCTGCAAACCTTTGCTGCCCCAGGTCGGGTGAGGATGTGGACCTAGGAGCTTTTGTTGAGGGGCTTATGGCCCCTCTGTCCTGGCCTGGCTGGAAGCTCGGAGGGGCATTCCAGGATTCCAGAGAGAGCAGCCTCTGTTACTCACACTGTTCTAGGCACTGTGGCGTGCGTGCGTGTGCGTGTGTGTGTGTGTGCATGCGCGCACGCCCAGGGCTGGAGTGGGGGCAGGAGGGGGCACGCCCTCATCGGCGGAGCTCACCGTCCACCATGGCCCTCCAGCCTGAGACACCTCCTTGCCTTCCAGGTTCTGAGCTGGGGGATGGAAATGACAGCAACAGCCCCGTCGTCTAGCAAGGCAGCTGGCCCCCGGAGCTCTGCGAAGACATCTCCCCACAGCCGCTTTTTCTATGTCCCCACGTGCCTCCGTCCTGCCTCCTCTTTACTGAAACTGAAACCACAGTGTTTACAGTTACCATTTTCACCGTGTGCCCCTCCCTCCTTGGGGTCTGGCCTGAGCATTAGGGACAGCAGCAGGGACCCGCGCAGTTCCCGACGGCACAAGCCAGGCAGCCGGGGCTCATTGAGTCCCCGCTGGTGGCCCTGCTGCCCCCCCCCCCATGGCCAGAAGCCCCAGGCGCCCGGCAGCCCCTGACCCCTTGCACGGGGCGCCTGTTCAGGCCTCCCTCCACCCTGAGTGGAATCAGGCCGCATCTTCAATAAAATGACTTTATTCACCCAGCTTCCTTTTGTGCTTTTTTTTTTTAGTCTCCACACTACTCTCCTATTTACACCCTAGGGCCCAAAGACCAGATCAAGATGTGAGGGTAGAAAAAAAAAAAAAAAAGGTCAGGGGTGCCTGGGTGGCTCAGTCGGTGAAGCGTCCTGACTCTTGATCTCAGCCCAGGTCTTGATTTCAGGGTCGTGAGTTCAAGCCCTGCATTGGGCTCCGTGCTGGGCCTGGACCTACTTTAAAAAAAAAAAAAAAAGGTCCGGGAAGGTTAGTGAGAAAACTGAGTGTTTGTGTGCGTATGAGAGAGAGGCAAAGATAAGTCAAAAAATAAGGATGGAGGGAATGAAGTACTGATAGATGCAAAAACATGATGCTGAGTGAAGGAAGCCAGACACCAAGATCAACATAGTGTATGATTCGATTTACACGCAATTTCTAGAAAAGGCAAAACTATAGAGACAGATCAGTGGTTGCAGGGTTGGGACTAGGAGAAGAGACTGCCTGCGAATGGGCTCAGGAGGATCTGGCTGATTACGCTGCTGTACCACTGGATCGTGGGGAAGCTTCTCCGACCAGATAAATTTACTGAAGCTCACTGAACTGTGCCCTCACAGTGGGTGAGCTCTATGGTGTAACTGTAGGCTGTGCCTCAATAAATTTTCTTTAAAAATGGAGGAAGGGACAGAGAATGAGAGAGAGGAGGGACAGAAAGGGATAATGAAGAGAAAGAGGGGCTTCTCCCTCCCACCTTCAAGACCAGGAGGGGACATTGCAGATTTTGCTGCAAAGAGGATTTCGCCCGAGATGAACAGTGTTGCCAACAGGGTTTTAGGAAGTCTGGACTTGATTGAAGTCCCTCAAAATCTTGTCCATCCCTGACATGCTCCACATTTAAAGTGACTCCATTCCTGCAAACTGGTGGATCTAGCCAGACAGCCTAGCTCCAAGATCCAAGAGCAAAGCAAAAGGATGCTCTTGAATGTTAACAGAACCTACGAGAGCCATTCCAGTCGAAAATATCTCCCTGATGTAAAAAACAACAACAACAACAACAACAACAACAACGAAACCCCCCCTAAAATCTTAAATTCTTCCATTCACAAATGCAGCCCCAAGCCCTAATCATTCTATGCGAAAATGGGCCTTTATTTTTCAACCGGATTCTAAGGTTGACTGAAGATGAAAGATTTGTCCAGGAGCCAACACTGAGAAATGTCTAAGAAGGAACAATGCATATTTAAAACTAAGTTGTATAGACAGCTTGATGGAATCCGAGGTGGCCCTAGAAATGTTCTGACAAGCCAAGTCTGCTATAAAATGTGACAGTGTTTGAGGTAGCTATCCTGAGACCCATCCAGGTTCCCGTCAGCCAATTTGGGTTGTTGAAAACGATTTCAACAGTTGACCCAGGAAACCAGGAGTGCCTCCTCAGAGATCTGGGGGTGGAAAGAGAGACACCACAGAACTGATGTCTACCCACACCATTAATTCTACATTACGATGGCCCAGGGGCCCACTGATGGGGCTTCTCATGGCCCGAGGTGCCCAAAGAATCAAGTCGCATTTATTAAAAGACCCTGGGGAAGAGGACTACCTTGCCCCTTTCTAACTGAGTAAATACTGCCAGAGTCTATTAGAGGTTGAGACCCAGTGGATGGAACATGAGTATTTTTTAAAAAGTCTTTGGCTTCATTGTGACCCTCAAACATGTATCAACCATCATCATATGCCAGGTTGTGAGGACACATGACAAATGCATGACGCCTACCCCCGAGGAGTATAGTCTTATTGGGGCAACAGATCATATATAGAAAAAGTCAAATCAAGGTAATATGAACCCACAGATGCCACTTATAAAGCACTTTCTATAAGCTGGGCCTAGGGACCCACAATAAGCTTGTGAGGCACATATTAACTCCGTGTTACATGAGAGGAAACCTGAATTAGGGTTCTCCAGAGAAACAGAACCGGTAGGATATATTTATAAATATGTAGAAAGAGATTTATTATGAAGGATTGGCTCACGCAGTTATGGAGGCTGAGAAGCCCCACCACCTGCCATCTGTGAGCTAAAGTCCCGGGTAAGCCTGTGATGTCGTTCCAGTTCAAACCTACAGGCCTGAGAAGCAGGGAGCCAACACTCTGAGTCCCAGCCCAAGTCTGAAGGCCCAAGAACCAGGAGAGCTGATTCTCCAGGGCAGGAGAAGATGGATGTCCCCACTCCAGCAGAGAGAAAAATTCACCCTTCCTCTGCCTTTTTGTTGTACTCAGGCCCTCAACAGATTGGGGAATGCCCACCCACCCTGGGGAGGGAGATACTCTTTACTCAGGCTACCCATTCAAATGCTAATCTCTTCTGGAAACACCCTCACGGATGCACCCAGAAATAACGCTTTTCCAGCTTATCTGGGCATCCAAATGGACCCATAAAATTAACCATCACAAACCTAACCTCAAGCAAGTTATGTGATGTGCCCAAGTTTACAAGGTGAAGTCAGTCTGGTGGCCAAGGCCACGCTCCTGGCCTGCCTGAGAGAGAGGGTAACATCCTTAACCAACTCCAGAAGTTGGGAATGGGTGGTCACCAGAGCCCCTGGCGGGGAGGGCTTGGGGAGGAGACACAAAAGGGCAAAAGAAGGGCATCTCTGCATGAACCAGCAGGGACGTTCAATGACCAAGGACCAGGTCCCAGGACACGCCACAGAACTTAGAGGTGCCGGGGAAGAAAGGGGAGAACATTGACTGGATCAGAAAGCCTTAGCAGAGCAGGATTTCCTGGAAACAGCTAAAACCAAACTCATGCCATCTGCTGCTATATCAGAAGATAGTCATTTTTTTGCATGGAGCGCCAGCGACAAATCCATTTCAAGGGGTGGGGGACGCCTGCTCACGCTTAGCTCCTCTCCTCCCTCGAGGGCTGGCAGCCTGCCTGCTTTTCTGGACAAGGAGGGACTGCAATCTACAGCTCAAGTGGTGCCGACCCTGGTGGGAGTCAGGATCCAAGTCAGCCCTTTCCTGGGGCCTCTTGGCAGCCCTGGCCCCTAAGATAAAGGCCTGAACGTCTGGGCACTTTCATCTCCTTGTCCCCCCTCTAGGCCCCTCCCTATTTCCTCTCCTTTTCTCCTTTCCTCCGCCTGCCCCCCTTTCTCCGGGTCCGCCCTCCAGACACAATGCTCTACCTTGTGCCTGTAACACGCTCAAGCGCTGGTGCTCAAGGCAGCTTGGCAGGGCTCAGCCGGCCCTGTTCCAGGAAAGCCATGTGGTGTGGCTGGCTGGCTCCTCACCCCTGCCGCCTCACAGTGTTGCCCACTGGGCCAGGCCGGCTCTGCCAGGACACCTGGGAGGAGGCCATCTCTGCCTTGACAAGGAGAGGTGGTGAGCAGGCCTGACACTGTTCTCCCGTTCATTCATGGCTCTAGTGAGCTGTCACTGAGCATCCTGGGGGCCAGAGCTGAGCCAGCTTAGCCCTGCAAGTGAAGGTTGGCCTTGGTGCCGGGCATACCATGCCCTCTGCCAAAGCCCACCGGGCTGGGTCTCAGGGCATCTTACCCCCAGCAAGGATGGTCGCAGAGGAGTGCTTAATGTTTACCGAACTGAAACGAGCAGAAGGGCAGGAGGCTGTGTACCCCACTAGAACCAGCACTATCCCGGAATCAGAGGCAAATGGCAACCCCCCCAAGCCCCCCCACCCACCCTGGCCCAGAGCCTTCCTCCTGCCCCGACAGAGAGCTGCCAGAGCATCCCCTTACCCTCCTCTGGGCAGCTCCCAAGCAGAAAGGCTCAGAACAAGGTTTATGGGGGCCCCCCAGGTGCCTGTGAAGCTGTCTGAAATGCTTTTGGGTGGGGAGCGGGGCTCTGGTGGGGACGACAGCCACGTGAGGGATGGGAAGGAGAGCCAGGACAGGTATTTCTGGAATGATTTAAACCTCTGGACACTCACCATCACTACCCCCAGGCAGCACTAGGCATCTGCGTCCTCGGCTTCCTCGGCTGCTCCCCCCACCCCCAGGGATCCCGTGCCCCTGCCTTCACCCCCAGCTTCGCTTCTCTCCTAGGGCAAGGGTCAGCGACGCGCTTCCCAGAGGGCCTGTGCCCCAGGGGGCTCCCTGCGGCCTGGTGGAGCTGTCTTTTGAGCTGCAGACAATGGCAGCGCACTTAACTCACAAAGGGAGCCGTGTCCCAATTTGGAGAGCAAATCACTTCAGGGTGAAGTGGGTTAATCATTAAGGAACCCCCCCTCCATGGGATTGGGGCTCCCTCCCAAAGTGACCAGATCCGTCCACAGGGCCCTGCTGCTGCCCGTCAGGAAATCCGCTGCTGGGGCTGCAGGGGGGAGAGATCGTGAGAAGGACCTCCAGCTCCGCCTCAGTCATGGATTCACCAGCCCCCCCCCCACCCCCCGGGGCTCCCTGGCTCAAAAACGGGCACCCCATTTACCCTGCTGTCCAGGCCAAAAGCCCTGGACTTCTCGATGTGTATCTTTTCGTACCGTTTAGGTTTAGGCCTTGAACCACGTGGTGGTATTACCTATTCAGAACAATAGAAACTTGTTTTAAAAAAATCACAAATGAGGTGGGTGCCTGGGTGGCTCAGTCGTTGAGCGTCTGCCTTCGGCTCAGGTCATGATCCCAGGGTCCTGGGATCAAGTCCCGCATCGGGCTCCCTGCTCAGCGGGAAGCCTGCTTCTCCCTCTCCCACTCCCCCTGCTTGTGTTCCCTCTCTTGCTGTGTCTCTCTCTGTCAAATAAATAAATAAATAAATCTTAAAAAAAAAAAAAATCACGAATGAGGTAAAGCACGTGTGCAACACACGTGTGCGTCCAGAATGTGACCACTGCCGAGGTCCACACCACCGTCCTCAGGGGACAGCTGGATTAGGACTTCCTACTAGACTTGATCAACATCCATACTCTCCACCACGGCCTTCACGGCCTGGGGCACTGGGGCAATCCGGCTTGTCCTCGCTCCCCTTCCCCACCGTCCAGCCAGCCTGGCCTTGCTGGGCCTCAGCAGCACAGGGACCACCACGGTGGGGGCCCCCCACCACGCGCCCCCCTGCCGCCACCTGCCGAGATGTTTGCATCGATCACTCCCTCCCTTCTTCAGGTTCATCTCACTTCCCCTGCCGAGACCCTGCCCCACCTCCCAGCCCAAACTAACAGCCCCTCCCCAGGCCCGTTTCGGCCTTCCCCACAGCACCTCGCAGGACTGGCAGAGTTGTCCGTCACTTCCTAGCAGAACCTTCTCTTTGCTGGCTGCTCGGTCTCCAGCTCCGAGGTCCTGAGTGAATACTGCTGGGAGGGACGTCCCGAGAGGACCTGCCCTGAGCCCAAACTCCGCAAGGACAAATCCGCGCTTGCTCACAGCTCAGAGGCAGGTAGGACGGCAACCCCCCTCCCCACCGCCCCCGCCCAGGGCTGACCGGGGCACCTCGAACGCTCCCCTGGGAACCACAGCCCCCAAATAACAGTAGCACTTACTGCATGAGCGCGGAGCCTCTGGGCCCACTGCTTGGCACAGATGATCTCATTTAATCCTCAAATAGCCTTAAAGCAACCCCAGGAAGTGCGTCCCCTCATCTCGCACATGGTGAAAGGTGAGCTAAGCTGCCCAAGCGCACACAGCTGTCACCCACACACTCATCCCCAGTCACAGCGAACATGGGGAGCAGGCCCAGAAAGGCAAGGGCCCAGAAGAAGAGACCAGAGTGCAGAGCGTCTCTGCAGGGCCCAGAGATAGAAGCAAAATGGAGGACTGCAGAAGGAACACACGACTCGAGCTCCACACACGACATTTATCTCTGAGGCGGTGTGAGGAACAAGGCTGACAACAGAACAAAGCCGAAACCCTTCTCTCTCAAGCCTCTTAAAGGTGTTTTATTTGTTTGCTTTTCTTTTTTTTCCACAATAATGGCACATTAAAAAAAATTAAGAACTACAGAAAAGGACCATGTCTTTGAGTCTGTGTTCACATTGTCCCGCGCCCCATGGCACAGGGACTGGCCGTCGCCCCAGCCTGGGCGGGGGTCCCGGCCTCTTGGAAAGGCACTGAGTCAGCGCCCTGGGACTGGGCCCCTCCAGGAGCTCGGGCACTGTTCCTCGGGGCCCCACTAGAGGGCGGTCTCCTGCTTCTGGGCCCCCCAGGACTCTGGCAACCCCCTCCCCTCTCTCTTCCAACCAGAGGCAGGAGCTAGAAACGTTAGGGAACTTACTTTGGTCCCCACAGGGGACTCTTTAGGGACAGAGCCCTCCCCCAACCAGCAGGAGATGACACCTTAGCCCGGTTACCCCCTGGGGGTCAGGGTGTCTCTCCCAGTCCTGTTTCCAGCCCAGCTGACACCCCAGTGGGGCCCTAGTTCTCAGGCCCAAGCCAGGCCCCTCCTCCATGCCCCATGGGCCACCGCAGCCGGCACAGGAATGACAGATGCTTGGCCGCCTCAGCTGACACCCACCGTGAGCCACAGGCTCCCCAAACCCTGGGGCCCTGGCTCAGAAGGAAGGGCTGCATGAGAAGCAGGGGGACGGAAGGGGGAGAGGGTCTCAGAGCCAAGGCTGCCAGGAAGGACAGAAGGAACAGAGGCTGGCTGAGGGCTCAGGGGAGGGTCCTCGGGCTCTGCAATGAGGAGGGGGTCCTGGGGCATGGGTCAGCAGGCCTGGGCAGGGGGGCCTGGGGAGAAAGGGGCAGAAAGAGGCTCCCGTCCTGCTTCTGGTCACTGTGGGGACACAGGCCCAGGTGACAAGACCTTAGCCCCCCCCCCAAAGGGAAACACCACTCTGCACTCAGCCAGGTCTCAGCCCAGCCCTCATGGGAGGAGGGACCCCACCAGCCAGGCCCTGATCAGCCCCAGCTCCCAACAGTGGCTCCCAAAGGCACCCCTCCATAGGCCACCTGGACTGGCAGCTGGTGGGGGGCCCGGCTGACCCAGGGCCCGGCCTCCCCATTCCTCCTGTGCCCACCCTGCCCACCGCCCTTGGCTCTACTCCTGCTGCTCATTCATTTCCATGTCAGACACCAGAATGTTCTTCTCGGTGGCCTCGCCGGGGCCCGAGGCGCTGCGGCTGTAGCGGGCGCCCTCGAAGGTCCCACGCTCGGCGCTCTGTCGCCGCCGGTAGAGAATCAAGGCTGCGGTCAGCAGGGCCCCGAGCAGCAACACCGCCATCAGCACCACCACAAGGGCGGCCGGGTTCTCGGGGAGCGCTGCTGCAGCAAGCCCAACATTCAGTGGGGAGGCTGTGCCCCCCCCGGTGCGCCCCCCACCCCCTGCTGCCCCCCGCCCGCCCCCCGGTTGCACCCCGCTGCCCCCTGGCTGCACCCCCGCCTGCCCCCCGGTTGCACCCCGCTGCCCCCTGGCTGCACCCCCACCCGCCCCCACCTGCCCCCGGCTGCCCCCCAGCTACTCCCCCGCTGCCCCCCGCTGCCCCCCGCTGCCCCCTGGCTGCACCCCCGCCCGCCCCCCGGTTGCACTCCCGCTGCCCCCTGGCTGCACCCCCGCCCACCCCCGGCTGCCCCCCAGCTACTCCTCCACTGCACCCCCGCTGCCCCCCGCCGCCCCCCGCCTGCACCCCTGCTGCCGCCCTCGCTGCCCCCCCCACGGCCCCCCCGCTGCCCGGCATGCTGGGCCAACGCCAAGGCGGGAGAGGACTCATCTCAGCCCTGCCTGGGACTCACCTGATGGCGAGAAGCTGCTCTCCTCAGCTGCAAGGAAGAGGGGGGGACCCGTTAATAACTGAAGACGTGATAGTAATAATAAGCAAGCAGAGAGCACTTCCTGAGTGCCAGCCGCTTGATTAGCCCATTTGATCTCATAGGTACATTATTACCCTCATTTTGCAAATGAAGAAACTGAGGCCATCGACTTTAAGGAACTTGCCCAAGGTCACAGAGTTGGTAAGTGGTTTACCCTGTCCATGCCCTTAACCGCTACAAAATGACGGGTTTGCTGTCTAGTTTGGAAATTTGTAGGAAGGGCCGGTCCCTCCTACAGACCCGTTTATCCCAGGGGAGGGTCCCGGCGGCCCCGGGGCCTGTCTCTTCGTGCCCTCCCATCCGCTGGGTCAGGGCAGAATGAGACGCCAGCCCCTGGCCCAGGCCCAGCACCGGCTGCGCGGGGGCGGCAGGAGGCCGAGCGGCGTGTCCGCCCGGCGCTCACCTCGCGGGAGCTTGCAGACGACACCCATGGTAATGTTGGTGCAGGCGCCGGGGCGCCAAAGCCCGCTGCTGCTCTGGATCCAGTAACAGCTGTTGTGGCTCAGCATGCTGGGGCCCAGGCCAGGGGATCCCCAGTTGGAGTAGTTCACAGCTGTGTTGTCCTGCCAGACCAGGGTGCCTCCTACGGGAACGCAGACATCGAGGGGGCGTGCGGGAGAGGAGAGGAGGAGGAGCAGGTGCCGGTGGGAGAGAGCAGGCCTGTTCTCCAACGGATTCTCACCTCCCGCAAGTCCCCACCCCCACCAAGCCCTGGTGGAAGGCGTCCCCCCCAAACCCCTGAGGCTTCACCCTCCTTCCCGATGCCACACAAGGGGTACCCACCTTTGGGGTTGAAGTTCATGCCCAGCCAGGCACCCCGACTCTGGCCCTCAGAGCTCTGCAGGTGCTCCCAGACAAACACGTTCTCCATCTCGTCCAGAATGGACAGGACCGCCCCACCCGCTGGACACAAGGGAGGCCCACATCAGGATGACAGTGGTCCCCCTGGGGTAGCAGAGGACCCCCCCCCCCCGAGAGAGGCCCCAGCCTGAGTGGAGGGTGGTGCGGAGTGCACATCTGTGTGTGGGTGCCCGTAGGTCCGGGGTTACTGACGTGTGATGCCACACGTGGGCTCTGTGAATTGGAAACTGATGGGGCGCTTCCGTGTGACAGCTGCCTGTGGGTGGGGTGCAGCACGGGGACTGCGTTCCGGGAGCCTCTAAGCGCCCACGACAGGGGTCACCGCCTGAAATGACCCCGTGGGGGCTCTGGCCTGCACTGGCCCACCTCTCTGGCAGCGCTGCAGCGCCTCCTTGTGGCCCAGCAGCAGCTCCATGTGGAAGGAGTAGCAGTGCTCCCGGAAGGGGATCCACGCCGAGTCGGCCAGCCCTTGGGGACAGCTGCCGTGGTAGCTTATTCTTCGGGGAGGAGGGGGCCCTGTGGGGAGGGGAGGGGTGCAGGATTGAGGAAGTGGCCCAGAGTGCTCCCCGGGACAGCCTACACCCTGCCCACCCCTCGACCCCACTCACCGCTGTTCGCGCCGCAGACAGCCCCCTGCAACTTGGTGTCGCAGCTGGCGGTGCGCCAGGCCCCGTCCACGTCCACGTAGGCGCAGCCCCCTGGCTGCTGGGGCTCCCCGTCCTGCCAGCTCATGTAGCTCAGCGGCTCCTCCGAGACCCAGGAGTAGCGCCGGGAGCCCTGGGCACGAGGGGGCCGTCAGGGTGGGAGGAAGGGGGCAGGCGGTAGTGGGGGGGGGGGGACAGAGGCAGGTAAGGTAAGGCAAGGAGTCAGGAGGAGACCGGGGCGGGGGGGGTCGGCAATCGGGGGAGCGGTCCCGGCCCACCTCCTCACTGGCCAGCCCGATCCAGAGTGGGGTGCGCAGCCCTCGGGCGGCCTGCGTAAGGAAGGCCTGGGTGTAGGGGTCCGGCACGCGGGCCAGGCTGGTGTTGCGGCTCTCACACAGCAGGAGGGCGTCCTGCCAGCGAAGAGGCTTCTGCAGCAGCCGGAAGGTGCCGTTGAGGTAGGAGAGCTCAGTGCCGGGGGCAGGGGGCGACGCTGCTGGGGATGGGCTCAGGGAAGGGTCTACAGGGAAGGGGGCAGGGCTCAGGCCGGGCTCTGCCCCCCTCACCCCATTCCCAGGCATGAAGCTGGGGGAATCACTAGACATTGGGCAGAGACTAGGTCTCCAGTGGGCCCAGCGCCTGGCACAGATGGACAGTGTTTGCCTCTGTTACTAGAAACATTCTTGCCGAGCCACAGAGGAAGCGGCCTTGACCTACTCCCACCCCAGGAACCCCTGTAGAACAGGCACGGAGCCACGGGGGCCTCAGACGCACAACTTCAGGTTCCCTGACACCAGGCATGCCCGGTGTCTGGCTGCCCCTGGTCAGCCCCCCAGGCCCCCAAATCTCCCTCCTGAGATCCCTCGATCCTCACTGCCTTTCCCTCTGATTGGCACCCGGTCTTCTTCCCAAGCAGATAGTGGACTCTGGGGGTGACCCAAGGGACCCCCTGAGGTCAGGGACCGTGTTTCGTCATTCCTCGCAGCAAGACCCACAGCATCGGGCCCGTGCGGATGTTCCCAAGTTCACGGCTGACGCCTACCTGTGCCCTTCTGGCAGATGAAGCCGTGTGTCTCCTCCGTGCAGCTCCGATCGTCCCAGCGGCCAGTGAAGTGAGCGGACGGGCTGTGCAGGACCACTGCACAGCTGGTCTGGGGGGAGGGAGCCGCTCAGAGGAGCCCCGGCAGCTCTGCCCTGTGCCACTGCCCCCAGAGGGCTGCCCTCTGAGCAAAGAGGCTGGAAGAGGGGAGACCCTGGGAGTGAAGGCGAGGGCCGCGGGTTCCGGGGCGGGGAGCAGAGCGAGGGGCCTCCTCACCGGTATGTTGCTGCCAGGAGCAGGGCTAGGGCCAGAGGGCTCCCCAGGGGCCCAGTTGGTATACAGCAGAGGTTCCTGCTCCACCCACTGGAAGTCCTTCTGAGAGGCATGGAGGCCAATCCAAAGGTCAAAGGTCACATTGGGCAGGCCGGCCGTGATGAATGCTACAGTCCCCCCAGAAGAGAGGGTTATGAGCAACAGGACAGCCCCTTCCCCGCTCTGCTCTAGCCATTTTTGGGGGGGGAGAGGGGCTGTGTCAGAGGATACTGGGGCCTTCCCATGCGCTGGCCCTACCTTGCTCTAAAGGGTTTGCAATGGTGACCAGTTGGGCCTCTTGCTGCTCACAGGAGAACTGTGCCTCTGACCACTTCACACGGTCCTGGGGGTCCTGGCCCTGGATTCGGAAACACTGGGGCGGAGGGGAAGGCGTGATGTCCAGCTCCACCGCCCCGTCCCACAAACCCAGAAACTGCTGTGTAGCCCTCAGCGGCAGGCCCTGGGGAGGCTTCGAGGGCCGTGAAGACAACAGAACAGGACCAGGACATCCGGGGCTCCTCGAGCCTCTCAGCCTGGCACAGCACATTCACGTCCACCTGCCGACGCTCAGGGGGAGTCTGTAAGTGGCCGGACGTCCTTAGGCCACCAAACGATCTACTACCTATGACGAGAGCCCCTGGGCCATGCGCGGGGACAAGGTCTATCTCGATTTCAGCTAAACGCCTTCCCAAGTGTTGCCTGAAATCTGTTACTTGTCCTGTGAACTTAATGTTCATCCATACAACACTCTTATCTTCATGTCTGAATGATCTTTGTTAGGCAGCAGCTGGGTGGGAAATCTCTCAAGTGAAGACTATTTGAAAATGAATGATTTCCAGTGATTTCCCTCCTGAGTGCGATGGGGAAGAAAGAAAGGAAGGAAGCTTTGGAGTCACAAAGAGGGCCAGGGAGCAGGTGCAGGTCAGGTTCCAGATCTGACTTAACCTTTCTGTAAAATGGGTGGGAATAAAAATATCTGTCTTTTGGGGTCATGTTAAGAGTTAAAGAGAACAGTGCATGACACGAGAGTAAGTGCTTACACAAGGGGATGCTCTTACTATGGGGATGAGTTCTAGCATCAGCTTTCTGATGTCAGATTTGGGGTAGAAAACTGTAAACCCGGAAATAATGCAAGAGTTTGGGAGAGGTTTATCACAAAGCCCTTGCATTTCATTTCACAGAAGTAGTTCAGAGCTACTCTGAGGCCTCCTTTAAATAACTAGTAAAATTAGTCATAAAATTAGAACCAGCAAGGTCACATCACATCAGCAGCGAAAGAGAAGAAGTATCAGCTCAGTCCAGCAAACAGTCGGGGCCTCCCTACCATGTGCAAGTGTATTAGGTGGTATGTCCAGGGCCAGGGGCCCTGCCCTCCAGGAGCTTAAAGCTAGGGGGAGAGGTGGGCCTTCACTCTCTCTCCCTACATCCAAATGCTATAGGGCTGTAACAGAGGGCAGAGACCTAGTAAAGCAAGGTGTCTGGGGCCAGGTAGTGAAGGGACAGACAGCCTCGCATACTTCAAAGGCTTCTGACAGGGGAGTAACTGGTATCTTTACAATGATGCTGACACATCAAGAAGGAGACCAAGTACATATATACCATATATTCTGTTTTATATCTGGTGGAAGAAGCCACGAGAATAAATTTTTGGAAAAATGTGATGACATGAGAAAAATGCTCAAAATAGAACACTGAGAAAGAAAAGCTGGATACAAAATCGTGTTATGTAGTATGATCTCAATTAGGTGCAAAAAGGCAGGAAGCAGAGTAACAAATGTTAATAGGGGTTATTTCTGGAAATAAGGATGAGTGAGTTGTATTTTCTTTCTTTCTGTTTTTTCCCAAGTTGTAATAATAGACGTGTTACTTTTTTTTTTTTTTAAGGTCGAAAAGATACAATATTCACTTGAATATTCTGAAGACAGTAAGAGCTCCATGACACTAAGGGGCTGGCTACCCTCCAACGCAGGACAAAGATTTACGGATTATATGAGCTAGTGTTAACTAATCTAATCCTCACAATCCGGCTCAGTGGTTTTATCGCAAAGAAAGCACGGATCGGGGCTCAGACTCGTGATGCCAGCATTAACAAGAAAATAGTGCTCCTCTCTTCCTGGGACAAGCTCTTGTCAGCCACCGGATAAAAACAATGACGATCTAATCAGGTCTGATCAATCAGCCCAGGAGTGCAAAAGTAACCACTTTGGGAAAGAAGCTCACCCTCTAGAAGGAACATTCTGCAGACATGTCTAGAAACGTCTTCCTTCTGATTAATGTTACTGCCACCAACTTTCCCATCTGCATGCTCAAAACCCTTGGGAAAAGAATTTCCTAACGGTTTCAAAAAATCTTCCAAATACTTGTTCTTAAAGCGTCTTAAATCAGGTCTTCTGCTTAGTTTGTGAGGCAGATTGGTTTAGAATGCAGAAATGTACTAGCCGATTTTTACACTAAAACCTTTGTTTCATTGGTAGAAGGACTGAAAAATGAAGAAAGCCCAGCCCACAAAGGCCGACCTTTTCCATTTTGATATTTTGTCTTTGTGAGGCAACTTTTTCATCTACAATAACCATTAAACCCATGTTTTAAAGTAATTCGAACTTCAGACAAGACCTGTGAAGTCCCAAATCACAAAGTGTCAGACCAAAATTTTTTAAAAAGAGTGAAATATATGCAATCACCTTGCTCTTATTTAAATTATTTAAAGATGATAATTATTATAATTGATCATTTTTGAGTACTTTTTTCATACCACTAATAACGAAAAGTTTTTTAAACTTAAAAATACTCTTTTTCAGGGACGCCTGGGTGGCTCAGTCAGTTAAGCGTCTGCCTTCGGTTCAGGTCATGATCTCAGGGTCCTGGGATCAAGCCCATGTTGGGCTTCCTGCTCAGGAGGGGAGTCTGCTTCTCCCTCTCCCTCTGCCCTTCCCCCCTGCTCATGCTCGCTCTCTCTCTCAAATAAATAAAATCTTTTAAAAAATACTTTTTCAATCTTTATCTCATGCTTTATATTCTTTTGTTCTTGTGCACAGTTTACTATATATAACATTAGTCGATTAGTACAGAAGTAAATATATATTTATTTACACACACATATATAATGTAGACACACATATTTTGTATGTTCAATCTTGTGTTTTACTAATAGGAGTTCATTATCAAAATGTGTGGCGACTAATCTAGAAAACTCACCAAACTATGTGGACACCCTCCTTCCCTGGTAGATTAGCAAGGGCACTATACAAAATTACTTTCCCAGGAGTCTAGCCCTGGCACTGGGGCCAAGTAGGCAAGAGGCCATGACTTTGATGTTGCCAAAAGGCCAGGACTCCTGAAGCTCGGCCTTCCTACATTCACATCCTCTCCCCTGACTCTACTGGGTGGCCCCTCCCCACCTCCTACCTTGTTGAGGAACTGGTTCCAACCAGAGGGGCAGCCCCCCAGGGCTGTGGGTGGCAGGTCCGGGGGCTGGGGCTCTCCAGTGCTGTTGCTGCGCTTGCAGATGTAGGGCAAGGCCATCAGGCACCTCTGGTCCCCCCAGTCCTCTGCAGAAAGAGTAGGGCAGTCACTCTAGCACAGGGCAGGGCCGGCAGCACCCTTGCCTCATGCCCTAAGAAGAGGACATGGGGATCAGGTGCCCGTGTCCAGCTCCGAACTCCAGTCCTCTGTGGCTGCTGGATCATGGGGACAGGCCCCCTCTCTGGGTCTAGCCCCTCTTGGGTTGTGGGAAAAAAGAGAATGAGAAGAGACTGATGGGCCTGCCCAAGCTCACCGCACTGCCCCAACGTCAACCCTCTCCCCAGCTTCTGCACCCTCTGTGCCCTGCCCTCGCCCTCACCTCGGCTGGCGGTCATGTATACACATTTCTTATCCTTGCCAATGGGCCGAGGTTTACCGGGTGCCCAGGAGATGAAGTTTATGATGGAACCATCTGTCCACCTGCAACAACATGGAACAGAGATGACTCGCCCCAGGCCCAATCTCCGTTGTATACAGCAATGAAGGCCACCGAGATGCGGGACAGGGCAGGGCCTGAGTCCAGGGGCTCAGTGGCTACAGGCTGAGAGTAAGGCTACTGAGCTCCGGGTCACTGGGGACCCAAAGACGTGGTGCGTCCAGGTAAGGTCCAGCCCTCCCTGGGCACTCATTCTCTAACTAGAAAAGTCCAAGAATCCCAGAGCAGAGGTCCAAGGGCAACAGTGTGCTCAGATATGCATGTGCTCCTGGTTCCTCCTGCCTCGAGCCCCCTCATGAATGGCAGGTGGGTACTGAACACAAAGAGGCCCCTCTGGAGGACATCATATGTCCTTGCCCATGTCCTGAGGGGGCCTTATTCATGAGTGGCCTCGGCATAATAGGAGCTGCCATTATTTGGTGCCCAGTTATGTACTGGATGCTGTGCTAAGGACTTCACATACCTTTTTTCTAATCCTCAGAGCAATCCTACCAGACAGGCCTCATTATGCTCATTTTTCGATGAGAAAATCAAGGCCCACAAAGGTTAAGTCATTGATCAAGGCCACACAGCCAGGGAGGAACGGAGCTGGATTCAAATCCAGGTCTATCAGTCTCTGTGGGCGGCCTCCCTAGCTCCTATCTGGGGTCATGGCTGGCCATCCAGGCACCCGCTCCCTCCCGCACCTGCTGACCCTGGAAGGCTCCTACCTGAAACGCCCATCACTCTCTGCAGTGTGCAGGCCAATCCACCAGTGCTGCTCTTGGCCCGGGGACAACTGGGGAAACCAGTCAGGCAGATAAGGGTTGGCAGGGCCTCTCCTCTCGCCAGGCCTACCCTCCCCTGCCCGCTGGCCCATGGTCACTGGGGTGCTCACCTTCTGCAGGTTGTGACCCAGGAAGTCCAGCTCCGCCTGGCTGTGCACGGAGGCCAGCTGGGCCTGGAACCACGTGCAGATGCGCTGTGCCTGAGCCCACGTGGAGTGGTGCTCGAAGAACTTGTACTCGGCGTCCTGGAAACGCAGCCACTCCAGCCGGCCTGCGGGGGCAGTGTGAGCGTGGGAGCCGCGGACAGGCAGGGGTCGCCTGCTCGCCCTGCGGCCAAGGCCCAGGCAGGTCCAAGGGCAGGCAGAGGCGGGTTGCGAACCCCTAGGCCCCTCGGGCAGACACCGCTCCAGGCCCAAGCTTGCCCCTGCTTGGAGACGAGGCCGACAGGGTTCCAGGCGCCCCGGTTCCCCTTCTCTCAGCTCAAACCCCTAACTCCTTTCGTTCCATCCCGGCCAGGCCCTGCCCTGGAGGTGACGCCCCTCACCCTCTCCCGAACGCCACTGAGAGCCGGGAGGCCCGGGGGGGGGGGGGGGGCCCTGGGGCGCGGGGCGCGGGGGCCCCCCCCCCCCCCCCCCCCCGGACGGCCCGGGGGGGGGGGGGGGCGGGGGGGGGGGGGGCTTACCTTGTGGGCTGACGTCGGGTTCCCGCACGTCTCTGCCTACGGGGACAACAGGGACAGAGACGCTGCAGGGAAGGAGACCCTCCCCTGGATTCCCGGCCCCGCCGCCCTTCGGCCCCTTCCCCGTTTCCCAGCACCATCCCACCCAACCTCGAGGGATCTTGCAGATCCAGTCCAGCTGCGTCTCGCACTGCATGGCCACCCACTGCAGCGAGGCCAGGTCAAGTACTGCACAGCCCCGGATGTCGTCGTCGTCGTGCCGGCTCCGGTCGAAATTGTGGTAAGAGAACTGGAGGTCGGAGTGGGAGAAGGTTGTCAGGCACGAGGCGCAGGCCTCCGCGTCCCCAGAACAGATGTACAAAAGGCCGGGCCTGAGCTGCGAACCCCCAACCCGGGCTGGACACCCCGCCCCCCTTTTCTTAACCTGCGGGCTCTGGCCAAAGACCCTGTTAACTCGGCTAAACCTCGCCCACCGCCAGGCTCTGTCCCGCCCCCGAAGGACCACGCCCACCCCAAGCCGCGCCCACCCGGGCCCCGCCCACCTCCTGACCCGCCCCCTCTAGGCCGGCTCACCCCAAGGCCGTCGCTCCAGCGCCAGCTCTGCCCCGCTCCCGGGTTTCGACGGTTCAGGCCGATCCAGAACCAGTTCTGCTCGTGGATCTCGGGCTCTGATTCACTTCAGCACAACGCGGGGGTGGGGACAGAAGAGATGGGGATGAGAGGAGCAGGTGCGGGTGACCTGGGCAGTCCCAAGGGCCTGGGGCCCCTCCATCTGGGCTTCACACTCACCGGCAATACACTGTTGGGGCCACCTTTAAAAAGTTCTCTCCCCAGAGAGAACTGACCTAGCTGGACCACTCACTGGGGGTGGGTGGCCTGGCTCCCTTCCCTGGCTTCCCTGTGGGTGGGGTTTGCCCTGCCAGCAAGACTAGGTTTTCACTTCAGGGAGTTTAGTAAGTCCATGGAGATGGAGCATAGACCTGGGTGGGGCTCTGGAATCAGATAGCAGCAGATTCCAGCGCTGGTTCGCCCGTGGAGCGGCTCCCTGACCGCGGGCAAATAACCCAACCTCTCTATCAGCCCACATCGGTCCATGATAATGTCTACTTCCTAGGGCTGAAGAAGAGACCCAATGAGGATTCAGTGTTTAGTGCAGTACCCGAGACATGGTGAGAGGCCATCGATGAGAGCTACAATTACTAGTCAAATAATGTAATCTTGATGTTTGCTGGAAAGACACGTCCCTGGGAATTAAGATCTCGGGGAGCCTGGATCCACTCGGATTTTTCCAATGCTAAGGGATTATAGGTGCTGGGGGTCATAGGAGGCCCACAGGACAGACATGGGGTCCTGGAGGGACCCTCAGGGGCAGATGCTCATTTTTGTAGCTTTTCTCCTCCTGTCTCTCAGGAAAGGCTGTTTATTGAGGAGAGTGGGCTGTTATGGGAATGGTGTTGGGGGCGAGGGGCGCTCAACTTGGATCAGATTTTGCCATGGAGGAGGCATGGGGAGGGCAGTTACTTTTGTAAAAGGCCGTGAGTCTGAGGGGGGCACTGCTGGTTCCCTGACACCGGTGAGCAACCGGGGAGACCAGGGCTCCCTGAGGGAGGACAGGATGGTCCTGACATTCGCTGCGGATACACAGCAGGTCATTCTGAGCCCTCAGACAGGCCTCCCTGGGGGCGCCTTCACCTTGCCCCCTGCCCTGTGCCCAGCAAAATCAAGAGCCCACACAGGTGCATGCAGGCCACTGCCCCAGGCTCAGTACCCGAAGATCTTGTTGAGCATGTTGGCCACAAAATGTTCCTCCTCATAGCTGGCCAGGCTCAGCAGCTGGGCCCCCAACTCTTGGCAGGCCCCCTGGGCCTGCACCCAGGTCTTCTTGTCCTGCAGCCGCTCTGAGCTGAACACCTACAGGAACAAAGTCCAGGTGTCTAAGCTGTCCCTACTGGTCCACCTGCCCTCCCATGACAGCAGTAGGGAGGAGGGCTGGGGCCTCACAGGACAGGGGTGCAGGCTAGCTAAGACAATCCTGCTCATCAGAGAATGAGCCCCAGGGGAGGGGAGCCAGCTCCTAGAGAACACCCCCTGCCCAGACCCCCGAACCAGCCCAAGACCTGGGCTCTCCTCCCAGGGGAGCCGCAGTTTGCTGTGGGCAAGTCCCTTCCCTTCCCTGGACTCAGTTTCCTCATGTCATAAAAGACCCTGGACGACGTTAGTGGCTCCCAAACCCGGCAGAGTTTAAAAATCAGAGAACTGGGCCCTGCCCCAACCTAGTGAATCCCAGTCCCCAAAATGGCAGCCTGGAATTTATTTTTATCAAGCTGCCCAGGTGATTTTGAAAAGCAGCCAGCCCAGCCCCAACATTTGGGAACCTCTGAAACTGATTATCTCTATGTTTGTTTGTTTTTTTCAATTCCTCCTGTTCAGTGAGCACCTACGATGTACCAGACCTGAGATTCCACTGGCAAGAGTGTCATCAGAACTTACCTCTGTCTGCAGTCTGCTGTGGGGAAGCAGTGTCTCTGGGGCCCAGTTGCCCGGACTGTGGCTGGGCCCCACTGGGGCTGCCCTCGACCCCGGCGAGCTGTTTCTTTGCTCTTGTTCCTCTTCCCCCCTCCCACGCCAGCAGGCTGCCTACCTTATAGCAGTGGCGGAGTTTGGGGTCCGACCCCCAGCCCTGGGGACAGGAGCCGGTGAGGCTGGGCGTGGGGTCCGGCCCAGGCAGTTCGGGCGTCACTGGCGTGCCCAGGCTCTGCCGGCAGATGTAGCGAGCCCGGAATGCGGTGCAGTTTTTCACCTCCCACAGCCCCATGGCGCTGCCCGTGGCCAGGGCCACGCAGCCCCCACGGCTGTACCCTGGAGCGGGGGAGAGCAGGAGACCCGCTGCCTGAGGAACTCGTGGTCCGGCCCTCCCCCAGGTCCCCCACAGGACACCACCCCGGCCTTGGCCCCCACACTGGTGACCAGCTTGGCCAGCTCTGCAGGGACCTGAAGGGCATGGAGGCAGAGTCCTAGCTCTGCGCCTACTCCTGTGAGATTTAGGCAAGTGGCTTAGCCTCTCTGAGGCTGTTTTATCATCAGCCTCATCAGGTCACTGAAAAGGCTAAAAGAGACAATGAACGCGAAATGGCAACGATCCTGATCGCCAGCGCCCGCGCTACTCTAAGCACGTCACGTCTGTTCATCCAGTTCAGCCTCACGTCAGCCCCATGAGGAAAGCACCGTTATCCTCGGTTGACAGATGGGAAACTGAGGCTTAAAGATGTGCCAGGAGGTTTGGCCCCAGACCCTGAGCTCCTAACTACTCTACCACACTGTACCAATGATTGGTTTACTGGGAGGCCCTGGGACTCGGTCCCGGCAGGGGCAGCCCCATATGGCCTCCTGGCTTCCCCAAGGAACGTCAAAGAGGGGGCTGACTGAGTGCCGCGGAGGAGGGGCTCACCAGGCTGGTCCCGGTTCCAGTGGGTGTACATGACCTCATCCCCACTGAGCCAGCGGAAGGACCCAGTGCTGTTCAGGTCCTGCAGGGCGGTCCAGAAGTATTCGCCATCCCAGTTGTAGATGAGGCTGCTGACAAAGGCCTGCTCAAACCTGTGGGAGAGAAGCCTGTCAGGCAGGGAGCTCGAGGCCCAACCTCCCCCGCCACCACGCTACCCTGGGCCACAGGCCAGTTGCCCTGCCCCGGGAGCTTGGGTGTTGTACCCAATCGGCGACTTGCTGAGGTAAGTGGGGGCCCACGGGGACCCTACAGCTGACACACAGCAACCGAGCTCCCGCTGTCCTGCCTGCATCTCCGTGCCCGGCGGAGAAGAAAGTAGAAACAGACACAGCCAAGGCCTCTCTTGGGCATCCAGCCCGCACCAGCAGGGCCCCTGTCTGTTCCTGCCCCTGCCCAGGCCCCGCCCCGCAGTGGGGCCACTTAATAAATGGGAATCCTTCTTGGGACGATACTAGAAAAAGGCCCTGGAGCCATTCGAGGCTCCAAGGACTCAGGGCCCCCTGTGCTTGGTGGCAGATTGCCACCCCGTTTGGTGGAGGGGCCACATTAGGCCAGGACAGGCATGAGGGCTGGTCTGGGTACGTGCCCCGTCCTGTACCTGTTGGTGATGGTGACCAGCTGAGAACCGTGGTCGGTACATAGGCGCCGGGCCTCGCTGTAGGTGACTTGGTCCTCTCCCAGCCAGTAGCAGGATGGGCTGTGCCATGTCCAACCCTGGCTCGAGAGAGTGGGCAGAAGAGGGATGTCTGTGGAGAGGACTCTCCTCCCTCATCCAGAAAGCCTGGGGCAGGAGATGCCATCGAAGGCATCCCTGAACGTGCTGCAGGCTGGGGCCCAGGACAGAGGGGACTGGTCTGACACCAGAGACGGTTCTTCCCATGCTCTGTTCTGTACCTTATCACCTCACACTCCCCTCCCTACCATCACCTGCCTGCACCTCCATGCCTGGCGGAGAAGGCAGACAACTGCCAGACCAGAGGTGGACGCATGGCCCAAGGGTGGCTGATCGGGAGGTAGCCAGTGACCTGCCTGTGGGCTGGCGAAGCAAGATGACTGGCTCACTGGACTCCTCTCTTGGGCATTTATTTACTTATTTATTTATTTTTAAAGATTTTATTTCTTTATTTGAGAGAGAGAATGAGAGAGAGAGAGCACGAGAGGGGGGAGGGTCAGAGGGAGAAGCAGACTCCCCGCCGAGCAGGGAGCCCGATGCGGGACTCGATCCTGGGACTCCAGGATCATGACCTGAGCCGAAGGCAGTCACTTAACCAACTGAGCCACCCAGGCGCCCTCTCTTGGGCATTTAAACCAAGAGTCACAGTGGGAAAATTGCCAGTTGGCTGAGAAACCAGAGCTGAAATGCTGGAAGAGCTGCCAGGCTGTGGAGGGACCAGGTAACCCTCGGGCCCTGGAAAAGGTAGAGTGAGCAGAGGGTGCGCCTAGCCTGGGGTTGGGGGACAGACCCTCAGCGGGGAGCAGCAAAGCTTTGGAAGAGACCACTGCTCTGAGCGGCTGGCTCTCTACCATCAGACCCCCATGAGACCAGGCAAAGCTTCACCCAACAGACCCTTCTCCCCTCGGACCACCCTGAGCTCTCTGCTCCTTTCTTTCTTTCTTTCTTTCTTTCTTTTTTTTAAGATTTTATTTATTTACTTGAGAGAGAGGGAGAGTGAGAAGGAGAAGCAGACTCCCTGCTGAGTGGGGAGCCCGATGCAGGGCTCAACCCCAGGACCCCGGGATCATGACCTGAGCCGAAGGCAGATGCTTAACCAACTGAGCCACCCAGGCTCCTGCCTTTCAAAAGAGGAACTGAGGCTCAAAGAGATTAAGTGACTGGACTTTATACACAGACAGTACAAGGTGGAGCCCGGACTTGAACCCGCACCACAAAGGCTACGCCTGTCCCCACCACAGCCCTGCTCCTCCTAAGAGACACCAGGTGCCTGCCAGGGCCTTCACCTCCAGAAGCCCTTGAGATGGGAAGCCTTGGGGTAGATTCAAGGTTGGGAAAGAGACACAGCCCCTTGGGCAGGAGCCAGAGCAAAAGTAAAGCTGGGGGGTGGGGGGTGGGGTTGGATACCAGGGACGGGGGAGTGGTAGGACTGTGCTAAGATCCCAGCTCTCCCAGGGTATTAACTGGGGCTGCTCAACACTGCACACACAGTTCAGGTGGCCCTGGTGCCACGGCAGTTAGTCACTCGTCCTCACTCCCCTACCCCCAGCTCACCCAGGACAGGACAGAGCCCCTGGGCCAGTCCCTGCCCACACTAGCCCCTTGGACACTTCAGCAGGGCCCCTGTCTGCTCTCTCTCCTCCCCACTGCAGGTCATGCCCATTGTTGTTTCAGGCCCCTGCTCCTGGGGGAGAGCTTGGAGTTCATGTGAGGTGGGGTGCGGTAAGGGGGCTTACTCCAAAGGGAAACACAATGAAGAGCCAGACTGGCAGCAAGGGGCTGGCAGGAGCGTGGCCTTGGCAGATGGAGCCATCAGGGGCCAAAACACCATAAAGTGTCTTTTTTGAGCAACCTCCCCATATTCAGCCACACCACTTACACAGCTGCTTGGCTGAGGGCCAGGTTGTGGGGGGGGCCTGTGAGGGAGAGCCTGGGTCCATCACCCACCCACATCCTCATTCATACATGCACTGCCCCACTAACCCAGTCAGTCCTGATCCCCTCCCTCCGTGATGGTCTGGAAGCCCCTGGGGCTAGGAACACAAGGAAGGCGACACCAGAATGGCCTCGCTCCTCCAGAGGAGACAGACAAGCGCACGCTCTATCAGATGGCATGGTATGTGCCAGCAAAGACAGAGGTGGCAAAGCAGGACTGGGGTGCACCCCGGCAGCCTCACTCAGGTGATGACTTGGAGGTCTGCCCACACCCACCTCCTGTTCTCTGCTGCCTCTGGGAAGTAGCTTCTTCATGCAGAGTGGGGGTGGGGAGCTCTGCTTCCTCCCAACAGCCCCCACCCTACCGCACCCCACCTCATCCAGTGTCACCCTTTCTGGAACAGAGCAGTTTGGAGAGTAGGAAGAAGGGATGTGCCAAGCAAGGGAGGATGCCGTGGGAGGCTGCGGGACTCCATCTGCCCCCTCCCTCCCCAGGGAGCCCCTCTGGTTGGCCACACCCAGGGGCAGCTCCAGAAGCACCCTCACCTTCCGGCAGCCATGGTCCTCCTCGGCCGTGCCCTGGCTCAGCTGGCCTGCCTTCTTGCAGATGGACGGCAAGGACTGGTTGCAGGGACTATCGTTCCAACGACCTTCCTAGGGACACAGGATGAGGGAGCGTCTCAGCCCCCCTCCCCCAAAGCCTTTGGTGAACCCGATTTTTAGACCTGCCCCTGCCTCCAACTTGAGCTCTGTGTGTTCCAGGCTGGCCTGTGTCCTCCGTCTCCTAGCCAGCAGCTTGTCCGCCTTCAGCTCCATCCAGAGGGCAAGGGTGTTTGTGTCCCAGCCCCCAGGAGAATGCCTGGCACGTGGCAGACACCCAACAAATAATTGTTTATAAATTTTTAAATAGCATCCCTTATGCCAGATGGCTCTAGCACCATAGTCCTGGCACTGTTTGCAGGATCCCACTGCAGAATGTCCTCTCTGTCCCTGGAGTCGGTACTCTGTCCCTCCGACTTTGTCTTTTTAAAGGGTCTCACGTCTGCCTGAAGCCCTCCAGCAATTCCTTCATCTACCCACAGGGCATGTGAGCCAAAGCAGCGGCAGACAGTCACCACCCCATCATGTCGGGAGGAGACAGGCCCCTGGGCTGGGTCGGGCTGCACAGGGCAGCCCTGCCAAAGGAGTAGGCCCATAAAATGCGGCTTCCAAAGCCACCTGCCGGGGGGGAGGGGGGAGAGCAGTTGGCAGAGCAAGATGGTGCCAGGCAGCATCCTTAGGCCCCTTTGATCCTCCCAATGACCCTCTGAGGTCGGCGCTATTAGTGTTCCATTGACAGATGAGGAAACCAAGGCACAGAGAGGTTAAGAGACTTGCCCAAGGTGAGCCAGCTAGCCGGGGGCGGGGAGGATTCAGACCCTGGCAATCTCTCCACGCGGAAGGGAAGGGGTTGGTGGGGAAGTGGGGGCTTCTGAGAGGCAATGGGGGGGTGGTTTGGAGGCAGGAACTGACAGTAGCACTCCTTCAGCCAGGGTGGCCCCAGGAGGCTGGGGAGAGGGGGTTCTCACCGGCCCCCAGATGGTGACACAGTCCTCCAGGCTGTCCCGGAAGTTGTTGGGCTCAAAGGGGTGCCAGTGGGTGAAGCTCACAAGGCTCCCATCAGACCACTCAAAATTCATCTGCAGTTTCAAGTCGTTGAGGCCGATCCACAGCTCCTCCACCTCTGGGGGCGAGAGGGGAGAGAGCGCACGGAGAGGTCAGCCTGGGCCACCAGCAGCGGACGGAGAGATGGCCCCAGGACCTCTCGGGCAGGACAGGACGGGCACTGAGGAGGCCCTGCCCTCGGGCCCGGAAGCGTGGACGAGCAGCCCCTCACCTTGCTTGATCTGCTTGGTGATGAACTCCAGCTCGGCCATGCTGTGGATGCTGAGCAGGTCGCCCCCGCCCCGCAGACACGCCTTCTTGGACTCGGGCCAGCTGCGCTTTTCGGCCTGCAGGCGATAGCAGTGGCCCTGGAAGGGCTGCCAGTTGGGCTCGCACTCCACCTTCACGTCGGCCCACACGTCTGCAGAGACCCACGAGGTACAGGTCAGGGAACGAGCCGCCCAGCCTGGGTGCCCCGACCCGCCGGGTGTCCCCTCGTCCCCACACCTGTTTCGGATCAGCCCAGGCCAACTGATGCGGAAAAGACCACACCCTCCAGGGAGGCTGGACGCCCAGAGGCAGAGCCCCAGGAGGTGGTGGCAGATTTCACCCAAGACAGGACTGATGGCCCCTCCGGTGATGGGGGGCGGCTTTCAGAAAGAGATGGTGGTGGGGGGACTCAGGTCAGACCAGCCCTGGGAGCCTCAGTTTCCTCCTCCCTAAATGGGGTTTCCTATTCTAGATTCAAACTTCGCTTATGTCCACCTTGCTTAATAAATGAAACCACTGTCACTGCCTAAAATAGCATATATTGAGTGTGGACTTGGTGCTGATGCTGGCAGTCCAGGATGAAGGGATGGGGCAGTGGGGCCCACCAGGCCAGCGGCCCAGGAAGTCACTGCCGACTGGAAGGAATCCCTTAGTGGGGATTTCTCCTCTTGCTCCTTCCCCGACCCGCTGGGCTCCACCCAGGGCTGTGAAACCCACCAGTAACGGGCTCTTCCTCACCCCTGCTTCCATGCATTTCAACCTCACTGTCTAGGACTGGGGTCCCAGAGCAGCTAAAGCGAACAAGCCCTCACTTGGGCCTTGGCAAGAGAAAACAAGACTTCACTGAACCACCCACAATGTCAGGCTTGGGCAGGATTCTGCCTGGCCAGGAGGGAAAGCATGTGCCCACTCGAAGCATCACCCCAGACTGGGATTCTGGGATCCACTCCATTCTGCGAGACGCTCCAGGGTCCAGCATACTGTTTCTCGGAGGCCCGGCAAAGTGGGGAGGGCTCAGCCTGAGCAGACTCGCTCCTGGGCTCAGGCTTGTCAATCATCTCCTCAGCCTCCCCAGCTAAGACCCAAGGCTGCCGCCATAGACAGAACCCAAGCTCAGACCTGAGGGGGCCTTCTTTGGCTGCTGGGTGGAGGGAAACTCAAGAAATGTGGATGCTTTGGGGGCACAATGGTGTCTGCCTTTGGAATGACATGCCTTGTGTGATGAGACCCAGAAGGCAGAACCCATCCAAAAAACCGCTCAGAGTGGGATGGAAGAGACAATCCACGGCCACAGACGTATCTGCAGATCCATGAGGCCCCACAGGAGACTTCCCGCAACAGCGGTCACACTGGGAAGATCTGGGGACAGAGGACTTGGTGAGGGGCCAGGCCTGCAGGGGGCCACGGATAGGCTAGGCTTGCCCGAAGGGGGGCCCTCCTTCCTTCGAAAAGCAGCTTCTGAGAGGACCTAGAATTGGTGCCTGCCGAAGACTCCCTCCTAGAACTGAGGTGCGCTAGATGCAGGGCGTCAATGTTGTAAACCTTTGCTCCTGACCCCTTAGGAGAGGAGGAGAGAAAGCAGTGGCCGGTGGTGGCCCTGAATCAATCTTTGGCAATACTTTAATGGTCTCTCTGTTAGCTCTTTACTTTCTGTGAGTCTGTGGATTTCTTCTGGGTTTGACGTATTTTCCTTGTTTAAAAAAAACAACAACACTCCCTCTTCGCCGTTCCCATGGTTACTGGACTACCAGAGTAGCCCTTCCAACCGACACTGATAAACATCCTCTGCCACGGATGGGCATGCTCCTTAGGGCCAGGCCAGGTCTCCAGACTTACAACAACCCTGCAAGGAGTCGGAGTTTATTCGCGATTTGCACTCAGAGACCGAGTTGCTTGCCCAAAGCCACATACCAGGGAGGGTCACAGTCCCCAAAGCAGTGCTGTGCCCATTGCCCCAAGCTCCTCCATAGGCCCCAAGAGCCATCTCTGTGAATCACAAATGGGAGCAAGACACTCCCTGGCTTAAAAACCTGCAGAGGCTCCCCACAGCCTACCTGGCCCCACCCAAACTGGACCCAGCAGCCAAGACCCTCCGGGGACTGGCTGTGACCTGCCTTTCTGAACTGCTCTCCTCCGCACGCCCTCTAAGCCAGCGCATCCCAGCTGCACCTGCACATGCATGGGGTGAGGATCTTAGGAAGTGCAGGTGAGGGGGCGGGGGCTGAGATTCTGCATTTATAACCGGCTCCCAGGGGATGCTATGCTGCTCCTCGGAAAACCACACTTTCAGGGATTAGAGTCTAGACTCCGACCAGACCGCAATGCTCACCAAACTGAAAGCTGCTGTATACTTCCATGCCTCTACGCCTTTGCACGTGCCCTTCCCTCTGCCAGGAATGCCCTTCCCTCAAACCTCTTCATGACTTTTTAAACTTACAGTCAACTTCAAAGGCCCAGATCAAATGTCACTTCCACGAAACCCTTAACTCCCAGGACCTTATGCAGTTTCTTCTCTAGGTATTTCTTCTCCTCTAACATTGATTACACATATTTTTATAATGGCTCAGGACTCAGGCTATTCTAATTGTGTGTTGAAATGTCTGTTACCCTCCAGCAGAGTGTGACTACTGCGAGGACAGTGCGAATTGCCAGCATTTAACACAGTTCTCGACGAACGTTCTCGGGAAGAGTTAATGGAGCATTCCACTTGTCCCTCAGCCAGAGAGGATCAGAGTCCCCTCGTGCCACGGCCCCGGGGCCCCTCCCCGCCCCCGCGCCAGGCCCTGGGCTCGGCTCACCCGGAGGCGGGCGCTCGGCCGTGGCGTTGGGCTTCTTCTTGCACACATAGGGCAGCGCAATGCTGCAGTCGCGGTTCTGCCAGCCACCCGAGGACTCCGTGCGGATCACCCCGCAGTTCTCCTCGCTCGGGTTGTCCGGCTGATCTGTGGGGAGGGCAGGGCGCCAGCACCCCAGGAGAGAGGAACTCACACTCCGGCCCCTGGGCGCTCCTCGGAGCCTCCTGCCCTCAGGGTGGGGCTCGCTGCCTCTCCTCCAACCCCCGGCCCATGTGGTCTGGAACCCTCCACCCAGTCCCGGTACGGGCCGACGCCTCCCTGGCCAGGCCTGAAATCCTGCACGCTCCTCGAGCCCTGCGCCCCGAGGAGAGGGCATCGGGTTCTAGTGGGGCCCAGTCCAGGAGCGGAGGGGGGGTGGAGTGGGGGGCCTGCCCCGCCGCCCCGCCCCACACCACTGGACCAGGGCACCAGGAGGAATAAAGAGGCCAAAGGCCTTTGCAGCCCCCAGGCCGCCCTGCGCCCCGAACCCCAGGCCTCACCGCTCTCCCAGTTGAGGTACTTCAGGGGCGAGTTGTCGGACCACTGCCAGCCTCCACTGGTGTCCAGGTCGTTAAGGCCAATCCACAGTGTGGAGCTGTAGCCAGTGAGGAGCCCTGACCGCAGAACAGGCACGGTGAGGAGGGGACCGCCCCACCCTCGGCCCTCTCACTCTGCCCCCCACCAGTGGCCTCCCTGCCCCACCAGCAGAAAGGGCTCGGGGCCCTCCGAAGATGGGGAGCGGGTCTCAGGCTCCTGCCTGCCCCCCCACCCCGGTGTGCCCCTGGGGGTCAGGCCCAGCACCCCTCCCCCCCAGTGCCTTGCCACCTCACCATTGATGTAGGTCTGCTCGTGGATCTCAGTGATGCTCAGCAGGTCTGCCCCCTGCTGCTCGCAACTGGCCCAGGCCTCCCTCCACGACAGCGTGGACTGGAAGTTAAACTGGTAGCAGCTGTCAGTCAGCTGGTCCTTGTCCCAGAAGGTCTCACAGTCATTACCTGCCACCACGACAACAGTCCCTCAAGGAGTGCAGAGGCCCTCACACACGCTGCTCCAGGCTACGAGGAGGGGCATCGTACCTATCACCCCAGTCCCGAAAGTTCCTCCACCCGCCCCGAGGCCCCTGCCGGTCAGCCTCCGCCGGGAGCCGCCTGGCCCACCCGGTCCACCCTGCTCTCACTCTTGATGGGGCAGAAGCCCCAGCGCTCGTCCTTGCCGTAGTCCTGGGTAGTGGCACACCACAGGTGCCCGTCCTCACGCCCCGTGCTGGTGCAGCTGTGGAACCACTGGTTGTCGTACTTGAAGGGGATGGTGCATGGCTTCCCGTGGGAGTTCCCCTGGATGGTGTAGACCTCTGCAGGAAGGGAGCCGGTCCCTTGGCGTCTGGACCCCAGAGGCTGCCCGCCCCCCTCCGCCCTCAGGAAAAATCCCCTGTCCCAGGGACCGACAAAGCGGTGCCCGAGGCTTTAAAGTCTCCCTCTGCCATTAGGTCAGCGCAGGAGCCTGGGAGAGGCCCCGCCGCGCATCCCCTAGGGCTGGGACGGGGTTCCCCGTAAAGCCTGTCCAAAAATCCAGCTGCCCCTCCCCCCAAGCTCCATCTCAGAACTCAGGATGTCTTACAGGAAAAGGACCCCCAGGACGGAGCTGTCCACCACGGAAAGCCCCGCACTGGGTGACTCGGGTCCCCGGTCACCCCTGCAAAATGGGGATCAAGACACCTATGGGAGGGGCGCCTGGGTGGCTCAGTCGTTAAGTGCCTGCCTTCGGCTCAGGTCATGATCCCAGGGTCCTGGGATCAAGCCCCGCATCGGGCTCCCTGTTCGGCGGGGAGCCTGCTTCTCCTCTGTCTACCACTCTGCCTACTTGTGCTCTCTCTCTGTCAAATAAATAAATAAAATCTTAAAAAAAAAAAAAAAGACCACCTATGGGAGTTACTCTGGGGTCTACCCTGGAGCGCAGGCCTGGAAGGGAATTTTCATTTAATTTTACATTACACGCTTTTGTACCGTTTGAGGTCTTTACAAGCATGTAGTCCTTTTGTAGTGTCTTAAAAATAAATGCTTGGAAGTTTATTTTCTTAATTATTCCCACATGCTTCCCACTGCCATTACAGATAGGGCTGCCAAAGGTCAGCAGAGGCCAAAGGCCCTGTCACTCCTGCGTCTGTCTCTCTGTGGCTCCAGGCCTCCCGACGCCGGGGGGGGGGGGGGGGGGCCACCCCTCCCCCGCAAGCAGCCTGACGCCGGGGGGCCCCACCCCTTCCCCGCAAGCAGCCTCTCACCATAGTAGGGCCTCGCGCACAGATCCTCATCGCTGCCGTAGATGCGCCACTGGCCACTGCGGGTCTGGTCGCCGCGCTCGGGGCCGCCAGCCTTGGACGTGTTGCCACTGCGACCCCCCAGGAGCTGGGACAGCTGGTCACCCAGCGTGCGACAGTGCCAGCGAAGATTCAGTGCCTCCCGGTCACATTCGTACAGGCCCAGGGAGGCTGTGGAGTTGGTGCCCGGCCAGCCTGTGCCCAGGCACTGCATGGTGCCCAGGCTGAAGAGCCGGTTTCGGGAGACCCACTTCCAGCGCTGGGCGGGGAGACTGGCGTTGCAGGCTGGGGAGACTCTGACTTGCCCACCCTGGGCCTCCAGGCAGCCCTGCAGTCCGTGGCTGAAGATGAGGAAGACGTTGGGCTCTGGAAGGGAAGGCGGGACATGAAGCCGTCACAGGGGCTCTCTGGGCTGGTGGCTCCCGATGGCCAGTGCCACCTTCAGACGCTGCCCCCGAGCCTGGCGCTGGGTTGTGAGCCCTCTCTCATATGGTAAATCACTCAGTCCTCACCCCCAACACTCTGGGGTCTGGGGGAGAGGCAGTGCCACCCTCCTGTGCCCAGAGAGCCGCGTCTGCATGGCCAGCCTCAGCTCTAGCGCCCCGCTCAACCTAGAGGCAGCACTCAGCCCTCCGTCCCACCTGCAAAAGCAAACCCAACTCCGCATGGCAGGCTGCGTACTGTATGCTTTCCCAAAGGCCTTAGGAGGAGCAGTGGAGGTACTAACCTCACACGGCACGTTGCAACTTTATCCCAATCTCCGTGACATAGAGTGGTTTTCCCACCAAAGTTCCTCTCTGGCCTGCCATCATTTGTCTTGTTCTTCCCCTTTGCCCCTCAGCTCCCCTGGCTCCTTCCTTTCCTGACTTCTACACTTGATCTTAGCCAAAAGGCCGAGAAGCGATTCCTTTCCTGACTTCCAGAATCTTCCCAACACACACACCCCCATATCCAACTGTTCACGCCTCCCATAACCATGTCACACCTTACTTTGTAAGCAGCATTTAGCTCTATATAGGGCATCCCCCAATCCTGCATCGTGTCACCCATCACCTCACTGTGCAGACACTCCAGGGAAGGCAGAGGAATCCAACCTGCGCCCAAGCACGCTGACTTTACAGATTAAGAAATCGAGACGTAAATGTATGGAAAGTAGATAGTGGTTGCCTGGGGCTGGGCTGAGGGTGATGGGAATGGGACTGCTAAGGGGTACAGGGTTTCTTTTGGGGTGATGAAAATGTTCTAAAGTTAGATTGTTGTGATAGCTGCCAAATTCTGTGAATAGAGTAAAACCCAATTAATTGTACATTTTAAATGGATGAGTTCTTTGATATGTGAATTTTATCTCAGTAAAGCTGGGAGAGAGGAGGAGGGAGGGAGGGGAAGGAAGGAAGGAGAGAAGGAAGAAAGGAAGGGAGGGAGGGTAGGAAGGATAAAAAAGAGAAACATGGTTAGTTTAGAGAAGTGACCTGCTCAGTGTCACGTAGCCAGGAAGCAAACCCAGGCCTGACACCCACGTCTCAGCACCTTCTACTTGTTCCCAGGCTGCCGCTGAAGTACACAACATACACCCAGCACGTCCCTTTGCAACCATTAGCCGCTAGCCCCTCAGGATAATTTCCATGTCTTGAAGGCATGAGTCTGACTGCCAGGGCTCAAACCCCAGCTCGTGACTTGGGCAAGTTGCATTACCTGTCTCTGACTCAATTTCCTCATCAGACTACCATGGAGATTAAATGAGAGACTACATGTCAAGTGTTTGGGACAGGGTCTGGCACATGGTAAGAGCACTGTAAATTACTGTGGTTGCCATGACGATGATTACTCTTCCATGTTACATGCAGAGAAATTGACTAAGGGTAGTGAAATGATTTGACCAGTCACGAGGCTAGTCAGAGATGGAGCTGAAATTTGGTCCCGGTCTTCGGAGTCCAAACCTCAAGCTCCTTCTGTTCCACCATGGCCTTATCATCCTTCTTTAATCTGTTCTCCATGTCCAGCCAGGATGATTTTTAAAAGATGTAAATAAGTTTCCAAAAAAATTATTTTTATTTCTATATATATATACATTTTTAAAGATTTTATTTATTTATTTGAAAGAGAGAGAGAGAGCATGAGCGGGGGCAGGGGGGGAAGGGCAGAGAGAGGGAGAAGCAGACTCCCCACTGAGCAGGGAACCTGATGCGGGGCTTGATCCCAGGATCCCGGGCAGCCACCTAAATGATTGAGCCACCCAGGTGCCCCAAAGTACCAAAAATTTATAAAAATGATATTGGAGTGTTGAAAGTCATAAAGGAAACAGTGATGAATTCAGTGACATAATAATCTTTTTCATGGCAAAAAAATACCATAAACAAAGCCAGAGTTCCAATGACAAAAAAATATATAACTTATTGGTGGTAAATAGCTTATTCCCTAATATAAGTTTCCTGTAAGTCTCCCTCCAGCTTAAAGCCCTTCAAAGGCAATTCATCACTCTTCAAATAAAATTCAAACTTCTTACCATGAGCCACAGATCCCATATGGTGTGGTCCTGCCTACCAGTCTGATCCTGGATCACACTATTTCCCCTCGCTCAAGTCACATTGCCCTCCTTGCCCTTCCTTGAACAGGGATTGGTACTTCCTTCTTTTCTTTTCCTTTTTTTTTTTTTTTAAAGATTTTATTTATTTATTTGAGAGAGAGAGAATGAGAGAGAGCACATGAGAAGGGGGAAGGTCAGAGGGAGAAGCAGAGTCCCCGCCGAGCAGGGAGCCCGATGCGGGACTCGATCCCGGGACTCCAGGATCGTGACCTGAGCCGAAGGCAGTCACTTAACCAACTGAGCCACCCAGGCGCCCTCCTTTTTTTTTTTTTTTAAGTAATCTCTACACCCAACATGGGGCTCCAACTCACAACCCCAAATCCAAGAGTCGCAAGCACCCCAGGCTTGGTACTTTCTTGCCTCAAGGCCCTTGCACGGTTTCCTCTGCCTGGTATTTCACTTTTCAAAAAAGTCACATCTTTATTTTTTTTTTAAGGATTGATTGATTGATTTTAGAGAGAGAGAGAGCACACATGTGAGTGCTCGAGCAGGGGGAGGGGCAGAGGGAGAGGGAGAGAATCCTCAAGCAGACTCCCCACTGAGTGCGAAGCCTGACACGGGGCTCTATCCTAGGACCCTTAGATCATGACCCGAGCCAAAATCAAGAGCTGAATGCTTTTTTTTTTTTTTTAAGATTTTATTTATTTATTTGAGAGAGAGAGAGAACACATGAGAGGGGATAGGGTCAGAGGACGAAGCAGACTCCCTGTTGAGCAGGGAGCCCGATGCGGGACTCGATCCAGGGACTCCAGGATCATGACCTGAGCCAAAGGCAGTCGCTTAACCAACTGAGCCACCCAGGCGCCCCAAGAGCTGAATGCTTAACTGACTGAGCCATCCAGGCGCTCCAAACGTCCCGTCTTTAAAGAGGCCCTTCTGACATCATCTAAAGTAGCCACCCAGTTACTCTCTATCATATTGTTGGATTGTAGTTCTCTTCACAATATTTATTATAATCTGATTTTTTTTCAACATCTGGGTTATCTGTGTTTGTCTACTGATTATTTTTTCTCTTGATTAGGGGTCAATTTTTCCAGCTGCCTGCATGTCTAGTAATTTTTGTTACATACTGGACATTATGGATAATGTTATAAAGAGTCTGGATTTCTTTTTTTTTTTTTTTTTTGTATACAGGATGTTGTGGATGACATGTTACAGGGAGTCTGGATTTTTTTTATCTTCCTACAAAGAATGTTGAGTTTTGTTTTGGCAGGCAGTTAAATTACTGGTGGATCATCTTGATCCTGTAGAGGCTTGGTTTTAGGCTTTACTAGGGTGGGGTTGTTTTGGTTTGCCTTTAGTCTTAGGGTGTGGCTGTTAGCCTTGGGTTTAATCATAAGGTGAGACCCTTCTGGAGTTTCAAAGGAAAACCTTAGGCAATGATCAAGCCCCTCTAACTTGGTGGAACATGAATTCCAGACTCTGTTTCCTCAGCACCAGGCAGCATCTGAAACCTCTGCCTCTCTTCTGTTTTCTTGTTGGGTTTCTTAATGCCTCACCCCGCCCAGGCACAGTTTATTAGTTGCCAAGGATTTGAGGAGAATTGGTAAGAGAACACCATTATGGCTCCTTCCTTGCCAGGATTTTCCCTCTTGATTTTTAGCTTTTCTGGTAGCCCTAAACAGTGACCAGTAGGACTACCACTTTCAGTTTGAGGTCCTCAAATGGGGCAGTGCTCTCAGGGGGAGTCACTGCTTAAATGAACCCCTCACCCCACCTGCTTCTTTTCTTTTAGAGACAGTTTCCTCCCCAGCATCTGGCTGTTTTTAATTGCTCTCAAACCATGGTATTTTATATTACATCCTTTGTCTATAAGTTCCCTTGGCCAGAGAGTTAGACTGGTGCAAGCTACCCTGCAATTTCCAGAAGCAGAACTCGTTATCTGACATGCTTCTATTTTGTGTGTCTCTCCTCTGGTTCATAAGCTCCCAAGGACTCTCTGTCTTTCCCACCACTGTATCCGAAGCACCTACAATTCTGCCTGACACACAGTAGTGCTTCATAAATACTGGATGAACACATGAATGAATGAAGGAATGAATGAATGAGTGAATCTCCTGCCTAGGTAATAATCACAACCAGTTCGTCAATCTTTCTGTTCCCTGTCCCAGCTGCCAAATTAATTTTCCTAAAACAGAGGCTCCACAGCTCCTGTCACCTAGTGCTTAAAACACCATGGTAGGGGCGCCTGGGTGGCTCAGTCGTTAAGCATCTGCCTTCGGCTCAGGTCATGATCCCAGGGTCCTGGGATCGAGCCCCTCATTGGGCTCCCTGCTCAGCGGGAAGCCTGCTTCTCCCTCTGCCTCTGTCCCTCTGCCCACTTGTGTGCATGCTCTCTCTTTTTCTTTCAAATAAATAAATAAATAAATCTTTAAAACATAAAAAAAATAAAACACCATGGTAAGGAGGCTGGTGGGGCAGGGACATTGGTCTGCTATATTCTTCAACGCCAGCATGGGGGTCCTCTCTGCCCCCTCCCCTCAACCTGCTCCTTCCTTTCCAGCCACCCTCTAGAGCCATAAACTGGCCCCAGGACTTGATCCAGGACTGTCTAAGCCTCCTCTAAGGACTGGGTATTTGATTCTCAGAAACTCCCTTCCAGTGAGGACAGTCGGTGGTAACAGAAAGTAGCCCTCGGCAGGGGGTAGGGAAAGGGCCTGGGACCGGAAAAGGGAGAAAACAGTGCTTGCTTTTATAGATGTTTCTCAGAGATAGGACTGGACAGTGCAGCCCCAAAATGTCACAGGAGCCCACAGCAGCCCAGGGGGTAGAACCCTCGCTCCCCCCGCCACAACCAGGAAACCCACACATGGGCTGAAACAGTCCAACCAGGCTGCGCAGCCGTAATAAGCAGCAAATGAAGGGTCTGAAAGAGGTCTGTGCCAGTCAGAAGAGATAGTCCCAGGATCAGGCCACCTGCCCCTCACTTGACAGATAAGGAAACTGAGGCCCAGAGAGGGGAAGAGATTAGGATGCCCAATTGCAGTACTGTTCAAGGCCTGTTTCTTCCTCTGCCACATGAATCACGGCTGCAAGTCCCCTCCTTCCTCTGATGTCCTAGGTTCTGGGTTCAAATGCACAGATCTTCCTGGGGTGCCTACTATGTGTGGGGCACGTCCCAGGCAACGCTGGGGCCATGAGGAAAAACACAGCACTGTCCTAGTTAGAGAAGAACAGTGGGTTCAGACACCGCAGGACATGAGGCAAACAAGCCCTTAAAATCCAGGTGTCTGGGGGCGTAGGAGGGAGCTGAGCCTTCTGGGGGCGGGGAGGCTCTCTGAAGACAATGAGGGTCTGGAGGAGGCAGGGGTGAAGAATGCAAGTCGAAGAACTGCCTTGGCAGCAAATGAGAAAAGAACAAGGAATTTGGGAGCTGAGGGGAGGAGTGCAGGAGAGCTACAAAGCAAAGGGGAGGCTGAGGAGGGTTCTCGGAGGTGGATCCCGGGGACTCTGCCAAACTGCGGGCCGGGGGAGGCTCTTGGGAGAGCATTTTCCACCCAAAGTCTAGAGGTGTGCCTGGGCCCTCGCGGAAAGGAGGCTCTTTCTCCAGGGCCCAATGCAGGAAGAGATCAAGCCCAGCCTTGGCCGAGGTGGAAATGCTAAGGGGGAGATGGAAGGGCACAAAGGCGTGTTGAGAACAGACTGTCTTCTTCGCACCCCCGTGCTCAGCCAGCGCACACATGAAGCGGCAGAGGGAGCTCGGGGCACAGACGCCTGGCGCCCCCGTCCTGGGAAGGACCCCTCCAGTCTTACCCACCCCGTAGCCTCACTCCACATGCCTGGGAAGCATCGGGTGTCGCTGCAGGGAGTGGAAATGCCCCTCACTAGGGATGTGGCATGTCCCTCATCAAGGACAAAGATGACCTGCATTTTGTTGGCAACCACCCCATGCCCAGCACAGTGCCGTGCACCAGATTGTGTGGCTCCTTAGGTTTTCGTTCAATAAATGAACAAATAAATGAATGAAACCAGGCAGGGAACTGTGCGTTGAGCACATCCATCAGTTCATTCATTCAACAACTGTGTGTTGACACTTTCACAGGTACCAGGCAGGGTACCAGGCACTGAGAGTACCGTGGTGAGCAACAGAGAACAACCCATCACCATATGGTCTGGTAGGCACGGGGCTCCCCATGGAAGATCTGGGGATCGTAAGAGAATCCTTGAACCTCACTGAACTGCCCTTAGTCTCTGGCCTTTGTTTCTGTCTGCCCAAGAAACGTCCCATCGCTTCTTCTTCTTATTTATAATTTCCTTGCACTGCGCTCTGGCTACGTGAGTGGGCGCGAAGTCTCACCCCTGGCCAGTAAGAGTGGCCACCCCCCAGGCACAGTGATTGGGTACATAACTCAAACAGGGCTGATGGGAGGCCTCCCCTGGAACGTGTGGTCTTCTCTCTCTGCGGAGATCGTGAAACTGGGGCTGCCAATGGCCATGTTTCCTGCCACGAGGGAAAGACCTTCCTGCTACAGACAAGAACGGAGACACTCCAGAAAGAGACACAGCTGAGCAATGGAAGGGTGAGGAAGCGGGTCGTCCTGTGCAGAACACTCAGTCCCAGACCCTGCGTTCCTGTGGCTCTTCGTCCAGCCTGTGAATCACACTCGGGCTCATCTGCAGCCACATTCCCCTGTTGTGCTGGGTTTGTCTGCACTGGGTTTCTGTCCGTGGAACTGAAAGAATCCTGACAAACACACAACCCTATGTCTTGGAGCCAGAGACTTTCTCCCAGCCTCCTTAACTCCCCGGAGGCTGTCCTTCCAGGATTCCCTCTGACCCTCAGACCAGCAAATGAGCCGCCCGAGCTCATCAGAGGAGGCCTTGGAGGCCACATCTCCACCCCAGCCTCCTGATCACCCTTCTGGCTGCTCCCCTGGAGGCTCTCTCACTCATGCAGATGACACAGCTTTCTGAAGCACTGTACTTGGTCCTCCGGGGGGAATTAAACAATCCGGCCTCTGGCCTCCTGACATTTGCAATGAGGCTGGAGGGGCAGAACTCGCGAAGCAATCCATGACAAAGTTACAAGCAACACATCAGCAAGTGTGCAGAACTGCCAGGTCCAATTCATACTGCGCGGCTAGGGGGGAAGGTGTCAGACAGAAAGGATTTTCCAGGTAACGGACATCTAACAGGAATCATTCTGCTGCAACGTTCGCGCTTCCTTGCTTCTCAGACATCCGGGTCATCACCCTGGACATTTATGCCTGTGCTCAGAGGCAACCGGGTTTTAAAAGCTATGTGCCTGACGCTGAGTAGCTAACGTCTCCTCCCTCCTTGTTGACCGTCACTGTGGCCTCTTTTCCTTTCCCATCTGCTGTAAGGTACACGCAGTGCTTTTGGTGGAGTCCTGAGGCTGAGTGCAGAGGCTCAGAACTGTCTGTCTCTCGGGAGCAAACCTCTCAGCTGTCCCAGCGGCTTCCGGGACTCCGTCCAGCAGTGAAGGCAGCCAGAGGTCTGACCTCGGATAAGACGGCTGCTCTCCATTACAAGTGAAAGACATCGTGCGGAAGGAAGCAGAGGGGAAGTTAATTCTAGCAGCGTGCCTGGCACTCAGCAGACTCTCAATAAAATCTGCTGAATGGGACGCATATCGAGCAAAAGCCCGAGAGGCACCAGCCGGGACAAGAACAAAGGAGGATGTGCCAAGGTGGGGGAATGGCAGGAGCAGAGACCAGGGGACCCAGCGACCAGCCTGGCTCCGCTCCTAGGGACCAACACTGGGGGCTGACCACATTCGGTCCTCCAGGGCATGGCAGGGTGAGCGCCATTACTGAGCCTCTCTGCAGTCGGCCCCCCTCCTCAGCCTCCTCAGGCCATGCAGAGGCAAAGGGTCATCCCAGGGAGAGCTAGGGGCCGCAGGGCCACCAGCCAAGAGCAGCAGCTGTTTTCAATAAGCCGTTTGGCCCTGAGGCCAGGCCTGGAAATGTCCCTGAGTCAGCAGAAGCTGCCAGCCCCGCCCTGTTGAAGGGCCAACCCTGGGGACCCAGCACCCCACCCTGCCCCACCTTCTGCTGGAGGCTCCATCCATGTCCATGCGCACACTGGACCTGGATGGGGTGGGGGTGGGGAGCGGGGCATCCCTTCCATAGAGCGCAGGGCAGTTACATGACATGGAGGCTCGATGCCCTGTCCAACTTTGCAATATCCCCACCCAAATGCTGGGCTCTTGTGGGCTTCTGAGTACGCTCCACCCTCCAAGCTTTTCACACTCTCCTCCCTCCTCCCAGCTGCATTCCAGCCAGGCCAAACTGCCTGCTCTCCATTGCTTAAAGTGCATGTGACTCCACTGGGCTCATACAGCCCCGTGTGCTACTGTCACACGTGTGTGCACTGTGTCTCTCCCTCGCCCCCTTCTCCCTCACTCCCTCCAGCCATGGTGAGCTCCCTCTATCACTTATTTCTAGAGATGCTCTTCTTCCCCCTTGCAAAATGTGACAGGCTCCGTTTCAGGAAGACGTTAAAGCAAACTCTGAACAGGGAATGGGTTAAGAGGTGGGCTTGTCACCTCCACCTAATAAATGCAAAAGAGAGGCGATGTGAAGGGGGTGCTGGAAAACGGGATTATACATAAAATCAGAAAGACAATTTTCACCCTCTGCCGGGTCCCCTGGGTCCCCAAGGTCGTGCCGGCTGACTAGGGCTGGCCCCTGGGGCTCTCTGGGAACGCAAATACTCACCGGCCCTGGCCTCCCCCCTGGCGATTTAGTGGTGTTTAATCTCACCCTCTGCTAGCTTTTGTCTCCTCAAACCAAAGCATCACAATCTTTGCGGCCTGTCCTCTCCCCGGCTCCATCTTGCAGAATGAAACGGGGGTGCCGCCGGACCCCGACAGAAGCAATCTCGCCTCCAAGCTCGGGTCCGACCGTCCGCTCCCAGGCAGTTCCTCTGCCCTTTCCCCAGCTCTCCTCCTCACCCCAGCATCACAGGGGCGGACGACCCCTTCCTCCTCACCCCGCCCGCAGGACCTGAGGCGCAGGGAGCCGCCGGCCCTCGGAGTTCTAGGTCTGCGCTGTCGCGCCCCCCCCGCCTCGGTGCACCCCCTTTCTCGGCCACGCGCCCCCCTCTTTGCGCCCCCGTCCTCGGCCACGTGCCCCCCTCCTCGGTGCGCCCCCCTGTCCTCGGCCACGCGCCCCCCCCGGTGCGCCCCCGTCCTCGGCCACGCGCCCCCCTCCTCGGTGCGCCCTCCTTCTTGGCCGCACGCCCCTCCTCGGTGTGCCCCCGTCCCCAGCCGTGCGCCGCCCTCGGTGCGCCCCCCGTCCTCGGCCGCGCGCCTCCTCCGCGAGGTGTCGCCCCCTCGCCGGCGCCCCCTCTCGGCAGCGCTCCCCAGAGCGTTCCCGCGCGGGGCCTCCCTCCCCGATCCCGGCGGCGAGGTCAGCCGACTCCCCGGCCCGGTCCGCGAACGGCGGGTCTGAGAGGCCCGCAGCCCCGGCGCCGTCTGCTAGCCCGAAGCCAAAATAAACAGTCCGAAGCCACTTCCTTCCCCAGGGGGCCGCTTTCACCACGCCGGCGGCGCGGGTCGCGGCAGGAAGTGGCTTTCTGGGCCAGCCCCATCCAACCCCACTGACCCGCCCGCCAAGGGCCGAATTCCGGAGCCGGCACCGGAGCCCGGCTGAGCAATCACCTGCGCAGCAAAGCGCACCCTTCCGGGCCTGCTGCGGCGCCTCCCTTGTTTTACTTATCTGTAGGAGGAGGTGGGGAACAGAGGAGTTCGTAAAATCTCTGACAGCAGAGCCCTCTGGGGCCCCAGCCACAGCGCCAGGTTGGGTACTCCATACCTGGCTGACTGAGGATGAAGGAATGAACGAGTGAGAGAATGAATTTATTAGGAAACACTCAGGCAAATTTGGAGAGAACAATGTTTTTAAAATTTAGTTTGGGGGTGCCTGGGTAGCTCAGTCGGTTGAGCCTCTGACTCTTGATTTCAGCTCAAGTCATGATCTCAGGGTGGTGAGATCCAGCCCCACATCTGGCTCCCGACTCAGCGGGGAGTCTGCTCCCCCATCCCCCCACACTCACGTGCTATCTCTGTCTCAAATAAATAAATCTTTAAAATTTAGTTCTGACAAAGTGGCTGCAGAGGTGTGTGTGGGGGGGAGTAACCTAAAGCTCAAATATTAGAAGCCCCCATGCTCACTGCAGAGTCAACAGGATTTCCTTTGGACCTTTCTGTGTTTTCCAATTTTCCATACTGAAATAATTTTTGAAAATGTAGACACCTATTCACAAAATAGAAATGTGTAGAGAATTATACTGAATGTAATGTTTTGTTTGCTTGAAATTGAGGTTTCAAATATAAACATTCACTAGAAATATTTTGTGAACAATTTCCAGATAAGAGTTTTTCAAATAACACTTGAAAAAGAGGGTAGGGATTCCCACCCCACTGCACAAGAGGTCCTTATTGGCCTCTCGACATCCTGGGCATTTGCCTGGCATGGTCTGGACTCACAATAAATGTTTGTCAAATGACAAATGAGGGGCGCCTGGGTGGCTCAGTTGTTAAGCGTCTGGCTTCGGCTCAGGTCATGATCCCAGGGTCCTGGGATCAAGTGGCATCGGGCTCCTGGCCCAGCGGGAAGCCTGCTTCTCCCTCTCCCACTCCCCCTGCTTGTGTTCCCTCTCTCTCTGTCTCTCTCTGTCAAATAAATCAATAAAATCTTTTTTAAAAAATGACAAAATGAATGTGAACTGAGGGATCTTAGAATTCATCTTGTCAATCCTTTAGCATAGTAAAATCAAACCTAAACCCAAGACCAGACTTGAAAATTCCCTGTGCAGACAAAATCGGTTTAGTCATACAAGTAAAGCTTAATTTAGCGTACTTTGACACACCAGTGAAGCTACCTTGAACTGGGGTCAATACTTAACTTATGCCTCTGAAAATCATAAGCAAACTTAAATGGATCCCCAAAATTGATAGGAGGCAACCACAAGCCAAGTCCCTTTTGTTTAAGAAAATTCTAATATTATAAGTAGTCACTGTGAAGAATAATCAGTCACCACCTCCACACTATCCAAGTTGCTTTATAACAATATACCATGGAGCGTCATTCCATGTTTTGGTTTGAGTTCTCCTGATTTACGATCGTCTGTGTGGGGTGAGCACAAGAAACTTTTACTAGTTATACTTCAGTGATTCGTTGGCTTTACTTCTGTTTTCTGAACCTTTGACAAGAATGTGGAAGCAGAAACATGGAAAGCTTCGCTGACTTGTCCAATGATCCAAATGCGACTGGAACCATGACCTTTTCATTGGAACTAAAACTTGTTAAAGTCCTAAATGGCACAATGCCAGTATTTGCTTACATAGGATGACCGTGTAATTTATTGTCGAAGATTGAGAATGAAAAGGGGAGTTCGTCATAATTACACCAGCGCAACGAGCTTGAACCAGACCAGTCTTGGGCAAACTAGGACATAAGGTCACCCTGCACTTACAGAAAGAGACACAGATAATGATGTGTAAAAGTATCAAAGTGTCAAAGTTAGCGTTTTGCTAGGTACCAGGTGCTGGTTTCCAAGCCTTTCTCGTTAATCCTCATAGCGACCCTCAGAAGTAGGTTTAAAATTCCCATCTCCACTTGCCAGATGAGGAAAACGAGGTATTAAATGAGAGAGCAAACATCTTGATAACACAGCTGGTAAGGGACAGAGCTCAGATGGGAGCCCAGATGCAGAGCTCAGCGCCAAACAACTATTCCAGGTGCTTTAAATTGATAACCCACAGGTGGGTTATATTTGGCCTTCACAGTGTGTGAAAGAAAAGTGACCCAACCCTTAAAACTCAAGAGATGCCGGGGCACTTGTGTGGCTCAGCTGTTAAGCGTCTGCCTTCGGCTCAGGTCATGATCCCAGGGTCCTAGGATCGAGCCCCGCATCAGGCTCCCTGCTCGGTGGGAAGCCTGCTTCTCCCTCTCCCACTCCCCCTGCTTGTGTTTCCTCTCTCACTGTGTCTCTCTCTGTCAAATAAATAAAATCTAAAAAAAAAAAAAAACAAAACTCAAGAGATGTCACATAAAAATCTGGATTTCCAGCTTCTCTTGAAAACCCTGGGAGGCCTGGCAACACTGAGCCAGTGTGCCCACAGGCAGCCAGTCCCCACGGGTGGGTGGAGCTGCCCACCTGGGAGGGGACTCGCTAGCTTGCCACAGTCCCCACCCATCCCTCTTGCAAACCCCCCAGCCTCCATCCCAGCACTGAGGTGGGATGAGAGTGGCCATATATTATTGTGCTTGTACAACTGTTTTCATCAGAGAGGAGAAACATTATGGTCTCTATTAAGAATGACCAGAGAGGGGTGCCTGGGTGGCTCAGTCGTTGAGTGTCTGCCTTCGGCTCAGGTCATGATCCCAGGGTCCTGGGATCGAGCCCCGCATCGGGCTCCCTTGCTCAGCAGGAAGGCTGCTTCTCCCTCTCCCACTCCCCCTGCTTGTGCTCTCTCTCTCACTGTGTCTCTCTCTGTCAAATAAATAAACGAAATCTCAAAAAAAAAAAAAAAAAAAAAGACCAGAGAGCTGTGCCTAGTTCAGAACCAAAAATAAAAAGGGGGGAGGGTCCTCTATATGAGGCTCCACATCAACCACACTGTCCCTGTGACATTCCTTTCAGGAGACATTTCTGAAGCGTAGCACAACATGACTCTGAGAAATCATGACACGTTTCATAACAAGCTTTCCTTCTCCTCACTGGCAATTTCCTGACCTTCTGACATGGCAACATCCAGGATTGACTTGTTTGGTTCTAAAAGCAAAGCATGGCACTCTTTAAAGTTAACTGAATTTAGAATCTTTTTTGCTTGGGAACCTTCAGGATCTCCCTAAAACTATATGCCGAAGAGTAAGCACTTGCTGACTTCTGCAGTGACAGGCCAATAGGAACTTACTCACACCTTTTTTTCTTTTTTTGAAGATTTTATTTATTTATTTGACAGAGAGAGACACAGCGAGAGAGGGAACACAAGCAGGGGAAGCAGGAGAAGGAGAAGCAGGCTTCCTGCGTGGAACAGGGAGCCTGATGCGGGGCTCGATCCCACATGACCTGAGCCGAAGGCAGACGCTTAACGACTGAGCCACCCAGGCGCCCCTTACAGCTTCTAAGCGCGAAGGCGCCACAGTGGAAGGGCTGGGAGGGGAGCTCTGGACTCTGCACCCACCCAGCTTCAAGTCCCTGTGCAGGCCCTGGGGCTGGCTGCCTCACTTCTGTGGGCCTTGCTTTGGCGGGGGACACGAATGAAACCCCTCTCCTGGGTTTCTGGGAGGATTAAGCAAGAAAATGCTTGAAGATGCTCTGTACCTGGTAAGCACTCAGTAACGGAAGGTCGTTATTATTTTTTTGATATTTAAGCAAGAGCTTCAGCCCTGACTGGGGCTGTGAGCTCAGGAATCTGTTTGTTTCACAGCAGAGAGCCTGGGAACTGGGCTTAGCAGACACTGCTATCTGGATGAGAGGAAACGATAAGAGGAAGTAAGGCCAAGGACTCGAGTGTTTGAGCTGGGCTTCAACTGAATTAAAAGAAAAATAAATTCACAGTCCAGATGTGGAATCCTCCCCCCCTGTTCCCATGGGTGCCCTGGCAACCACCATTTGCTTCTGGCCTCTGAACTTTTGGACCCCACCCCAGGTATGCCTGGAAGGGAGAAGCAGGTAGAAGAGGCCGTGCAGAGTGTGCCAGGACAAAGTGGGGGGATCTCTGGGAGAGCTGGGGCAGCTTGGGGTGCGCTCTGCTCCCCGCCGCCTTCTGGCTCTGCAGAAATAAACTCCAAGGGCAGTTGTAAAGGGAAAATGAGGTCACAAAACAGGCAGCTGGGAGGGAGAGTGTGGAAGGAGGTGGGGTAGCACCCACACCACTTGGCCTGGCAGATGCTGGGACAGGAGGACAGAGTCTGCGTGGGACCCCCTCTGGGGCTCCGGCAGTCGTGCAGCCATGTGGCCCCCTTACCTACAAGAAGGAGACGAGGACAGGGAATCTCAGATTTAGCCTGGGAGTTCAGGTTCTGATTCTGCCATTACAATCTAAATGACCTTAGGGGACCCTGTTTTCTTACCTGTAAACTGAATTATAAAACACCCTCCCTGCCTCTTCACAGACTCCTGGGGAGATCTCCGGGGTGAGGTCAATGGAATACTGACAGAATTCTTTCAGGGTCTGTCTCCCCCTTTAACCAGTTCCTTGAGCACAGGAGCTGTGTCTGATCTATGTGTCTCCCCGGTGTGGGGCATACAACAGGTGTTCCATATGTGTCTGTTGAATTCAGCTGGACCAGGGGAGGGGAAAGCAAGCTGCACTATGTCCTATGGGTAAGGGTTTAACTCCTCTAAATTATACCCTCCTTGAAAACAGATCTACAGGGCGCCTGGGTGGCTCAGTTGGTTTGAGTGTCTGCCTTCGGCTCAGGTCATGATTCCAGGGTCCTGGGATTGAGCCCCACATCCGGCTCCCTGCTCAGCGGGGAGTCTGCCTCTCCCTCTGCCCCTCCCCCTGCTTGTGCTTGCTTGCTCTCTGTCAAGTAAATAGATAAAATCTTAAAAAAACCACAACAGATCTACATATGGACAATGAACAGAAGGGAATAAAGGAAACACACAATTCTTTGTTGTGTCAGGAGGCTGGGATTATGCGTAACTTTCGATTATATTATCACAATGTTTCCAGGGCAAATAAAACTGAGGGAAGGGAGACACAGGGGATCTGAAGACCTCTGAAGAAATCAAATCTTTCTGTTTTTCCTACAGAACCTGATTCAGTGCTCAATGTTTGTGAATTTAACTTGCTTTGCCCGGGACAGACACAAAGGGTCACATACACAACACCCCACTACCGCCACCACCATTTGCGACATCACCCAGACCCGCAATAACACACTGGACCTGACCTACAAAGGAATGCCTGTGCCGGGCCCCTCAAATTACCTCTCTTCCCCCACCCATTCACTCCCTTTTCCTGATTTCTTTCATACATTTTTTTAGAACCATATAAAAAAAGTACTGCTCCCACAACCATCACTCTCTGATATTAACTGAAAATCATGGCGTGGTTAAGAGATCTCAGATTCGAGGGCGCCTGGGTGGCTCAGTTGGTTAAGCGACTGCCTTCGGCTCAGGTCATGATCCTGGAGTCCCGGGATCGAGTCCCGCATCGGGCTCCCTGCTCGGCGGGAAGTCTGCTTCTCCCTCTGACCCTCCCCCCTCTCATGTGCTCTCTGTCTCTCTCTTTCTCTCTGTCTCAAATAAATAAATAAAATCTTAAAAAAAAAAAAGATCTCAGGTTCTAGGTACAAGGCTGGCTTTGAATTCCTGCTCTCAGACTAGTCATCTGACCTCTTCATCCCTCCGTGTTGTCATCTGTTCAGTGGAGAAATGGTTAGCGTGTGCCAGGAGCCATGCTGGGGGCTGCCCACCAGGGAGCTGGCAGGACCGGTTGAGACCACGGATGGAAAGACCTCACGGGCCTACTCAGCAAAAAGTGAGCTCGTGGTAGTAGTAGCAACCTACATAGTAGTAGGAGGGCAGCTTCCCTGGAGGAGAATTTCGCAACGTATATCAAAAGCTTTCATGGGCACCTGGGTGGCTCAGTAGGTTAAGCGGTTAAATGTCTGCCTTCGGCTCAGGTCATGATCTCACAGTCCTGGAATCAAGTCCCGTGTCAGGCTCCCTGCTCAGTGGGGAGCATACTTCTCCCTCTCCCTCTGCCGCTCCCCCTGCTTGTGCTCTCTCGTTCGTGAGCGCTCTCTCTCTCATAAATAAAATCTTAAAAAACAAACAAAAAGCTTTCGAAAGAACAAACGCTTTGACCCCAGAACTCACTTCATAGGAATTTAACTTAAGGAAATAATTAGGAATCTGGGGCGCCTGGGTGGCTCAGTCGGTTGAGCATCTGCCTTCGGCTCGGGTCATGATCCCAGGGTCCTGGGATGGAGGCCCGTATCGGGCTCCCTGCTCGGTGGGAAGCCTGCTTCTCCCTCTCCCGCTCCCCCTGCTTGTGTTCCCTCTCTTGCTGTGTCTCTCTCTGTCAAATAAATAAATCTTAAAAAAAAAAAAAAAGGAAATAATTAGGAATCTATGCAAAGATTTAACCACACAGAGTTATTTGCAACAGTAATGACTGGAGGGAATGTCCAACAACATGGTACTGAGTAACCCTAAACACCCTCATGCAATGGAACACTATGCAGACAACAGAAATACATTTTTAAAAGAGTATTTAGACATGGATAGAGGTTCACATTTTAATTAAACCAAAACCTAATGCGGGGCACCTGGCTGGCTCAGTCAGAAGAGCATGTGACTCTTGACTCGGGGTCGTTAGTTCAAGCCCCACATTGGGTGTAGAGATTACGTAAATGTTTTTTAAAGAACCCAAATGTATAATATGACCTCAATTCTATTTCCTTTTAAATCAAGTTTAGTCTGGAACAACATTTTTGCTTTCTTGTTCTTAAACTTGAGTGTCCAAGTTGCCTGAGGAGCAATGCAAGTGCCCAGGCCCAGCAACAGACCTACTGAATTAGAACCTCAGGGTAAAGGAGTATCTGGATTGTAAATGAGATTCCCAGGCACACCAGAGTTCTAGAACCACTGTATACACTTAAGTGTCAACAGTGCTTATCACTGACTTATGGGATAGCTGGTGATTGTTTTTTTCTCTTCTTTGCATTTTCTACAATGAACATATTTGCTAATTTAAAAAAGATAGAGGGCACCTGGGTGGCTCAGTCAGCTAAGCATCTGCCTTTGGCTCAGGTCATGATCCCAGGGTCCTGGGATAGAGTCCCACATCGGGCTCCCTGCTCAGTGGGGAGTCTGCTTCTCCCTCTACCCCTCCCCCCTGCTCATGATCTCTCTTTCATGATCTCTCTCTCTCAAATAAATAAAATATTTTAAAAATAAATAAATAAATAAGATAGTGTGTGTGTGTGTGTCTATCTGTCCTTTGTTTCAAACTTAACCCGAAGTGACCTCAACTTATATGTGCAGAGTTCTACACTAAATTCAGCCCATCTGGAAAGGGAGATTAAAGGAATGAACCAGAAGAGATGCTCCTCGAGAGAGTCTATAGATGGGAGAGACTGCACACCTAGTCATGTGCCAAGGAGCAGAGACCCCTAACAACAAAGAAGCTGGGTGAGCCCAGAGGCATTAAATTGATGCCAATGAAGCCACCTTCTCACCCTGCGTCAGGATCCCCATCAGTTTGCAGGTCCAATGTGCTAAGATGCATACAGGGGTATCTATTAACAGTGAAATGAGAAATGACCCAAATGTTGTCCAACAAGGGATAAGTTATGGTACATCCATACAATGGAATCCTACCCAACCAACAGAAATGTTGGGTGGAAATACATTGATGACGTATTGGCACATGAAAGCACGTTCCAAAACAATATGAAAACATTTATGCCAAGTCTCATAGAGGAAGAGGGAGAGGGAGGAGAGGCGATTTGAAGTTTTGGGGGTTTTTTTTAGATTTTGTTTATTTATTTGAGAGAGAGAGAGCGAGAGAGAGAGAACTCATGCCAGCAGGGGGAGGAGCAGAGGGAGAGGGACAAGCAAACTCCGTGCTGAGCGCAGAGCCCCATGCAGGGCTCAATCTCACAACGCTGAGATTATGACCCCTAGCCAAAACCAAGAGTCAGACCCTCAACCAACTGAACCACCCAGGCACCCCTGAGGAGAGGCAATTTGGAAGGATATTCTCCAAAATGTTAACAGTGGTTTTCTTAGTGATGAGGTTTCAGGTAATTTTTCTTTTTTGGTAACTTTTCCTATTATTTGATTGTGTGCTATAAATAACTGCGGTTTTTACAATCATGAAAATGTATTTTTTAAAGTAATCTCTACGCCCAATGTGGGGCTCGAACTCATGATGTGGAGATCAAGAGTCGCCTGCTCTGCCGACTCAGCCAGCCAGGCTCCCTGAAAATGTATTCTTATCTTGAAAAAATATGTATGGAACCTCATCTTTTTTGCAGCCTCATTTACGTTCACTAACTGAAGATTCCCACAAGTTTAGATGTGCTGCTGAGGGGCTAGGGAAGGAAGGAGGATTAGTCAAACAGAAAAGATGGGGGGACCTCAAAGTGGTCATCATGAGCCTTCCCCTGAAGGGAAGAACCCAATCTGACCCCAAAAGGCTTTCTATACCTTACTAAAAGACCAAGTGTGTGGAGGGCGGGAAGATTAAAGAGACATTTCCCAAATTAAAAAAAAAAAAAAATTTTTTTTTTAAAGATTTTTTAAGTAATCTCTACATCCAACCTGGGGCTCACAACCCTCCAGGACATGCTCCACCTACCGAGCCAGCCAGGTGCCCCCCAAATCAAAATTTTAACTGAAAAACAAAAGGGAAGATATTTGTAACAAATATGTCAAAAAGCTTATATAAATCAGTTAGAAAAATATAGAAACCCTGATAATTTTAAACCACTAAGATCTGAAGCGATAAGATGATCAAGGATATGAACACAGTTCACACACACACACACACACACACACACACACACACAAAATCCATGTCTAATTAGGCTATGGAACATCTTAAAAGCACTTGGAACACTGGTAATGTTCTTATTTGCTGGATCTGAGCCCTGGTTACATGGGTGTGTTCAGTTTGTGAAAACTCATTGAACTGAACATTCATATGTTTATTTTCCTGTACTTATATTTAAAGAATTAAAAATTTTATGGGTGCCTGGGTGGCTCAGTCGGTTGGGCATCTGCCTTCGGCTCTGGTCACGATCCCAGGACCCTGGGATGGAATCCTGCATCAGGCTCCTTGCATAGCAGGGAGTCTGCTTCTCCCTCTCCCCCTATCATTCTCCCTCTGTTTGTGCTCTCTCACTTTCTCAAATAAATAAATAAAATCTTAAAAAAAAAAAAGAATTAGGGGCGCCTGGGTGGCTCAGTCTTTAAGCGTCTGCCTTCGGCTCAGGTCATGGTCCCAGGGTCCTGGGATCGAGCCCCGCATCAGGTTCCCTGCTCCACAGGAAGCCTGCTTCTCCCTCTCCCGCTCCCCCTGCTTGTGTTCCCTCTCTCGCTGTGTCTCTCTCTGTCAAATAAATGAATAAAATCTTAAAAAAAAAAAAAAGAATTAAAAATTTTAAAAACAAGATTCAGGACAGAGATTGGGTTGGTGGGAAGGAGGAGGAAGACAGGAGAAGCACGTAGCTAGATAGAAGAATTGGACTGTTCTGTCTTGGATTAGGTGGTGGGTTCACAAATGTTCATTATATTTTAATCAACACTTATTTATTTATAAAACAAAAGAAGACCATGGAGGGAACCAAACAGGCCCGCATTGCATCCCTGGCTTTGCCACTCACCATCTATGTAATCCTGGCCCTAACTTTCTCTGGCTCAATTTCCTTATCTGTGAAAAGGAGGAATGGGAGGCTTAAGAGTATTCGTGGAATTGCCCAACACTGACTCTGACAGACTTTATGCGCTTAGTAAATATTAGTGTGGTCTCCATTTGTTGCAGTTATATAGAAACATTTTAAAAAGCAGAAAAATTTTTAAAAAGCAGAAAAATTTTTAAAAAGCAGAAAACTTTTTAAAAAGCAGAAAAATTTTTAAAAAGCAGAAACCCTCCCAAAAGCCTGCCCCCTAGCTTAGGCGCCTTTCTGATCTGCTCTGCAGTCTGGGACATACGTATTCCTACTGGGTGCTTATAGAGTTCTGTGTCCCGCTCTTCAACAGGTTCTCTCTGCCCCTGCCCCTTCTGTAAACACCCGACGGCTAAGCGCAAGGGGAAGAGGCGCAGGCTCGCGTTTGGAGGGTTGCGGACGAGAAGAGCGTCGAGATGGCTCCCCACCGCCGCACCGCGACCCTGCCGGGGCGGAGGCAACCCGCCCTGGGGCCGAGGCTCCCCCGCCCGCCAGCCCTCTCCGCCCGCAAAGTGCGAAGGCCCGACTCCAAACTGTCGCTTAAAAAGGGGGGGGAGGGGCGTGCGAGCAGCGGCGGGGGAGAACTGCAGCCAGGGTCTCAGTCCCCAGGGCCGCGCACCCCGCTCCCCAGCTCCCCTCCCGCCTGGCAGAGCCAGGCAATCTCCGCCCGGCGAACAGCAGCCCCACAGAACTCCCTTGGCGCCCGGCCGCCGGGAAAGGACCGCCCCCGGAGCCTCTGATTGGCTCCGTCGGGTCACGTGCCGCGGGCTCGGCCCAGTTACGTGATGGGAGTCGGGGCGGCGGGGGGAAGTGCTGCTGGCGTCACGTGGTTAGGCGAGGAGAAAGTTGCCCGGTCTCTCGTTGCTGAGAATGCAGCCGTGTTCAAAGAAAAAAAGGCCTTATCTATAATCACCCCTGTTAGATATTATATAACACAATGTAGTATAGCACAGTAGAATATGACCTATAACTTCTGTTAAATTTTGATGTAACTTTTCTAACAATGTCTATACAATCAAAATACGTGTTCATGTATATGTATATATTATAAATATACATACGTGTACATGTACATATTACATATGCAGATACATCACACATCTATACACACGTTTTTGAATCTTGTACTTAATATTTCAGCAAAAGGATTTTTCTGTCTCCAAAAACTTTTGTAAAAGCCATTTTAATGGCTGTAGGATATTCCATGCGGCGATATACCACATTTCATTTATTCATTATTAATAGCCTTCAACTTATAAAGAGATTTCCATAATGATAAATAATGTTACATTAAACACGTTACATCAGTCTTTGTTGGCACTATTTTCAGGCGTGGAATTTTAAACATGTTCCACAGGCTTATTAGACATTGCTACTCGTCTTCTTTGTGAACTCTGCTCACAGCCTTTGCGGTCTTACCTATTCTGATTTTAGATGCCTGAAAATGTGTTTTTCCTCATTGGCTTATATGAGCTTCTTGCCATATACATTAACAGATCTCTCTTCCCTGGTCATTGTTCTTTTTAAATTCTATTTAAGACCCTTTCTGGTCACAACTTCTCTCGCTAATGGTAACCATTCTCCTGATTTCGAACAGAATAGATCAGTTTTGCCTCTTTCTTATATTTTATATTGATGGGATAATATGGCATGAGCTCCCTTGCATCTGGCTCAGTGTTTGTGAGCTTCATCCACATTGTTGCATGTAGTTGTGGATTGTTCATTCTCATTCATTGCTCGAAAGATTTTATTTTTATTTAATTGAGAGAGAGAGAGAGAGACTATGCGCGCATGAGTGGGGAGAGGGGCAGAGGGAGAGGGAGAAGCAGACTCCCTACTGAGCAGGGAGCGGGAGGTGGGGCTCTATCCTGGGACTCCAGGATCAAGGAGTCCGCTGAGGGCCAACATTTTAACTGACTGAGCCACCCAGGCGCCCCTTATTGCTCTATACTATTCACTTGGGTGGAGCTACCATAATTTATCCCTTCTACTATTGATGGGCATTTGGGTAGTTTTCAGTTGGGGCTGGATTTCAGTTTGGGGTCATTAGGAATAATGCTGCTGTGAACAACTTTGCTTTTTAGGTGTTCCTTTCCTTGGTTTAGTTGAAATTCCTTAGATTATCTACTAAATACAAAGAGGAAAAGGTATCTTTTATCTTTTTAGTGGGGAGATCTGGTAAACAACCTGAACCAAGTGACCAAGTTAGCATTACCAATAGGGGAACAAACCTACTTAATGTGATACAATGGAAAGGACACAGCATCACCCATGTACGTTTCTTTCCAAAAATGTTTAACATGAATGTATTGAGTGAACATCAGACAAATATAGACTGTGGACATTCTACAAAACAACTGGCCTGAAGTCATCAAAAATGCAATACTGTAAAAGACAAAAAGACCAAGTAACTATTGTAAAATAAAGGAGATTGAAAAGACAGGCCACTGAATTGGATCCTGGACCTTAACAAAACAAAAACAAAAACAAAAAACAGCTGAAAAGGGGTATTATTGGGACAACTAGAGAAATCCAAACATGGACTGCATATTAGAAAAAGAATTGTTGTATGCTGTATTTCTTGAATGTCATTATGGTACTATGGTTATAAAGGAGAATGTCTTCATTTTTAGTTGATACATGATGAAGTATTTAGGTGTGAAATGTCACTCAAAGCTTCACCAGACAGACAGAAACACACACACACACACACACAGTGAGGTAAAGCAAATGTGGCAAAATGTTAACAGGTGGTGCCTCTAGGTAAGAGTATTTGAGTGCTCACTATTTTTTCAGCTTTTCCAATGGTTTGATAAAGAGTATGATACCAAAGTAGTACTCTGGGATTTTTTTTTCCCCACTCAATATTATATCTCTAAGATTCACCCATGATAATACATGTAGCTGAGGTTCACTGGTTTCACTGCTGCATTATATTTCACCCTGTAATTTATATTTCTTTTTTTTTAAGATTTACTTATTAATTTTAGAGAGAGGGAGAGTACAGCAGGGGAGGGGCAGAGGGAGAGAATCTCAAGCAGACTCAGAGCCCAACGCAGGACTAGATCTGACCATCCTGAGATCACGACCTGAGCCAAAATCGAAAGTCGGACGCTCAACCAACTGAGCCACCCAGGCGCCCCATCCATATTTCTTTCAATGCACATTTTGTTTTTGTTTTGGCTATTATAAACAGTGCTTCCAGGCTCTTTCTAAACCACCATTGCTCTTATATCCTCAGAGCCTTCAGAAGTTAGGTTAAGCATCTCTGGGGTTATACCAGAAAATCCTTCCTCGGGAACCAAGACTGACTTATAAGGCTGTTTCCAGTTGAATTCCTACTTGCCCAGGCTGGTCTCACTCAGGGCTATTCTCTCTCCTCTCAGACAGGTTCCCGATCCCATGTCTGAGATTTCAGAGATGTCTATGGCTTCCATCCTTTTTTTTTTTTTTTAAGATTTGTTTATTTATTTTAGAGAGAGAGTGGGGGGGTGGTGGAGAGGCAGAGGGTCTTTTTTTTTTTTTAAGATTTTATTTATTTATTTGTCAGAGAGAGAGCGCGAGTGCACAAGCACAAGCAGGAGGGAGGAGCAGAGGGAGAAGCAGGCTCCTTGCTGAGCAGGGAGGCCAATGTGGGGCTCGATCCCAGGACCCCGGGATCATAACCTGAGCCGAAGGCAGACACTTAAGCCACTGAGCCACCCAGGCGCCCCTTCCATCTTTCTTTTAATGAACTTAAAAATTACACCTAAAATGGAATCAGTGAACATTTGACTCTATTTATGCTGCTCCCTATTTTGGGGGAATTACTTTCAAAATACAAGCTTCGGGAAGGCAGAAGCCATGTTCACCACGGCATCCTCAGCACCAAATACTATACTATGCCTGGCATACTTCAGTGCTCAGGAAAACAGAACCAAAACAGTTAAATGAATGAATGAAAAGATGAATGTCTGTGTCAGACATGCTTCTCCACTTGTTACTGGTGTGTGTATATGATTTTGTAAGATTGCCTTGTGGTCATGAGAATTTGCCTAGTTAGACTTATTTCTGTGTACTGACATTAGCTGTGTATTTGTCGTGTAGAGCTACATAAATTGTCCGTCGTGTTAAGATACCTTAGTTTGCTTAGCCATAATCTTATCATCTGGCATTTAAATGGTTTCCAGCTTGTTTTGCTACTATAAATAGCACTACTATGAGCATTTTTTTCTCCTTGGGATTAATGCCTTATAAATTCCCCAAAATGGAATTACGAGGTCAAAGGATATGAAGTCTTGTATAGTTTCTTACATAATGTCTGAAAGACTGAATCCTGAAAAACTGAACCAATTTATAATTTTTTTTTAAGATTTTTTTTTTTTTTATTCATGTATTTGACAGAGAGAGACACAGTGAGGGAGGGAACACAAGCAGGGGGAGTGGGAGAGGGAGAAGCAGGCTTCCTGCTGAGCAGGGAGCCCGATGCGGGGCTCGAACCCAGGACCCTGGGATCATGACCTGAGCCGAAGGCAGACGCTTAACGACTGAGCCACCCAGGTGCCCCTGAACCAATTTATAATTTAGAGTGTGCTAGTTATACATATTGGTTTCTCCATAGCTCTGCCGAGATTAGGTGTTCTCGTTTTGCTAGTTTAATTACATATTTAAAGAAAGTTAATTTCTTCAATTTCTCGTGATCTTGGCACTTTCCACGCGACAACTTGCCATCTGAAGTTCCTCCACTGTGATCAGCTACGAATTGAAATTAAATTTTTAATTGTAATCCAGTTGTCCAGTGACATTTAAAAGTAAAGATTGTTTTCCTTGTTAGTGTGTTGTTCCTGGTTTTGTCTTCCATTAGGTTCTTATAATGAGTTTAAATCTACTTCTGGAATTTATTCCAGTTCACTGGACTTTTTTCCTGTTTATTTTAATATAGTGGCATATGTTTTTCATGATCATGACATCATCTAAAACTCTGGAAGGATAACTCTTATTGCCTTTCTACTACAAAAAAAATTTGCATCATAAGAAAAAAAAACTCTGTAGCCACGTGAGGTAATGGATGTTAACTGAACTTAGTGGGGCAATCATTTCCAATGTATATGTATTTCAAATCATTATGCTGTATATCTTGAACTAATACAATGTTATATGTCAATTATACCACAATAAAACTGGGCGGGAGGGGTGCTCTTTGGAACACTTGTTTGCTCTTTCTTTTTTTAAAGATTTTATTTATTTATTCATGAGAGAGAGAGAGAGGCAGAGCGAGAAGCAGGCTCCCAAGGAGCAGGGAGCCTGATGCGGGACTCGATCCCAGGACCCTGAGATCATGACCTGAGCCGAAGGCAGACGCTTAACCATCTGAGCCACCCAGGCGCCCTTGTTTGCTCTTTCTTTCTTTCCTCTTTTTTTGTTTCCATAAGTACTTACTAATACCACTGTGTCCAAGGCGCTGTGCTGGGCCAGTGCAGGGCTGTAAATGCCTGTCCTGGAGTCTAGGAAGAGAGGAAGTGGCTGCACCTGGCAGGTGGCCGTGACGACAGGAGCTCTGGAAAGCAAGGATTCTTCCAGCTGAGGGCAACTGGAAGGACTCAGGTCTGAGGTAGGACTTGGACCTGTGGGACCAGGTGCTCCTGGCCCGGAGAAAAGCATGAGCAGAGGCTTCGCTGGGCCAAACCCGAACTCGGAAGGCCTCAAATTCCCAATTCTGTAAGTTCAGACTTTGTTCTGGGGAGGATGAAAGCTGCCTTTTAGGAGCCAATGGGGCGGCAATGCGGGCTCTGGACTGAGGATGGAGGGAAGACAGGAGGCAGAGACCACATACACAAAATGAGCAACAAAGGCCAGAGGAAGAAAGAATTTTCAAAAAAGTGTCCATCCTTAGGAAAGCAGATGTGTGTATAGCCGTACAGTGGGATCCTGAGTGCTATTAAGGATGCGGCAGCTCTATAGCCTGCCATGGAAAGATATGCAAGAATATTATAAAATAAAAATTATTTGGGGGCGCCTGGGTGGCTTAGTCGGTTAAGCGGCTGCCTTCGGCTCAGGTCATGATCCCAGGGTCCAGGGATCGAGCCCCGCATCGGGCTCCCTGCTCTGCGGGAGGCCTGCTTCTCCCTCTCCCTCTGCTCCCCAGTCCCCATGCTCACTCTCTCAAATAAATAAAATCTTTGGGCGCCTGGGTGGCTCAGTTGGTTAAGCGACTGCCTTCGGCTCAGGTCATGATCCTGGAGTCCCGGGATCGAGTCCCGCATCGGGCTCCCTGCTCAGCGGGGAGCCTGCTTCTCCCTCTGACCCTCCCCCCTCTCATGTGCTTGCTCTCTCTCATTCTCTCTCTCTCAAATAAATAAATAAAATCTTAGAAAATAAAAAAAATAAAATCTTTTTTAAAAAAACAAAATAAAAATTATCTTATCACATTATACAGAATAAAATGGGGTCCCCTCTGTGTAAAAGGAGTATTTGTGTGTGTGTGTGTGCCTATTATAAAAAACAGGAGACGACGTCATGAATAACTGACAGGGGTTACTACAAGCCCAGGGCTGAGGGGAGGGAGGACCTCAAACTGCTTACACTTTACTTCTGTATGGTCTGTTTTCTGCTGAGCAAGCGTTCTTCACACTGAGGTTAGCAACAGCAGCCGCCATGCTGCAAGGTGAGGCCTGAGGAGGGTCACTGAAATTAGTAATTAGGGAGCCTAGCTACCGCGACCAGGGGGAGGCAGCACCCCACAGTGACCAGCGGTCAGGGAGCAGCTCCGGTTTGCCTGGACGGTTTGCCTGGAACCGTCTGGGCTTTCACACTGACAGTCCAGAGGCTAGGAAACTCCTCAGTTCCCGTGTGAAGGTCAGCTAGAGAAGCTTCACGATGAAGGGAAGTGAAGAGGGAGGGTGCGGAGTTGAGGGGTTTTAGGAGCAAGAACAGTGGAGGACAGGTTTTTATTTTTTCTTTAGGATTTAAAGTGGCGTTCAGAAAAAGGAAGAAGTATGGTTATTTTTAGGCACTTAGAGTAGTTAACAAAGTGTCACCAAGATGTAATGGGGTTAGACCTGCTTCGATTAAAATAAAAAACAACAGGGACGCCTGGGTGGCTCAGTCGGTTAAGCGTCTGCCTTCGGCTCGGGTCATGATCCCGGGGTCCTGGGATCGAGCCCCACATCAGGTTCCTTGCTCAGCAGGGAGCCTGCTTCTCCCTCTGCCTGCAGCTTCCCCTGCTATGCTTTTTCTCTCTCACTCTCTGACAAATAAATAAATTAAAAAAAAAAAAACACAAAAAACAATAAAACCTGGTTACAAAAAAATAAGTAAAATAAAAAACAACAAAACTGCTGTAGTTAGGATTTTGTATGTTGAGGACTGTTTTTTCACATTTAAGTCCCTTGAAATTCATGTTCTCTCTTCCTAATAATAATAAAAAATAGCAACGATTTAATATTATTTGCTAAAAAATGACTCTGTACCAGACATGCATCTCATACACATATTATCTCATTTTCGTGTAATTCTTACAATATCCCTAAGGAGGGGGTATTGTTTTATTCTTCCCATTTTACAAATGAAGAAAATTGAGTCTCTGCCCGAGGTCACACAGCTGGTGAGTGGCATTACCTCAGTCCTGATTTACATTTCTGGAGGACAGAGGGGAGGTGGGAACATTCCTGGCCACACCACGCTCCTGCCTCAGTCTACACTGGGGAGCACCACAACCGCTTCCCTTTCCAAACGCTTGCTGAGGATGCCAGTTGAAAGGATGGGAAACTGGCTTATTGTTTTTCCCTATAGGAAGGTGCTTGTCCAAGTTCAGGACAAAAGCTGGTCACTGTCCTCCTCGAGGTGATCCCAGAGAGAGAGAGATAAAGAGAAGGCCCCTCCTCCAGGCTGGGGTTTATCCCTAAACGCAGCGTCTGGGTATCTGTCTCCCCTTAGCTCAGGTGAGCCCGAGGCAGTGACGGGGACTCCTCTGCGTCCTTCTCAGGATCCTGAGTCTTGGAAGGAGGGGCAACGACGGCCACGGAGGAAAAAGGGAAGGGCATCCCAGGCAGAGGAAGTTGTGTGCAAAGGCCTGGGCTGGGGGGCCGGCAGGGAAGTTCAGGGGAGATGGGGCAGAGCATGCTAAAGGAGGACCGGGGGAAGGAGTGGGGGCCAGGGGAACTGGAAAGAAGCTGAGATTTCAAAGCCATCATCTAGCAACAGAACCAGAGGAACCAAGCGGGGGGAGGGTAGGGCAGGGCTGAGGTGAAGCCGAGAGCGCGGGTCCTGCCAAGCAGGATGGGAGGGGTCTCTGCACTGTAAAGGGGCCAGGAGAGGACAGAGAAAGGCAGGAAAGGAACTAACCCCCGGAGTTCCCAATCAGGCCCCACGCATGACGTTTGGGGGCCAACCCCATCTGTCCTCTAAGTGACTGGAGCTAGCTGGCTGATGCTGGCAGGTCCCTGGGGTCACAGATGCCACGATGCGGCCTTCATCCAGCCTGCCTGTTTACGGACACCACCCCTAGCTGAGGAGTAACGGGGATCGGCAGGGCCCAGGGTGAGATCCAAGAGCTGCGTCACCACTGCCATGGCCCACCCCGCCCAGATTTATAGGATCCAGTCATGGGAAGCGGCCCCTCCCATCTCACCAAGGACCGAACAGGAAGGGACACTTCCTGTCAGCAATGCCCAGGCCCTCCAAGTCCAGGGACCACCCCCTACTGGAGGTGTAGGCAGGCGGTGGGCTCAGAACAGGCCACCCTCATCCCTGCTGTCAGTGCGGGGCAGGCTCATCAAACCAAATGAATGAACCTATGAATCCCTGCCCTTTGGGAAGCTGGGGGCGGAGCTGGGGCTGGCTCCTCCTCCATCCTTCAGTCACCAGCTTATGGATGCTGGGGGGCGGAGCCGGGGCTGGCTCCTCCTCCATCCTTCAGTCACCAGCTTATGGATGCTGGGGGGCGGAGCCGGGGCTGGCTCCTCCTCCATCCTTCAGTCACCAGCTTATGGATGCCCCCTCAGAGGGAGCACCTCAGATATCCTGAGGACGCTGAACGGGGCTTGGTCCCTGCGTCCTGGGCCCAGTGGGACCGGGGCAGAGACAAGCACCCTGACAGCCAGGGTATAAACTGAGGGTTGCCCACTCTACCCTCTTCCTAGGGTTCCTTTGAGGAGGACACATCGAGAGGATGTTCTAGAGGGCTTAGAGCTATTGGAGAAAAATCCATCAAGCGGGATTTTCCAGCCTTTCCGAACACATCCCCTCACACTGTTTAAGTCACAGAGATGCAGCATGGTCTGGTACTGAGGGGTTTGGGCTCGGTAGCCACTCCTGAGTTCAAATCTTGCTTTTACCTTCTAGTGGTACGGCAGTGTGGCCTTGAGCAAGTGACTTGACGTCTCGCATCTGCTGAGTGCCCGTGTGTAAAATGGGTGGTAAGGGCCTCCTCCCAGGGTTGTGAGATACAAGAGCTGTTGCCGTGGAGCACTCGGCCCCGGGGCCTGGCACAGGAATAATGGTGGCCATTGCTGTTACCACTTCATCCCTTCGCAGGGGGCAACAGGGCTTAAATGAGTGGTGAACCCACACGAATCTTCTTCTGAGACTTTCATGGTATTTCTGACATCATCTCATCAGCCCAAATCACTGTACCATGCAAGCATCACAAAGGCAATAGGTCTCTCGTGAGAACAGATGGGAACGAAGACCCGGGCATCCTCTTCCCCTGCCTGCACCCTCACCTTGTCCAGGGGAACCTGGGGGGAGGCCAGGCTCCCAGCGCCAACCACAGCTCAGCCAGCCACCACCCTGGCCCCGGCAGCCCACAGAAGACAAGAGGGTTGGAGCAAGGAAGACCGGGTTTTGGGGGTGGGAAAAGTAAGAAGGCTCTGAACTCCGTGACTCACCAGGGGCTGGGCCGGAAGTGCAGGCGATGTGTCTGGCTGACTGGCGGGGGCAGCAAGTACCAGCTGCCTTTCAAATGGAACACCTCCCTCCCTGTCCTCTAGACAGCAGGATCTGTCCCCACAGGAAGATCTCCCAAAGTTTTTTCGCTCCTCAACCTGGATACCTGATCCCTTGCGGGCTCCCAGCAACCCTCCTTCCAATCTGCCCCTCAGTCCTCTGTCCAGTAACCCCAAGGGTTTCCCACCACCAGCCAGCAAGTGGCTCCCCCATTTTGGCCTCCCAGGCACTTGGCCGGCTTCCCCTTTCACTTGAGCTTCCCCTCCGTCCCACTCAAGAATTCTCCACCCCAGCCCAGCAAGCTTCCACATCATTCCCAGACAGCCTAGCCCACCTTCCGGGTCTCCCTCTCTGCTCCCGTCCCTGCCTCTGCAAAGCCTGGTCCCACCCAACCTCCCTCCAGAGAGCCCTAGTGACCCTTTGTCCCCCACACACTTTCCCCTGCCTCCAACACAAGTTTCATTTCTCCAAGGATGTGGCTTACACTTCCACCCTCCCCAATTACTTGGTTCAGCCTTGAGCACCAACGCGGCAGTTAACAAAGACGTCTTCCAGCCACACTTTGTGGGGCACCCTATGGAGGTGGAGAAGAGACGGATGCTGCCGTCATACACAAACAAGGCGCTGCCAACCTGCTGCCTCCCCGCCCCCAAGGGGCGCCGTGGTGCCTCCTACTCTCATCCCACGGGGCTCCGCTGCTGGTGGTCAGAGAGCCACCTGCAGACTCCCCAGGCCCCAGGGTAAGTTCTGCCCCAGCAGCGCTGGCCTGCCAAGCCCAACCCATCTCCCACAAGCGTTTCCCGGACTGTTAAGATCCAGTAAACTGTTCCCCGGGGACTACCAAATTCATCAGGTACAGGGGCATCGAGGAAGGAATTCGGCCTCGAGGAGGAGCATTCAGGGCAGAGGGGACAATGATGTGCAGGGACTGCACTGGTATCAACTTCTCACTCCTGTTACTCAACAGCTGCTGTGGGGAGCCATCCTCCCATCGCCGCACCCCTAGCCTTCCTCCCTGCCCATACCTAAGCTTCTGATGGGGGTGATCAAAGCAATACCACTGCAAAGGGGCCCCGTCCGAGGCTGTGGGGGCTACAAGTCCTGAGACGCAGCCCGAGGGGGAAGCCAGGAGAGGGGGGAATCAGAAGGCAGAGGGGGCACTCCAGGCGTCCTCCCGGATGGGGCCCCTCACCACGCATTTCCAGCTCCCTCTGTCAAAAGCTCCATGGGGGAAAGGGCCGAGTCAGCACTCTAGCCACGACTCTCCCAGGGCCTGGCCTGGCTTTAAAATGTGCTCTGGGGCTCTTGGAATGGCCATCCTCCTCCAGCCCTCCCGCCCTGCCTGTCTGCTGAGTTCCTTCACAGAGGAGAAGACACAGGAGGAGGGCTGGGAGGCAGGGGGACAGCCAGTGTGCCTTGACCTGCGGAGGGCAGGGCGATGCTGCCTGGTTTGCGTCTCACATTCAACTCCAGGTGGGTCTGGAGTTCAGCGGGGGAGAGCGCCTACTTGATGTGAATATGGGTCCCTCCAGACCCCACCACTCCCATCCGCACAATCGGGCAAATACGTGTCTTGGTCCTCTACGTCACGCCGGGCGGGCCAAGTGAGTGAGCATCGGCCATGGCTAGAGAGCCCGGACCCTCAAGAGGGCTGTTTGGGTTTTGCTCAAAACTGCAAACACTGCACTGACTGTCCCCTTTCACTCACCCCCGTCCCCAAATTAAACATCCAGCGAGACAAAGCTGGGCCCAGCGCTGGGGCTGTAATAACTACACTCCCTGGCGGTTCCAGCTTTGACTCCTGCAACAGCCCCCCCTCCGGAAGTGGATCTTTCCCTTTAGCTCTCAGATTCCTGCTGAGGGGTCTGTCTGTCCCCACACGTCACTGTCACCCTCTGAAAGAGCAGAAAGAGAAGGCACAACTTCGGTTTTTTGTTTTGTTGGTTGGATTTTTGCATCTTTAGCAGCTCTTTTGGGGCCCAAGGTCTGTCTACACTGGAGGGGTGCCAGTTCGGTCAGAGCCACCCACACACCCCACCACACACACACACACACACACACACACACACACACAGCGCCCAGCTTGTCGCTGCATCCTGGGGGCACGAAATTGCCACACAGAGCTCCCCTCAAACAGCGCGGCTGCCACATGCCACAAGCTGTCCTTGAAGGCCGAGTGTGGAAAATATAAACATCCCCGAGATGCCAGGAAGGGCAAACAAGCCCCGACGAGTAATTCGAAAGCAGTCATAACGCAGGGGTCCTGAGGCAAAGCAAGGAGAGCGGCCTAGAGGGAGATCCTGGACGGACGGAGCCTCTGGTTTCCCCGGACGCAGGTCTCCGGGCCCAGCGCAGCGAGGGCGCCGGGTGGTCCGGGAGCGGGGGCGGGGGTCCTCGCGGAGCCCGCCCTCTTCCTCCGAGGCGGCTCGAGACCCCCGGGCTCCCCTCCCCCGCCGCCTGCCACATCTGGTTCCACTCAGGTCCTCCCCCACCTCCAGGCGCGCTCCTCCTCCCCTCTCCCCCCAACCCCGCTTCCAGAAGAGCGCAGACGATCTTTAAAAACCCAGTCTCACACACACACACACACACACACGCACGCACGCACACGCACACGCGCTTCTGGGAAAAAAAAGGAGGGAAAAGTCGAGAGCGGCCCGCTCCCCGGCGCGTCCCCCGCCCCGCCCGGCCCCCGAAGTTGGCCAAGTTGGCAGCGCCTTACCCGGGAGGGCGGCGGCGGCGGCATCCCCGAGGGCGCCGGGGCGGCCGAGGTGCAGACCCCCGAGGAGCAGGACGCAGCGCAGCAGGTGACGAGGCCAGGGCGCGGGGGCCGGCCGGCGGGGCCCCATGCCCGCGGCGCGCCGCCGCGCCGCGCTGGGGAACGCGGGGACCGAGGGCGCACGGGCGCGGCGCGCGGTGGCAGCGCGGGCGCGGGGCTCTGATGACCGCCCGCGAGGGGCTCGCGTCTTCCTCCGGTCGGGACGAAGTGATGCCTCCCGGGGAGAAGAGGGGAGGAGGGAAGGAGGCTGGCCGGGCGGAGGGAGGGCGGAGGGAGGAGCGCAGAACCCGGGAGGAGGGTTGAGGGGCAGAGGGGAAGGGAAGCGGGCAGCGTGGGAGGGGAAGGGGAGGAGGCGCGGGGCCGGGGCCGCGGCCGCAGAGAGAGCGCCAAGGGGGGAAAGAAAGGGGAGGCGGAGAGGAGGATCTGCGGGGTCGAGGACGACCCCGGCGTGCGCTCTTTCTCTCGCTCTCCGTCGCCCTCCCTCTCCCCGCCTTCCCTCTCTTCTCAGTCCGGGCTTGGAGCCCCAGACGCTGCGTCACAACTCCCCGGCTGGCGCGGGCGGGGAAGCAACTGCAAAAGTTTCCGCAAACTTCGGCGTGGCGGGACCTGGGTTGCGAGGCCCGGTGGGGCGGAGGCGCGCGGCCGACCCAGGCGGCCAGACTCGGGCCGCGGGCGCCCCCTGTATCCCGCCTTTCTGCGGACGTCTGCAGCCGGCGAGCATCCGCCACCTCCACGCCTAGGAGGACCCCTCCCCCGGTCTGGGGGGAGAGGGGCGGAGCCCAGGGCTCGGCCACCAGGGCGAAGATTGGGGGAGGGGGAGGCAAGGGCCCCTGCCATGTGCCGAGCGCAAACACTTGCACGTCTTGTTTGAGCATTTGCGTAACCCCGGGGCCAGCGTCCCTGGAGCAAAGGGGTGCAGTGCTTTTGCTAGTTGGGGCTGTATCCAGAATCCAAGGGAAAATCTGTGCACTGAACGTCCCAGCAGGCAGACATCCTCACTCTCGCCAGCAACCGTACTGCTGGCCGGTCGCAAAGAACCAAATGAAAATTTCTTAAAAGGGAAGACAGTCCACAGTTATTTCGTATTATGCAACAGGTCACCGCAGTGCAGAGCACTGGACTGCGAGTCAGGATGTTGGAATCTAGCCCCAGCTCTACCTCTGATTCCCTGAGCGGCTCTGGAAAAGTCACTTGAGATCTATAGGCTCAGAGCCCGACTGCGACATTTAGAGACCCTAAATACAAAGGAGATTCACGTTCTCCCACCACGAGTAATCAAATAAGAAACACTATGAAACGGTAATACAATTTTTATTGTTTCCTGTGCTGTCCCCCTCGGTGTTATTTTTGGAAATAAACTCAATTTTTTCCCCTCCTTTGTAATGACCCTTGCCTTGGATAAATCTTTTCCCCATCTCTGCAATAAGCGTACAGGGGCCTGAGGGGCACCTGAGTGGCTCAGTTGTTAAGCGTCTGCCTTCCGCTCAGGTCATGACCCCAGGGTCCTGGGATCGAGCCCCGCATCTAGCCCAGCCCTGCATAGAGCCCCGCATCGGAAGGTGCAGGAAGCCTGCGTCTCCCTCTCCCACCTCCCCTGCTTGTGTTCCCTATCTCACTGTGTCTCTGTCAAATAAATAAATAAAATGTTAAAAAAAAAAAAAAGGGTACGGGGGCCTGAGATGCTCATTTAGCTCTATGTATCTTTACTGGGCTGAGATTCTTGGCAAATGTCAGTCCAGAGGCTGCAGGGCGCTGCAGTGAGCACCCACTGAAATCTCCTACAGTCCACCCCTGGAAAAGATCCCTACTAGCCATACTTTGGCCCTAAAAAATGGTTAGGAGCCAGGCCACGGAAGCCCCTGGCACTGCACAGCTGGCTCGGGCCAGTCTGACAGAACCAAGTCCCTTCTGGTGACTCACTGTGGCTTCATTGCCCTATGGGACACATCTTGGTGTGGCATGTCCCAGGATCCCAGTGCTCTGCGGGTGACTTGGCCGTGCTGGGGTGGGCTCGCAGACCATCCTCTTGGCCTCTCCTTTCTCACAGTCCTGTTATCTACAGGGTTTGAGAACTGGCCAGCTTCACTAAGTGCTCTTTTGCCGTCTTGAGAGCCCAAATCACAGGATGATGCTTCTCGAAGTCATCTTATAGGCTTCCCTCTGCTCACTTATCTCTGGATGTGCTGGCCACCGTCCTCACCAAGGGGCCCCCTTTCCTCTGAAAGGGAACTCAGGCAAGATACCCAAGGAGCCCTCCAGGTTCCGAAACAGGATTGGATCTCCCTTCCGCACCATTTCCTCCCACCCGCAGGGCAGAAGCCAACTACCTGACATCACCAGTGAATCACGTGGGTCCAGAGTCCACTACTGTGCGGTCTACACAGTACACAGAGCCCCCAGTACACAGGAGGTGCTCTCTCATTTCTTCGTTCACCCACTCAGCAACCACTGATGGCTAGCCCTGTGCTAGCTGCTGGGGAAACAAAGTGAGCAAACACTCATAGCCCTAGAAGAGTTTTATGTAGTGGGGAAAATCTGACCCAATTTTTGCCATATTCCAGGCAGAGAAGATGGCCCCTCGGGCTGAGGAGCGCAAGTGCATTGCACTCTCAGGGACAGATGTCTGTCCAAGTCTCTGAGGCCCTAGCCTAGTCTCTGCCGAGCGTGAGACTTCCTGCTCCAGCGTGTCAGGGTTACACAGTCTTCTGCTGACTGTCGGGCCCACATCTGCGGCCACCATCTGTCTTAGATCTTGAGCTCGCAGGGCAGAGAGCTGGGCCACGTCTGGGCCATTCTCCCTGGAGAATCCAGTCATTCCCCCACTGCTTAAAGGTCCTGCACACCAGCAGCTGTCAAGGGGACATGGTCCCAGTCTGCGGGAGTGGTGGGTGTCCTGAGAGGGCTGGGGCTTTCGGAGGGACCCTTCACTAGCACCCAGGCCCTCATCTACTTCCACAGAGTGCAAGTGTCCTCTGTGCCTACAGCTTCCTCACCATTCCTGTTAAAGCTCAGCTGAACAGCCAGGCATCAGGCTAGGTGCCGGGAGCTGGTACGGTCTGTGACCTGGTCTGGGAGAGTTTTGCCAGGCTGGTAGCTGCTGTGGTAGAGTCGATACTGAGGAATGGCTCTCCTTCAGACCCTGTTAGCCAGCAAGAGGCACTGTGGGTTTACGGAGTTCCTCACAAACAGTTTAGGGCAACAATTCCTACCTTGTTCTGAGAATTAAACGTTATGTATAAAGAGAAGGCACAGCCCCTGGATAAAGATGCTCAGGGACTGTTCATCCCCTCCCTGCTTCCCACCTTCCTTTGCCACTTGAACATCAGGCTGTCTCTCCCTTACTTCTTATCCCCCCAGCCTGCCTGCCCCTCTACTTGCCCAGTACCCCACTGTCCATGAGAGGTGCACACGTCAGTTTGATCAGGACTGCAACACTGGGTGCTTTCCTTTGCCGGAGAGAACAATACAACCTTGCTCCCTGTCTGAACATCTCATATTCAATGATATACAAAATTGGTATTCTGGAGTTGAACCAATCCAGATAGAAGCAGCTCAGTGCTTACTCAGGCCGGCTCATAAATGCATGCCCATAAACAGCCAAGCATGAAGTGATGGGATGAGTCCAGGCCTGGGGGCTGCAGCTGGATTGGAATTCCCGTTGTCATTTCTCACTACGTGTCCCTGAGCAAGTCACTTGCCTTCGGAGGCCTGGAGCCCCAGGATTTGCACGTTTTGGTGTCATTACTCACTGTGCTTCAGGCTCCTCTTGCTTTAGTCTCCTCTTCCCTGATTCTGGGGCTCAGCAGCCTCTGCAGCCGGAGGGCACCCATTGGGGTGGAGGCTGTGGACACCCCCAGCAGGCCAGGCCTACAACGAAAACTTACGAAAGGAGAACACAAGACAAGAAGAATGCAATTGGATGGCCACATAGGATAGGAGGATAGAAAGATGTGGTCAGTCCTGACCTAGAGAAGGGGGTGTGAACCCACAGGGGCATCTGAGATTTTCCTCACCCTGAGCCTTTCCAAGCCAGGGGCTGATCTCTGCTGTTCCCACCACCTCTCCCCTCTCCCTGGGCTCTGCCCGCAGCTCAAACTCTTAGGTCTCCACTTGGGCAATCCGCCCTTTGAGTCCTTGTAAGACAAGCTACCCGCTTGTCCGCAGCACAGAAGATCTCAGAAGGGAATGGGCTGAAGAGGGAAGGAAGAACGCAGGCTTGGGATTCAGACAGACCCAAGGTTCAAGGTTTGGTTCCTTCTGTTGGAGAACACCAAGGAGGGCCCCCCCTGTTCCCCGGAGGGCCACTGAGTTTGAATCCACTTGCTTTCAGGCCAACACCTGTATCAGAAGAGACCGTTCCTTTAAAAGGACTCCAAGTCCCAGTCTTTCCTTCCTTGAGGGGTCAGAGACAATCACCTCATGACCCCTCCAGAGAAGCAGGCTGTGCAGACTCCCTCGCCAGGAGCTGCGGACTCCCAGGTGGAGTTACCACGGAAGGCCCGCAGCCGTCAGCAGGGCCTTGGACTAAGCTCAGAGCAGGCGAGCTCAGGACTGAACCGAGTCCAGGTTGTGGGCTGCAGCCCAGGCCACAAATCCAATGTCTCTAGGATCCTCGCTGGCTCCGGTCTCGACTTGGGAGGCTTTAGCAGGTCAGGAGCAAGCTGGCCAAGGGAGTCCAGAGAGGACCAGAGGTGAGACTGAGGGACCACAAGGAAGTGGGGCCGGCACTGAAGAACCAGCTGCAACTAGATGGGATCTAGTTCCCAGAACCCTCTGCTGCCTTACCCAGCTGGTGCCAGAGCCAGGGGGAGAAGGATGCCACATCTTCCTGTCTGCTCTCAGGGGCCTCTCCCAACCTGAAGGTGCAGTTCCTCTGAGCCTAGCCTTGCACTGAGGGTGGGGCTGAGCCAGTGAGGCCTACCCTGGTCCAGGGCTCTGGCTTCTGCATCTCCCTCTTCAAGATGTCATCTGATGCTGTTTCCTGGTCCCTAACTCCCTCTCCCCAACTCAGGAAGGACAGGCAGAGGTTTTCTCTAGTGTCAGACTGGACCCTCCAAAAGCAAGATGGGGCCCAGTCCCAGCCAACAGCCTTCTGTGGCTTTCACTGATTCTGGCCTGGAAGCAGAACAGGTGGGAGGTGGCTTTGCAGTCGCGGAACCTCCCCAATCCATCCTTTCCACCCGAGGCCGTGGTGGAAGAGAGCCGCTGACCAAAAAAGAAGCCAGGTGGCTGCATCCAGCTGACCCACCATCCCACCCCAGCTCCAAGAAGATAGCCTGAACTTCCAGAGCCCCAAGTGACATAGCAATAAGGGGACTAGGGCTCCAATGGGTGGTGACCAGCATTTTAAAAATGAAATTAAACAGAAAATATCAGAGTATATTGCACATGAGCTAACTTCTATTCTGTGAAATATGTACTGGGTTGAGATGTTAAGGGTTTCTTACTGTGGGTTGCCATCAAACAAATTAAACAAAAATATCTGGGGTGCCTGGCTGGCTACATAGGCTCCCCGGCTGCCCCTGCCCAGCTCTGATCTGCTCACTCCCGGACCAGACCCAACTTCTTCCTAGGGTCTCACATCTGAGGTCCCTCACCACCACCAGTGCAGCCCTATCCCTTCCCCTCCTGGGCCCCATGCTTCAACAGACCAAACTACTTGTTCTTTCAACAGGCCCTAGGCTCACTGAGGGGCCGGTTCTCATGATGCCAACTGAGCACACACACGTGACGAGGCAGGAGATAAGGGAGACGTGTACAAAGTGAGGTGACAGTCCAGAGACAGGCAGGCTGCAGGGGACACCTGAGCTGAGTTTTCAAAGAGGGTCAGACAGCCAAGGCAAGTGAACAGTATTTGCAAAGGCCTGGAGGTGTGAGAGAGCATGGGGGCGGGGGGAGAGGTGTTGGAGGGGCAAACATGCTCTATGGGAGAGCCCAGAAAGTGTGAAGGACCCTGTGTGGCAAACCCCCACCCCTTCTCATTCTCTTTAATTCTGCCAGCTTCCAAAGCCCATCTCAGCTTCATTTCCCAGCTCCTCAGAGACCCCATCTTGCTCTTACAGAATTTACCAGCTCCCAGCTTTCATTTATTACATTTAGCTTCTCAATTATAACCTTCCTTAAAGCAGGAGCCGAGTCTGATGTACCTTTTTACCTGCCACAGCACCTAGCCCAGCATATTCTAAACAGAAGGCTCTCAGTGTGTTTTGAGTAGGTGCATGAAGCTTACGGAACTGATCGTAGCTCAGAGTGTGAGCACCCAGCCTAACCACTAACCACGCAGCATGTTCAGAGTTACGACCTCAAACACAGTCCGCACTTGAGGCTCTCCTGTTACTACCTGGTTCTGGATACAGTTGTCTAGTTAATGTGGAGATGAGGAGCAGGGTTAGTGTTAACGTTGTGAGCAGGGCTCTGAAAGAGTCTGTAGATGTCAAGAACCAATGGCTCCTGAAATTAATTTGTAGGGAAAGACCTTCCTTCCCATGTTTCCCAGTGGCTGCTGGGAAGGGCTGAAGGGCTCAGGCCTGGCTCTGGAACAGGTTCCTTCTAGAATAGGCCAAGGCCCTTACTGGGGGACCTGTGACATGGAGGCAGCATCTAGCAACACCCTCTGCCTTTTACTTTTTTCAGTTGCCAAAAACACCTTCACGTCTCCCAACTCTCCAAGCCTTATAGCAACTTGAGGCAGCCAAGGCAGAGGGGGCCATTCCTGCCTGCCCATTAGGACACTGAGGGACAGGAAGACAGAGATGGCCACGGCTGGGGTAGGGCAGGATTTTCATTTCTTCATCTGTAAAGAAGATGGCACGATCAGACTGTGCAGGGAGCTGAGGAATGACTGTTCTGTGAAGCCATGACCCCACTTCCCTACCTAAGTTCAGTCCTGGCCCAGGACTGCAGAAGCAGGGCTGCGGCCCAGGCCACCTGGGTCTCCCGCTGGGTCTCTAGACTTCTAAGGCTGGCCGTGAGGGAGTCTGAGAGAGCGGACCCCTAGACTACTGCAAGGTAGCTTCCAACTGGGAACCAAGGCACAGCCTCACCCACAGCAGGCTGCCCAAGGACTGCACTCAGAGACTCCACAAAATTTTCAAGCTTATAGTCCCTCCCCATTCAATCCTGCTCCACCTACTACCAGTTACCAAATCTCTCTGGGACTCAGTTTCCTCATCTGCAGAATCAGTGACATACTCCTACCTTGTCTACCCCGAGGCCGTGAAGCAACACAGCCGAAACTTCCCTACAAAGCACCAGTGCTAGAGCCCTTCCCTTCACTCTGACACTGTGCCCCCCAACTGTAGGTGCCCGGAGGCTATTGAGGGCTGGGGTTACCCCAGTTCTCTAGCTAAGCACTTCCCTCTAGACCAGCCAGCCGTTCTGACCCCTTCACACCATGGGGGTCTCCTGCCCAATGACACACACACACACACCCCTTTGCTGACTCCAGCCTGTCTCGGGCCCCTGCTGAGCAACCCCTGCACAATAGGGCTCTTGTATTCCCTACCCCTACCAGGTCCCAGCCTCTGGCAGGTTCCCCCAACCCACCCACAGAGCTCCACAGCAGCCAGAGTTCCTCACCACTCCCTCCTTAACCCTCTTCTCCTTGCAATCCCTCCACTCTCTCCACCCTCACCCCTTCCGAAGAGCTCAGTCCCAGGTTCCCCTCACCCCTGACTCAGAGTGCCTGGCTGTATTCTCAAGCCCACCCAGGTCCGACCCAGGTCGCAGCTCTCTCCCGCAGCCCTGGACCCTTCAGGTAAAAAAAAAATGTGCTAAGTCAATTCACAATAAGGTACCGGTGGGTTGATAATGTATTTTAAAGAAGGCCAAGGGTGAGAAGCTTTGCCCAAAGGAGTGAATGACTACTGAATGTATTGTTAGGTCCCAAGGCACCAGTATAAGGGATATGTTGTACGGACACTCCTGACGCTCCCCATACAGGAACCTACGCATGACACAGGTCCTAGGACAGGCCAGAGCTTAAGATAGATTTTTATCTCTAACACAGAAAATAAAACCGACTCCTCTCTGTTTTCAGCTTGCTAAGTTTTAGACAAGGCCCTATGGCCGGCCACCCCCTCCAACTGCCCTACCCTTATTGCTGCAGCTGACTTGTGTTGCTCAGGACTCAAGCCACCTGGGAGACGGACTGGGGGAGGGGAACAGGTTCCAGGTGATGCTGATGCCCCAGGCCTGGGAGCTACACTGGCCTATAAGATGCTCCTCCCAGATTCAGCCAGAAGCAGTCGTGGATCGGGGTAGGAGGAGACCGCTGACCTCATAGGACAAAGGTTGATAGGGAATCTCAAGTCAAAGGGGAAGGCTCCTGAGAGGTTTGCATCACTTCCCCCAGGCCAAAGGATCTCCTGACCACCTGGCAAGTAGAAGCGCTCTGAATCGTCACCAGCACACTTGAGGGGGCGGGGTCCAGGCCCAGCTGTCCTACTTACTGGATCTTGTGATCTTTCTGTAAGGCACTTTTTGTCTCCCCTCTCGTGTGCGAGGCACTTTATTATACCTACTATTTCCACTCCTTACAACCATGCAAGGAGCTATCCCTGAAACTTGCAGAGGTAGGATCTGAACCAGACCTACTTCTAAAGCCCAGGCTCTTAACCTCCAGGTGATTCTGCCTTAAGAAATGACACCAGAACAGTTAATTTTAGGAAGCAGAGACTCCCCATACCTCAACTAGTGTGTGTACCATGTCTCTCCCCCACTTACCCCGGGGCTGATTTTAATTACAGACAGAGCTAGCTTGGGCAAGTAGAATGATGAGTAAGTGGGAGGGGGGAGGGGCAGAGATTCTCAGAAAGCAGAACTCACCAAGGTGGGTCAAGCTAGTTGTAAACTTCACCTTCTCAGAAGCGAGGAGCTGGACCCAATGCTTACTTCTAGCTCTAGGATTCTAAGAGATGACTACTTTTAAAGAGAATTATTTTCTAAATTAAGAAACACAGCTGAAGGAAAACCTGTCCTCACAGCCCTAGAGGAAGGCGGTCAGCAAACCCTCGTAAGGCAGTGCTCAGGGGTGCCCGGGTCAGCCACAGAAATGGGGTGCACACGGGCTCTCAAGATCAAGTCTCCATGTAAAGCTGCCCATCTTTGGATGGAGAAGTCAGAGCCCAATTCCTTCCCTTCCCTTCCCTTCCTGGGGCCCAGAGCCTTCACCCCTGGACTGTGAGCCGACAGCTGGGCCTTCCCTATCCTGCTCACTGCTGTCTTCGCACCAAGCATTAGTTATCAGCACATCGGAGGTACAAAAGGTGTTGTATGAATCGGCATGTTGCCAACATGCCTGCAGTGTCCGCTGGGACTCAGTCAGCGGCAGGATTTCCCTACCTACCTGCCCCCTAGATGCTCAGAGCCCTATCTGAAGCTGAAGAACTACAGTAAAATCAAGAGGCTGGGAGATTCACTTCTTAAAACTTATTTTAATATCCTCCCCGCCCCCCCCACCCCAAGTTGGGAAAGTTGAAAACAGTCTGGCTGGGTTCAATTACAAATTAATACACATTTTTTGTCATTGTTTAAAGCAAATCAATTGTGGCAATAAGGGATTATCCTTGGAAAAAGTGAAACCCATATTAACAAAATATATCATGGAAGAACCCCACTTAGTGATTTCATTGGCTGTTTAAAAATCTAGAAAAAGTCAGCATTCTGTATGTTCTCTGGGCCTAGTCCATGTAGTGGAAGGAGGCCTTGCCCAGACTAAAGCAAGTCCAGTCAGCTCCAACCAGGTCCTAGACCCAAGGGAAGCGAGGAGAGAGGGCATCCCTTCTTCAGGAGGGCAGAGAAGGTAGATCAACAAATAAAGTCCTGCGGCTCCACTTACAAGCCCAGGGGGGAGGAGGCAGGAAGTTAGAGGGGAAGGCTTAAAGATGCAGCATTCTTTCAATCTTAAAAAAAGAGAAGTTGGGGAAAAAAAAAAAGGTCTTCCAAGATCACTGAATGAGAAGAGAAAACAAGGAATAGAACTTAATACTCTGAGTCAGTCTCGACTCATCCATCTCTTCACGCATGCCACACACCATCCTTCCAGGGCGCTCAACCTTTGAGACCCATAGGGACTCTCTGCTTCCTAGCCTGAAAGTCATGGTTAGAAAAAGGTACCATACACATACATACACACGTATGTCACGTGTTAACGTGTGTATAAACACTTGCGACAAAATGGAAATCTGGAAGAAAAAATTTATCTGTAACAACTTGGAAAGCTGGGCGCACCGACGGCTCCCAGGCTGACTTCCTTCCATCCAGAGTTCCGCAAGACGGTACCTCCCCACCATCATCTCTCCAGCTGGGATCCAACTACATCTTCCCCTAAGAGCACCTGGGACCGAGGGGAGTAGGGCAGGGCAGGGGCACAAAACCAACACAGGTGCCAGCAAAAGTGTCCCCGGTGACATGTTTCACGCGTGAAAGAAAGACTGAGTTCTGTGAGAGCTCTCTAGCCTTCCTGACTTCCCTCCCCCTGCCCAGGGGACTCACATGCCTGGATGCTGCTGCATCTTTAAATATTTCTGGCTCAGCCCTCTTGCCACATATGTCAGTAACATTCCAAGCTGGCTACCACATGCTCAGGCTCTGGCCTTCTCCCCTCTCTACTGTCGGGTGCTCTGCTGCTTCAGGGCATGGTGGGGCCACGCATCTCCCATTTCAGCTCCGTCTTCAGTCGCTCACACATCTCAGAAACAACCAAATGTAAGGGGGGAAAAAAGAGTTCCAAAGAATGTTCATATTCGAAATACCTATCTCCCTGGGATTTTTTTTTCAACTCCACTTGATCAATCTATTGAAGTGAGACAAAGCGTGTGTGCACATGCACACACAGACACACACACCAGCACACACCCACGAAATGTAGAGGGCTGGAAGTTGTTTCCTGCCAAAAGATCTAACAGAGGAAAGCTTATGAGCTGATCAAGTTTTAATATTGCGGTTAACAAGAAAGATACACCATTTAGCAAGCACACAGAGACCACGGGGAGGACCTTCCGATCCCTAGAGCATTTGGCTCCCCGGCCTATTTTCTGCCTACCTCTGGAACAGTTTTTGATAGTTACTACATTCAGAGAATCCAAGAGGACTGCATGGACAGATGAACCTTTATTTAAAAAAATAGCACTTCAAATAAATTAAAAGGGACAACCGTCAAGTGTTCAAATTGTGAAGAAAGAGTTGAAAACCTAGAGACTCCAAGCTGCGGGCTTCTAACCTCGTTCTTTGTCCGACGGCAAAGCCCCACACACCTCAGTCCTCCCACTTGACACCTTCCCTGCTGAGACGAGGGAAGCGATTGCAAACAGGAGACCGGACGGAGGAGAAAGCTGCATCTGACTGGAATGAACATTGCCACGTACTTGCTAATACGGGTTTCACTTTATGACCAAATGTATTCTTTCAAAAATAAAAAAGGGGGGGGGAGGGAAGCTGCATGTTTTTAAAAATTGAAATTATTTAGGGATAAAACACTAACTCTAGTGCCTTTAACGGGCAATAGCAACTTTTTTCCTCCGAAGTCAAACACCATCCCCAGCTGAGCCTTTGTGCTACAAGCTTTTCAGGAGATGTTACCTAAACTTTATTAAAAGAAAAGAACAAGTTTAAATATAGACACTGGACTAGCCCAGTCTGTATTTTCAAGTCCACATTCTTCATCTGAAGCACTGCATCAGGGACCCCCCCTGAGTCTGCATGTTTTCAAGTTCACAGTACATGGAACCAGTTTTTCTTTTTAATTTTTTCCTCACTCAGAGCAGCCACACGCAGTGGCCGTTGACGCCGGAACCTCGGGCGGGGCCTTTTCCTACGAGGCCTGGCCAGAGCTGCCCAAGGTTTCTCCTCAATGAGAATCGATGCTGTCATGCTCTATGGATGGGAAAAAAGCAAGAAAATAAAAGCACCTGGTACAGGTTTCATGAGATCCATTCGGATTCGCTATGTCCCAAACCCGCTGCTGAATGCCATTTGTCCACTTTGTGTGTGCTGAACAGTTCGCGGCCTAGGAGTGGGTCTCAATTCGAAGAACTGTTATTGGACGCCCCCGAGGTCGATGCAATAGCAGCTCCTGCAGGGCTACTCGTGGAGACCGACTTTCGGATGTGAGGCAGCAAGTAGGGGTCACAGGCCAGCTGCTGGACATCGATGCGGTCCTCCTTTCGGTAGGCTAAGCATCGTCGAATAAACGCCTGAAAGGAAAGGTTCTTGAAGAAGCCTGAGGCAGATCATCCTGGTGCCCCCAGAGGGAACCCTGAGGCTCTGTAGTGGCTGCCAAGGCCCAGCCCTGGAGCAAATGTCTTCTACAGAGAAGGGGCTCAGGGCCCTTCCCAGAAATCCCCGGGCACACCCAGACAGGACCAGGCAAGGAGACGCGTGGGCAGCCGCACCTCTCTCTGGCCACGGACTATTTCCCCGAAGGAGGCGGCCAAGCCATTCCTGAGGGGGAATGGGGCACGACCCGACCTCTAAATACCTCTGCCCCCAGAGCACAAAGACCAACACAAAAACCACTCTCTCTCTGCCTTGGCTGGTTTACCCGGGCACGTCTATCTTCACGGTCCTGCGTGTACAAACCATGGCCTCACGTGAACTTTCTACTTCCTGAGGAAGTGAAAACTGCGATGACAGGCCACCACCACAGGCAGGGTGAGGAGACCCACACTTACTAACACTACAGTGTGTCACAGATAGGTAAATGCTTCCCGTGTATCTCATTCTTCCTTGCAATGATCAGGCACACACCTAAGTAGTAAAGGAAAACCTGAACAGGACTTGTCTCCCCAAGAGTACTGCAGACATAGAATCATACTGTTGAGTTGGGTTTCATTCAGAATCCTAATGTACTACCAACATGGAAGTTTCCTTTGTGCTAGGTATGAAGGGCTACACAGGCTCAGTTTCTACAATTCTTATCACAAAGGCCCTTAAACAGATCTTTTCCTATTTTTTAACCAGACCTATTTAATCAGAGTCTTATAATGTAATTATTTAAATAAATAAATTGATTTTTAAAAATCTAAAATGTCATTATCACCCTCAGGCCATACTTTACATTTGGGTGATGATAATGTCGCAATGTAGGTCCATCGATTATAACAAATGTCCCACTCTGGTGCAGGAGGCTGTGCATGTGCAGGAATGGGGAATACATGGAAACTCTCTACTTTCTGCTCAATGTTGCTGTGAGTCTAAAACTGCTCTAAAAAATATAGCCCAGGGGCGCCTGGGTGGCTCAGTCGATAAGCGTCTGCCTTCAGCTCAGGTCATGATCCTGGGGTCCTGGGATCGAGCCTCACATCGGGCTCCCTGCTTGGAGGGAAACCTGCTTCTCCCTCTCCCTCACTTGTGTTCCCTCTCTCGCTGTGTCTCTGTCAAATAAATAAATAAAATCTTAAAAACAAAAAAAACCAATCTTTAAAAAAATAAAAATATAGTCTAACAAAGTCTCCTAAAAAAAAAACCCCACAAAACACCTAAAACAAGATGTAATGATTTTCTTTTTCCATGTTTAATTAATAAAAACCAAAAGTACAGCAACAATACTGGTTTTCCAAAATCAAACACATCTATAGGTAGCTGCCTGATTAAAGTATTTGGAAGCTAAAAACAAACTCACAAAAATAAACTTAATAATCCTTGGCCTTTAAAAACGAACCTTTCTCAGTGAGATATGACACGGGAGTTAAATGGGTTACCTCGAGTTGGACAGCATAGTTACTGGTCAAATAATTCCACCTTGAATTTTCTCTCCACACAGCCGCCAGGGCAGGCTTTTGAAACAGGGATCAGATCACACAGCTGCCCTGAGTAAAACCTTCGAGTGTTTCCCATCTGTCCTGCTGCCTCTCCCACTGACCACCCTCCCCTCCGCTCTCTGCTCTGTGGATCTGCTAAGCTTGCACTTACATCTCAGCTGCACACACTTCTCTGCTTGGACTATTCTTCTTCCAAATCTACACATGGCTCCCACCTTCACATCACTCAAGATTGCTCATTGGTCACTTCACCACTGAGGCCGTCCCTGACCAGGCCATCATAAAAGGAGTTCTGGCCCCTCCATCTTCTTACTTGCATTTATTTTTTACCATCTGAGATGGATCTGTTGCTAGTTATTGTTTGTCTCACCTGCTGGAACAGAAACTCCTAACAGGCAGGGACCCCATCTGTAGTTCATTGCTACACACTCGCCATTATTCCCTCTCTGCCACCTAGACAGGGCCTAGTTCTCACCAGGCACCCGAAGCAGTTATTGTAGGAGGAAAAGGGTTGAACAGGATTCAGAATGAGGAGGTTTTGAATGACTCCTGACTTTTATACTGATAATCCATCCACTATTACCCAGAGAAATAATACAGTCATTTCCTGCTGGCCAGTGGGTCACAACTTACCTTTGCTTCTGGTGTTACTACTGGCTTTGGCGGGAACTGCACTTCAGTAGCTTTAAGAATAGTATTTTCTTGTAGAATGTCTTGCTGGGACTGGTTGTGGCCAAAAGGCTATCATACAAAAACAAAACAAAGGTGGGCCTCTGGTTAAAATTAAAGAGAACACAATTAAAAACCTTAAGGAAGGGAAAGAAAACATGCCTCAGTGAGAACTGCTAGAAAGAACTTTGGAGGGGCGCCTGGGTGGCTCAGTTGGTTAAGCGACTGCCTTCGGCTCAGGTCATGATCCTGGAGTCCCGGGATCGAGTCCCACATCACGCTCCCTGCTCCGCAGGGAGTCTGCTTCTCCCTCTGACCCTCTTCCCTCTCGTGCTCTCATTCTCTCTCAAATGAGTAAATAAAATCTTTAAAAAAAAAAAAAAGAACTTTGGAGATGGTCTCCTCTAACTCTCTCTTTTTATAGGTGAGGGGTAGAAAGGCTCAGAACTTAATAACATGCTCACAGGACAACATCAAGGTTAAGGCAGAACTGGGACGGGAAGCAGCATCTGTCATATCACGACACCTCTGTTCAGCTTTGCTTACAGCCAAGAAAAAGAACATTCCAGAAGGAACCAGCAACCTCTTCTCCCCTGAGTGATACCTGTAGGCTTAAGTAATACATATGCATGCCACTGGCAGACCCAAGACACAGGTAAAGAGAGATGGAAAAGGAAGTAAGAGAAGGAGTAAGTACAAAGGGGGGGGGGCTGGGGCTATTTAACAGCTTCATCTGTACCCCAATGTGCCGTTTTCTTTTCTTTTGCCCCCCCCAAAAGATTTTATGAGCGTGTGAGGGTGGGGGGTGGGGAATCTTCAGCAGCTTCCTCGCTGAGCGAAGAGCCTGATGGGGGGATTCATCTCACGACCCTGAGATCATGACCTGAGCCAAAATCAAGAATCAGATGCTTAACCGACTGTGCCACCCAGGAACCCCAATTTTCTAATAAAGTCTTAAAATACAAGTTCAAGCCTAGTGTCATCTCTACAGTGCCTGTACATAACCCCTACCAACATTATCAGCAGCACTTCCACATTATCAGAGAATAAGTAATAATTAACTCCTCCGGGGGCACCTCCCTGGCTCAGTCAGTAGAGCACGCAACTAGATCTCAGGGTTGTGCGTTGGAGCTCCATACTGAGTGTAGGGATTACTTAAAAATAATAATAATTAACCCCTATGGCTGGTTCTGAATCATTTCCCCATATTAGAGAGGTAAGATAAAGAAACAAAGACCAAGGAGAAGTTAAAGAGGAAGATGAAATCTGAACGAAGAGCTTGGTTTGGGGACTGTAATAAAAATATTAAGAGTCCGAGGGAGTTGCAGAACTCCCAAATGGCTTATACCCACAACCTATACTGTCAGGACCACCAACAAACTTCAGGTATTTATAACACACTGACAGCAAGAATTTGAGTATACACACACCGGATCCTAGTATGTATGTTTATTTATAAGGTAGTAGGCTCATAAGGAAAACACAAACGTGAAAATTCATTAGGTATAGTTTATTACCTAGGTTATTATGTGTCCAAATGATCTATCACCTTGATCCAGAGGTAATAGACAGTGAATACTTTCTAACACTACACCTCCCTAGTACAGAAAATAGAAAGCATTCTTTTATTAATAATAGCTTTAACTAATGGGATGGCTGGGAATAAAGAGCCCTGTAGATATTTCAAGTTTCAGTTCTTGGGACCTTAAAGAATGGCTCCTGGAATGACTGTATACTTTAAATAAACTATTTCATATAATTCCTTGTATATATTATCAGAAACAAAACATACCCTGGATCTAACTGAAAACAGCAAAAACGCATGTTTTCAATAGCCCAGTGGAATTCATTAAGTACTCTAGGGTTGAAAAGTTCTGCTTATGCATAAAGCTTTTATTATTGTCTGTATTTTCTTCAAACCACAACTTTCAGGATTCCATTCTGTATAACCAAATGATTAATTCCAAGAGAATCATCGACACCATGCCAGTGTGTACATGAAGCCCAAGACAGACGTCAGGCCACCACATCTGACCTTCTTCCTTACCTTCCTTCCATAAAGACACTGGTAGAAGATCACACCCACTGACCAGACGTCAACTTTATTTGAGATCTTTGGTGGCTCTTTCCCAACCACAAAACACTCTGGTGGTAAATACCTGGGACAAAAGGAAAATAAAAATTCTTAGAAAAATGACTGTATAAAATCTAGGACATGTACAAAAAGGCAAAGTAGGAGACCTTAGGGGAAATAAAAACTATCTGAATTTTAACTGAAATTTTGCCAAAAAAGCAACTGGGCCTAGCTGGGTAAAGTCAGCGAGAAGATACTCTAACTTAAGGAGGCAGTCATGTCCTAAAAGCCTTAAAATACACTTCTCAATTCACTGAGAGGGGCAAATATTCCCCCCAGTCCCTGCTTCACCCACCCCAGCATCCTTTCCCAGGGTTGTGCCCTAATATAAGTGTCATTCAACAAGTTCCAGAAAGGAGGGACAACACAAAAGCAGCGCATTCCAGCTTTTATGAGCTGCAGCAACAAACATCCAAATAGAATTCGAAGTGGTGTGGGTTTGCTTTCATGTTGGCTAAAAAAGATGACTCTCTAAAATAACTATCTTCAAAGTCCGAATGAATTCAGGACCCCGTATAAATCTCTGAGAGGACCGGCTGTCTGCCTTCTTAAAGTAGCCTCTTTGCAAACTCTAGACTGGGAGTACCTAAAACCTATAATAAATGGTGATATTACAGTCCAAATTATCAAAGGTATTTTACATTTCCCACTCGAAGGACGATCAGGGGCTTACTGGAAGTCTAACAAGTAGGGGAGAAAAAGCCAAACAAACTAGTAGTTAGCACAACTCAATCCTCATCTGAATTCCTTCCCTCCCCACCCACCCCTGGCCTCTGAAAAAGACTAGCTGGGCAGCCAACCACACCAAATTGTATAGTGTGGAAGGTAAGGGCCTCTTTGCATTTAGGAAACCCAGCAAATATGCTTCCACTCATTGCCTGGGGTCTTAGCCATGGCGCAGCTGGAAGGCAGCATTCTGAAGATAACAGATTGATTTCTACAGATTTCATGCTGGTAAAATCAATTCTGTGAAAAAATTATTTTAGACCCTGCTGTGCTTCTGGTATAAAAATCTAAACTTACAACTTGAAGGGGGCCACAAGAATTGAGAGGAAGAAAATATTTGATGATGGGCTTTTTTCTTTTTTTAAAGAAGTTTAGTCTCATGTTGTTTCTTATTTATTATTTTTAACAGACATTTTGGGATGATTAAGACCACTGACCTACATTATTGTTTCACAATGAAAACTGTTAGCCAAAACACACACTGAACTTATGAAGAGGGAAAAAAAAGCAAAGAAATAAAAATAAAGGAAAAAGAATAAAAAGAACAGCTCTCCCAAATGCCACTAAAACCTCTCTGAACCCGACTTTTCATAGTTCTTGATTCTTCAACATACATAATTTAAATATGTTGGATAAATAAAAATAGAAACTTGATTCCAAAATGATCATTTAGTATTTACAACTCTTTTGTGGAGGTGTTAGGGAAGGACAGAAATTGTTGAACTTATCCAAATGCTGAGTAATAATTTACCCAAATATTCAGAGTACAAAAGACATTGATTAAAAAAAAAAAAAAAAGACACTGCCACTGGATAGTACAAATCTGGAAAATCACTTTCTAGGTCTCAGTTTTCCCATGTGTAAATGGAGAAATAAACTAGTTCTTCATCCAAATAATACTGAAAATAATAAGCGCTCTAATTCCCTATCGAGGACTTCAGGAGAGAAAAGACAGTTCTAAGACATTGCACTCAATTGTGTTTAAAAAACAAGTTGCATATTCCATCATGATAAAATCGTCATAGGGAAGATTCTCAAGGCCTAGTCTACAGGTCATTTATTTAGAGTATTCAGGGTGCCTGACTGGCTCAGCTGGTGGAGCATGCGACTTTTTTTTTTTTTTTTTTTTAAGTGTGGAGCCTGATGTGGGGCTTGAACTCACAACCCTGAGATCAAGACCTGAGCTGAGATCAAGAGTAGGCCGCTTAATCAACTGAGCCACCCAGGCGTCACAGAGCACGTGACTCTTGATCTCAGGGGCGTGCATTCGATTCCCATGTTAGGTGTAGAGATTACTTAAAAATAAAATCTTAAAAATAGTATTCAATGTAGAAGAATTCTACCAAATACTGCAACAACCAAAATACTGCAGTCACCTAGACTTTGTTGTCTTCCCATCCTGTTTATATCTCTGCAGATATCACAAGAGGATGACATATGAGGAGGGTAATTATGATAATGCTTCTACCAACACGGAGACTCTATAAACCTTCATAGGAACCCATGGAATTAAATTTTCTCAGTAGCCTCCCTCTCTACCACACCTTTTATTATGAAACCAATCTTCAAATATAATCTGAAGTAAACAGTAAAACTAACACCCAAGTAACGATCACCCAGTTTCAGTAAGTATCAACATGGGGCCAATCTTTGTTCATGTGCCCCTCCCCCACCAAACATTACTTTGAAGCAAATCCCAAACATAATTTTTGTTTAAATTTCAAACACTAGATTTTTAATAGCTTAGCAAATATAGCAATAGGTGGCAATGAGAAAACTAATTTAAACGTTATTTAGCTTCACTTTTTAAAAAGAACTACAAAAAAAAAAAGCTAAAATCTAAGTTCTAGTGAATTTATATAGCAGAGGTATAGACCTGTTTCCAGAATTTCCAACAACAGAGATTTTTGTATCATTTAGAGACAGGAACACTAACCCACAATAACCACCATAGTAAATAAACACTGTAAATGTAGCTTCTATTTTAAACCTAGAATCTCAAAGTTTTAATTTAGGGACTGGTTTTCACTATAGGTACCATCACCACAAAAAATAAGGAGCAATGAAAAGTAGAAATTTTGTGCACATGGTGTTTTTCTCAGGATGTGACGGTTTCTCTAACATACATAACTTACATATGATCAGACTGATGAGCAAAGAGCTCATCTTGTGGGTTGTGAACGAACTCCCCCTTCTCTGTCTGCTTCCAACCCACACCCTCATTCCCAGGCAGTCACTATTCTGCTAAAGCCCAGGGCCCTCCAGTCTCAAAGATAAGAGACTGACCAACAGACTCTGGGATTTAACAGCATGTATGACCCCTCCCTGAGTGCTGCTGGAGGCTTTCTCCATGTTGGAATCACATGTCCAATATGTAGCTTTGTGTTACCACCTCAGAAGTGAAAAGGAAGCTCTGTTAACATGCCGGAAGCTCTGTTAACACGCCTTTACAATCACCAAGTTAAATGCTTGGGCTGCAGGTATCTTTTACGGTTCTTGCTGTCGAAAGGAATACTAGGCAGAAGTAGGAGAGGTCATAGAGCTAGCTGGGGTAGGGTGGTTGCAGGGAGATGAGTGACAACAGATGGAAGATAGGTGGCCCAAAACCGTTTAGAGCATGGCTGAGGAGATGGATAATTTTCCTGGCAAACTGTACTTTTTTCCTGTTTAGATTTCAAGGGATGCTGTGGTTACTTTACATATTGATCTTTCACAACTCCTTAGTTCTCGACAGTCCATCATCCTCAGGCAACTCTAGAGATTAATCCCTCATCCCACTGATGCACAGGAAGAGACCTGCAATGGGGCACCTGGATGGCTCAGTCAGTTAAGCGTCCAACTCTTGATTTCAGCTCAGGTCGTGATCTCAGGGTTGTGGGACTGAGCCCCGCGCATCAGGCTCCGCGCAGGGTATGGAGCCGCTTAAGATTCTCTTTCTCTCCCTCTCTCCCCCTCTTTTGGGAAAAGAGAGAGAGACAGAGAGCTGCATTTGTATTGAAAATAATTTAGGGCCATTCTTTAAATACACATGAGCAATCTCATTCTCTTCCTACTCCGTAAGGCAAGCCCTAGGAAGAAACACACAACTCCAACGCCTGGCCATATATAACCTCTCTCAATGGTTTCCAAAAAAGGAAAGAAAAATTAATTAAATACAGAGTCGAACTGCCAGAAAGACAGTAATATTTGGGGAGGAAAGTCTACTTTGGTTTACAGCATTTTTGCCTAAGACAGGATGTAGATATTAATTATCAATTACCAATATTTCAGTATAGCACAGCCTTATCTCCACCAGCCAACCTGGCAGATCTCCCAAATACCTACCAATAAGTACCAGCACCTTGTGATGTTAGCTCCATGCCATCCACTGAATTGTAGCTATCATCATCCATGATCTTGGAAAGACCAAAATCTGTGATTTTTATCTCTCCACATGCTGTACCATTTACTAAAAGAATATTACCTAAAAAGATGAAAACCTTCATGAATAAAAAGAGACTTACTAATTAAGAGAAAAGTTCAAGGTAATAACAGACAAGAAGGGGACAACTGAACTCAAACTCTTGTACATAATAGCAAACATCTAAATTCCTGGAATAAAATGATCTGGACTCTGGATGCTGGAGGAGAGTCCTCAGTGTCTGGCTGCAAACTTGCATTTTCCAAGAATCACCTGCTAGATGTGCCAAAACCACCACTATGAGCAGTGGGAAAAAAATAGTAACTCGCCAAAGTAAAATATCACTTGGACAGTTGGTTAAAAATGGTGGGAAAGTTTCATCTGAACTTTCAGTAACGCTCTCCAAACCACCCTGTTTAGAACAGTCGTTTCAGGACAAAAAAAACCAACAAAAAACAAAAAACCCAAAAAACAAAAAACACAAAAATATACAAGGGAATCAAAGCTAGTACCACAGTGCCACCTACAGCTCCTACACCAGGAAAATGTACTGGATTCAGCGATGGAAAACCCAATCACACAATGGCCATTGTTTTAAAAATCACTTCGTTGTAATGAATTTTTTAGTCATTTGAACTGTATTAGAACATTAAAGAATAGTATAAATAGTGAGATTTAATATGCAGCTACCAGGAGAGGAAAGCAGAGTTAACAACGGCGCCCACCAGGCGGTAAGTGGGAACCATCTTCCGAACACCCCAGCCAAGCTGGTGCCAGCTATCTACAGAGAACATACACAGACTTCTGGAAAACCAGCCCACGATGACGACAACAAAAACAGAGGTAAGAAGTTTAACCGCCCTCTACTGTTCGCTAAGGTCTACTGAAGTTTACATAGTAACCGTACAAAAAGATGAAAAACTATTGGGATTTAATGAAACAGGAGGTGTACCTACAAAATAACTTGTTCATCTGGGGGCACTTATCAAGGAGACCTGGAGGAGAGGAACGGCTACGCAGTGTGAGTAATGGGAAAAAAACAAAGCTGAGCTTGCCAGAGCAGTTCTTTCTAAATCGGCTGACATCATGAACTGCCCTGGCTCTAAAGACAAAGGCATTGTTTCTTCTGAGTATTTAATCCAACGCCCCTTCTCAAGCCCAGCACTGTGGGGCCAGGACTCTGTTCCCACACCTGCCCGGGCAGAGCCAGACGCTACCAGGCTTCCAGGCTCCCTCACATTCTCTAACTTTGTAAAATTACAAGTCACTTCAAAGATCAGAGAAAAGCCATCAATACAGTCACCTAAAAGTCAGACATACCTGGTTTGAGGTCATAGTGTATGATGGGAGGTTTTATTTCATTTAAGTACTTTAAAGCATTCACAATCTGCATGATAATGGATCGGGCCTCTTTCTCCGACATTAATTTGTGCTGTTTCAGGTAGAAGTCCAGATCATTTCCCTCACAGTATTCTAATACTGTACAAAACCTAAAGACAAATAAAACGACATTTGACTGTGGGAAAGAGCAAGCAGATTAAGACTTCTTAAACCAGCCCCAGTGAAAACTTCAGGTAATTAGCTTCTTGCTCTGTTCTTCTTCATTCCTTAAAGTAGTGTTCTATTCTTTATTCAGTAGTAGCTACCTGAGTGGTTGACGGGAAGGAAACTGCATTCTCCCCTGGTGAAGAGCCTTCACACCCTCCACACCAGAATCTGTTGTGCTACAGTGTACCCATGACATTCCAGACTATACGAATACGGACAAGAACTGTAATGTACCTAAGCTAGGGATCTTTTCAGAAGGGTCTCCCACACATGCTGTGCTCCAGTTCTAAACAAGCATATTGTGGTCAAGTACACAATTCTCAATGCAAACATTTCATATTACCCCGAGTACTGACAGTAAGAAAGAATCTAGGGTTTGCTCAGGTCCCAAGAATTGGTTTCATGTCCTATCTCATGGCAATTTGGCACAATACTGTACTATAATCTCTCCTTGCTAAATACAAGGTGTAAAAGAAGTTCTAAAAGCACAGTATTGGGATGCCTGGGTGGCTCAGTCGGTTAAGCATCTGCCTTCGGCTCAGGTCATGACCCCAGGGTCCTAGGATCGAGCCCCGAGTTGGGCTCTCTGCTCAGTGGGGAGCCTGCTTCCCCCCTTCCCTCTGCTTGCTGCTCCCCCTATTGTGTACTCTCTCCCTGTCAAATAAATGAATAAAATATTTAAAAAAATAAATAAAAGCACAGTATCTGTGGTTCTAACAAATGTGTTATTACATAGTATGAGTTTTTTCCTCCACTTTTATCAATACATATACAGACCCAAATTTAAAATTACATACCATTTGTAGTATTAAGGGTCATGCATCTAGCTTCTAAGGCAGTTATAAACCAAAGTAAGGCTTCCTGAATTGTTTGAATATTCCTGAGAGATGAAGACCTTTTAAACTATCCTAAGCTGTGACAATGTGGGTGTTATCACTCAGGGTCTAGTCAGGAAATAAAAACCACCTGAGTATTTAAAACAGAGAGGTTTTGGGGCGCCTGGGTGGCTCAGTCGTTAAGCGTCTGCCTTCGGCTCAGGTCATGATCCCAGGGTCCTGGGATTGAGCCCCACATCGGGCTCTCTGCTTGGCAGGAAGCCTGCTTCTCCCTCTCCCACTCCCCCTGCTTGTGTTCCCTCTCTCGCTGTGTCTCTCTGTCAAATAAATAAATAAAATCTTACAAAAAATAAAAATAAAAATAAATAAAACAGAGAGGTTTTAATTCAGAGCACTGATCACATGGATGATGGAAGAGCTGAGAGGGTAAACTGGCCAGTGAGGCACCCCAGAGATCATCTAGACAGGAAGCCATTAGCACCCTAGGGCCAGAGGGCCAAATGACGGAGATGGTGCAACCAGAATGGAGGGTCACTGAGAGAGACTGGAATCACAGTGGGGGCGGGTGTGTGTGTGTGTGTCTACCTCCCACTATCTCTGTCTCCGCAGTGGCTGACCCCAGCTGAACAACAACTGACACAGGAGCCTGGTCAAACAGATGACAAGGGTCAACTCACCTAAGATGCAGAGCAGGAGAAGGGTGAGGAGCAGACCTGAGAGCAAACAGGCTCAGGACTAGCACTATGGCCCCTGGGCAATTTGAGGCCTTCAAAAAGCACCGCAATGAAAGGTGCACATACATAGTTCTGTGGGATGCCTGAACTGAACAGCTTATGTTTCTTATGAAACATACAAGGGCATACTAGCACCCTATTCGAGGATAAATATCAAAAACTTATAGATTCTCTGATCTGAGACACAGACTCTCGTGCTTAGTCGATGTATTCTTTGGCCCAAGTGCAAGCTTAAAATAAAATCTTACTTTAACACCCAAACAACTCTCAGAAGATTTTCTAAAATGATGGTGAAAATTCACCATACACACAACAGGAGGAACAAAATAAATTCAAGAATAGCACACAACCAAGTCAATTCCTCAGATTAGTTAAAAGTGTATACACAATTCAAAACTGCAAATAACCCAAGTCATATTTATTTTTGGTTTTTTTTTTTTGTATTTTCTTTGGGGGGGGGGGGGGGGGGGGGGGGGGGGGCAGTCTACTTAGTATTCAAGGAATTTACTCAAAGCAAAAAGGTAAGACCACCCTGTGAAGACCTGTTCTGTACCTAGATATTCATCTGAACCCCATCCATGCTAACCACACACTGACTATGCCAGGTTTGAGGACCACCCTTCTGGAAAGGGTACATCCCTGAGCAGGTGGAAGAAGGGATTGTTCACATTTCCAAAGGGAGTTAAGGTCTCCCCCTTTTGGAAACATTTCTAAATGTGGGAAAGTTCTCGGCAGAGCAATCTCTGAGACAGCTGCTGTCTGGAATAGGCCAAAACGCCTAGAATCACCCTGCAAGGCGAAGAGAAACACCTGCTGGCCAGACCCTACAGTATGTTCTCCTCAGCTCAGACTCCTACAGAGAAAACGTTTCCAAATGCTGAAATATTTCTAAACCCCTGGATAAACCCAAAGGTGACAGAGCTCATCTATACCAGGTAATGAAATACAACAATGCCTAAGAGTACTAAAGATCTCAAGCAAGTCCTTTAACTTCCCTGGTCCACAAATTTCCATCTCTACGGTGGGAAGGCTGAACTGAGATCCCTCCCACCTCTAACCTCCTACATGCCTGTGAGGCTCGATTTCATGGGCAGCACTGGGTTACGCCTTCATTTGTGCTATGATAAAATCACATTGCTGGTCCTTCCTTGAAAGATCCATCACTGTTCATCAGAATCTCCAGCTGGGGCAGAGACTCTTGTATAGTCCACACTCACTGGTGAGTGTCAGAGATAGCTGGCAACAACTTGTGACAGTTACCAAGAGCCAACAGTTAAATCACTAAGCCACTGATAGGATGAATGGACAAACAAAAGGTGGTATAGTCATACAATGGAATATATTTGGTCCTAAAAAGGAATGAAGTACTGGTAACATGCTACAGTAAGGATGAACCTTGAAAACACATCTTGTTAAATGAAAGAAGCCAGTCATAAAAGTCCATATACTATGAGTCATTCATATGAAAGTCCAGAATAGGAAATCTATAGAAGCAAAAAAAAAAAAAAAAAATTAGTGGCTGCTTAGGGTGGGGTCAGGGCAGGGGGAGAATAGGGGAGTGATAGCAAAAAATATGGGGTTTCTTTCTGAGGTAGTGAAAACGTTCTAAAAATGACTGTGGCGATGATTGCACATATCTGTGAATATACTACAAGCCTTGAATTGTATACTTTAAATGGGTGAACTATATGGTATTTAAATTATATCTCAATAAAGCTGGATATATATTTTTTTAAGTTAGGAGCATGAAACCAGACGTGTTGAGAAATTCATTAATCACAGGAACTGTTGAATACTATGAATTAGCCCTATCCCCTCCCCACCAAGCTGGTTGTTAAACATTTACCAGCACACCATTACACATATCCTGTGGCTAAGAGATGTATTGCTGGCCCAAATGTGAATTCACACAGGATCATCTGCCCAGAAATAAATGCACTTGGTTCCCTCAGAGGTTATTTCCTCGACCCAGATTGAAACTCCAATCCATGAGTAGTCAACACACTGCAAGAGACCAGTATCAACTGCTAAGCTAAAACAGCACAGCACTTACGAGTCAGTGTCCAGTGAAAAGTAATCATACAGCTTAACTATCCTGGGATGATCCAGTTCTTTGTGAATCCGGTATTCCCTACATGCATGCCTGTAAACAAAGTGGAAAATTAACATTTCGTATTTTGGACGGTCTTTCAGACCTCTTCAAGGATACACCTACATATTCTCTCATTGCTCCTTATTTCTGCCTATGCATTCCATTCAGGTCGGCTGGCCCCCCTATCTTTCCTCATCCTATTTTTACTACTGGTGTCTACCAAGCTGTTGAGAAAATAGCAGGTGCTCAAATATTTGTTGAATGACTAGATGCCAACCTTTTATCCCTTTCAAGTTCATTCTATCACAATCTCACCTCTTTGATATTTATACCCAAATAGCAAAGCTTTAAAAATTATAAAGACAGTTTTTTCTCTCCCTTCAAAAGCTGGTACTTCATATCTATAAATGTTTATATCCTGGGGCTACATCAAGGAGATCAATTTTGGCAATAAACTGCTTGGGTAAAAGGATTACAGATTATATAAGGCAATTAGCAGTGCTTTGTATTTGTTTGTTCTAGAATTCTCCTTACAAAAAGAATTTAAAGGGCTATCAGCTTTACTTTTTTCTAAGAAAATATGAAACTGATAAAAAAAATTATGGAACCTGGGGTCTAGGTGGCTCAGTTCGTTAAGGGTCCAACTCTTGATTTCAGCTCAGATCATGATCTCAGGGCAGTGAGATCAAGCCATGCACAGCGAGGAGTCGGCTTGGGATTCTCTCTCCCTCTGCCCCTCCCCCTCGGCATGTGCGTGCATGCATGTGTGTGCGTGTGCGTGCACACACTCTCTCTCAAATAAACAAATCTTTAAAAAAAAGAAAATTACTGGGCGCCTGGGTGGCTCATTGGTTAAGCGACTGCCTTCGGCTCAGGTCATGATCCTGGAGTCCCGGGATCGAGTCCCGCATCGGGCTCCCTGCTCAGCAGGGAGTCTGCTTCTCCCTCTGACCCTCCCCCCTCTCATGTGCTCTCTCTCAAATAAATAAATAAAATCTTTAAAAAAAAAAAAAGAAAGAAAGAAAATTACTGAACCCTAGTTTTCTTGGAATGAGAGTTTACATATACATATTAACATCTTTTTTTTTTTTTAGTGCTTTTCCAATTTAAAGTCATTTAATAAGATTAGGAACAAAACAAATTATATAATTTCACATATTCACTGAATTTTAAAAGAATTACAGAACAAATTTATTCAATATAATTACCAATAATTTTTGAAGTATTTAGTTCTTATTTACGAAGAGAGCAACAGAAAATTTTTCTATTTTAAGTAAGCTACCACCATTTAGTTTGGGGCATTTTCTTATAAGGCAAAGAGTCAGAAAAGAGAAACTTTCCAGAGTATGGTAAAATAAAACTAAGATGATGTTTTCTGAAACTGGTGTATTCCAGTATGTCAAAGATGCACAGAAAGTACTCAACTAAAGAAAAGCTGAGGAAACAAGCAGGACAAGGAGGAGAGAGGAGTAAGAATCTAAAATTAATTAAACACGTTTTTCCCGGGTAGAAACTGTGTTTGAATAAGCTTATTTTTTCAAGCTGCCACTTTTTACAGTTTTTTTGCTTCTTCTAATACTTCATTTCATCATCTTTATGTCTTTCTGAAAAGAAAAGACCTGCCAGCACTTAGGCAGAGCAGTGTTAGGACACCCACTACACTGGGACCTGGACACCTGGCCCCGAGTCCCAGCTCTGTGACATCGCTTTTCGGGGCTTCCCCATGGCTGCACAGGACCGGAGGTTTCAAAGGACGCTTCCTGGAGATCCAGGCCTCCGGAGCCCCCTGTGCAGATGCTGAGCAAATGTAACCGTGGCCCAACCCCACATCCCACCCAAGCAGCGTCACACCTGTCTTTTTCAAATATCAAGATTCCGTGTAATAGTTCATTCAGTAAAATTAAGGTGATGCTGTTCACAAAAACCAAGTTTAGAAAGCTAGGGACTAACTAGATAACCATTCAAGTCATTTCTTATGCTAGCACGCTAAAAATGTATAGTTCTCTGCCATTCTGTTTAAACTTTTTGATTTTGTCGCACGTTTCAGAACAGAGACCAATTTCTCTGTCAAGGTACAGAAAATAGAGGAAACTAAAGGAGGCAAACATTAAGAGCCAAAGGGAGGGTCATTCAAAGTCCTTGTCAACCAAGGGCATTTGCTGTGAACACTGAAAGCCCTCCCTCAACATCATGTCAGGCCCTAAGCCCGCTTCTCGTGCTTCATCAGGCAAGCCAGGAGCTCTGCCACATCCCTCCTATGTTCAACTTGTAATTTAGCATCCGAGGGATTAATGCACAACAAATACAGAAACTGTAATCAGAAACTGGAAGAAATGTATCCACTAACGTGTTAGTTTTTTACTCTCCTGTAAATGGATGTATATTTAGGCTTCCAAAATGATTCTGTCCTAAAAAATTAGAAGAGAATCATACACAAGAGTACACTAACTAATTCAGATACAATTATTTCTGTGGATAGCTTTATATGAAATGCTTCCTACTGTGGAGTTTTTAATATGTTGTTTGGGGGAGTTAAAGAAATCCTGTGATACTAATGCTTTAATAATGCAAAAGTAAAACAATTTGCTTTTTGTTTGTGGGGGAAGGAGAGGAAAGGAGGTGCAGAAGAGAACTCAAAATTAAACAAAACAACAACCTTTAATTTTGAGTTCTTCCTTCCTTTTTACCCAAATAAATGTCTTGATTCCAGATGGGACTGGGAAGTCACTCCCATAACAGGAAAAGCAAAGACACTACTATGCAGAAGAATAGTACCATTTTCATATTTTATAATGTTACCACAACACTGAAGTGAACCACTTTTTAGTTTAATACAGAATTTTTAAAGCACCCTCTAAAATCTGTTATGAGCTTGATATAAGCCTTCTTTAAGTTCAAAGGCATTAATGACATTTTGCTAATTCACTATATAGCCTGTATTCATCAGTATGATTTCATATCAAGCAAAATCTTTCAAAGCAAGGTGGAGTGCTTATGAATTTCTCCCCAGGCATGAATGGAAGTCACAAGAACTCTGCACACCCCCTCCTCCATGTGTTTTTTGGCTAGGAAATGGCCCCTGCAGAGACAGCTCCATAGAAGGTACTTGGTTGCCATGATTCCCACCTCCGGTGAGGAAACAGAGGTAGGACGGCACCACTGTGAGACTGTAGCTGGACCAGTCGAGAGCTTAGAAAAATGAGACAACCCCCTTCACTTGCGCTATGACTCCGCCTGGTAGAGAAATGTGAGACAGATCCCCAATCTCTACCCGCTAGCACTTGAAACAGCTTGCCAAATGTGTCGCGGAGGCATACAGTCCCGGCTTCAATCCCTCACTGTTGCAAAAGGCTAAGGCAAGCAGCACCCCTCCTACAGTTACCACAGTGTTCCTTCCAGAGTTCTCTTTAGGGCCAGCCTAAAAGCTGGACACTGAGACCAGGCAAAGTATGGGTCAATCCCAACACAGGAACCATTTTCTCAAGGTTGACCAAGGCTGGCCCCTTGTGAAGTCAAGTGGTTTAGAGTGGTCAATGCACACATAAGATAGAGAACAGCCTCCAAGGAGAGCTGAAGAGCATTTTTAAAGAGAAGCATGTATAGTTCTAACACCCTTATGTACTGAGAGTCTCAATGTAATGGGGACATTTCTCATTTATAACTGGTCAGAACAACATGTGGTTTCCTTCTCTGCAGTGCTCCTGGCGTTCACTGTGGTATGCCATTCGTCCCCACACGCCAAGTCACTGGAATGCACTTCTAATAAAGTAACTGCTCCTCAGAAGCATCTGGACTGCAGCTGCCTGTCACGTAGGATACACATGCAGGATGCCATGCATAAACCACACATCATCCCTTTGCCTACCTCTGCTAAGCCCTACTTCCCTTAATGCACAGGAACCCCCACTTCTCCAGGGCTGAGTGCCACTGCCAAACTGCACGGAAAGGAAGAGTTCCTGGATGCCCCCGTAAGTAACAGGGGTACAGTAAGAGTTGCCCTGGTCCATGCCCCAAGAACCAGTTGATGATGTAGAAATGAGATTTAGCAGCCAATTAAAAAATGGTTACTTCAAAGTCCACTGCTTTTTTCCCCTCCAAAGTACTATTATTTATAAGAAAAAAAAAAACAAAACTGCTTTTATAGAAAGGAGGTGGGTTGTTTATATCAAAAAGGGCTGTCTTGGGAAGGTCTGCCTTTGGCTCAGGTCATGATCCCAGGGTCCTGGGACCGAGTCCCGCGTTCGGGCTCCCTGCTCAGTGGTGAGCTGCTTCTCCCTCTCCCAGCCGCTCCCCCTGCTTGTGCTCTCTCACTCACTCTCTGTCAAATAAACAAAATCTTAAAAAAAAAAAAAAAGGGTGGGGGCTGTCTTCTCCCTTCAGGGTTAGGGCATTTCTAACTCAGGGCTTGGACCTATAACAAGGAAACAATACTAAGCCCACGGAGGGATCCTAAAAGCAAATTATGCGTGGCTTCCAAACCAAATGAGCCACGAATTCCTACGTTCTGAAGCTCAGGGTGGGGGAAACAAGGAAAACCTGATATTAGTGGATCTAAGAAATTCACACCTGTACATGTAATAATCATTCCTTCTAAAGAAGTCACTCTCCCAGGGGCGCCTGTGTGGCTCAGTCGTTAAGCATCTGCCTTCGGCTCAGGTCATGATCCCAGGGTCCTGGGATCGAGCCCCGCATCGGGCTCCCTGCTCGGCGGGCAGCCTGCTTCTCCCTCTCCCACTCCCCCTGCTTGTGTTCCCTCTCTCGCTGTGTCTCTCTCTCTGTCAAATAAATAAATAAAATCTTAAAAAAAAGAAGTCACTCTCCCACCCCCCTCCCTAAATACGGCGGAGGACCGCCACTAGCGGCTTGCAGAAGACGGGCAAGCCCAGGAAGCAGGACACCGAACACAGAGAATTCTCAGAGGGGAAACCGTGAGGGCGAGGTGAGCGAAGCACTGAGGAGCTGAAGGAGTCAAACAAGCACCACTGACGCATCCCACGTACCCCCACCGTCTCCTTCAGGATGAAATGACTGAAACAGCAGAAAAAAAGTCCCTCCCCAAGCTCCCCGGGATCCCCAGGGCACGATCATCTGCTCTCTACAGACAAGCAAGATGGTTTCTGAGGCTTTGCCTGTTTATTGTAGCTAATGTTAGACACACAATGGAAAGGGAGGTTGAAGAGCATGGGTTTGGGATTGAGGGAAGTCTAGATTTAAATACCAGCTCAGCCATTTTTTAACTATGACTTGAATTCTGTTCAGTTTCAGTTTGCTCATCAGTAAGCTGGAACAGTTACTCAGTCTGCTAGGACAGTGAGGAGGAGTAAAGGACATCCCCACAGCAAGACACGTACTGCTGGTAACACAGGCTCACACTACAGCCACCACGACTGAATTCTGACAAATCACACACTCTGGCGTCACTTACTTGTGGTAATTCTCCTTTTTCTCATCTCTCCAGTTTTTATTTAACTGGTGAATTTTCACAGCTACATATCTTTGTTCTGTTAGATCAAATGCCTACAAAGAAAAGGAGTAAGTTATATTCTTGATAAAAGCTAACAAGAATTACAGGCAAGTAACGGATCTGAAGCTTCTATTTAACACATGGATGTAGTCAAAACCCAAAATGCATTATTAAATACAAACAGCCATGGAGGACAACACATCACGTACTTGTTTCAGAGTTACAACCATCTTCTTAAAACTTGTGACCAGATAATTTAGAAGTCTCCAGATGCACTGGCACCAAGGGCTTAGAAAACAACCCAGCAGACACCACAAGCAGCAAGTCAGCCTGTGCCTTACCAGTCCCTTCCAAGCAGTTTCTCGGTGGACACCACCCGCCCTCTCTGGGGACCTGCTCCCCTGGGCTGTATCTCACCCCTCTGCTGACACTGAGACTTGGCATATGCTTCCCTAGCAAGTCCTGCCACTTTTGAAATGCTGGGGACACAGACTACCTGCTCCGTGAGAAATAGCCCCTCCAGATATTCCTTTTCACTATGTTTGTTAGAAAATAACCTCGTAATTTGTTATACTGTGTTTATTAAAACACAAACAGAAACAAAAAACAGTCCTATCCATATATGATGGTAAAAGGCAGTTTTTGATCCCAGCAATGTCTAAAGTTAGTCACACCAGGTCACTTCTCTAGCACTGTCCAAAGAAAGGAACAGACTTTCCCCAAAGACCACCACTACTGGCCAAGTCCTCCAACAGCTTAGGTAGTGCTGTGTCATAGAGGGAAGAAGGGAAACAGGTGGGTTTTTGAGGATGCTGGGTATAAATCACAATTTGATAAAGTGAGTAGTATTTTAATATAATAGGAAATTTCTCTTATACAAAAGAATTTACTGAGGAATTCTTTTGGAATGAATAGTTTTTCTTAGTTTTTAAAGTTCAGATGAGAAACTTAATACTTGAGTTCCAACACTATTACCACCCATCTGCCAGTTTCCACAACTGTAAGAACAGATGAAGGTAACAGGCACAGGAAGAGTCCATGAATAGTGATGATTACTGTTCAACGGATTTTTTAAACTGTAAGCTACCTCAGGAAAGCACTAAATGCAAGAGAGGGCTGCTTATAAAAGAAACTTCCAATTTATACTAAATTTAAACCAGTAGTTTTTAAAATATAGAAACCACACAATTCAAACAGAATATCTTATTTCACAGAAATGGAAATTCTTACAGACTCTAAAGTCTACCTGCAAGCTTGTATACCATCTTGGCTTTACAGTAGAGAACCGTTCCAAGCCATTAAAAGCCAGATCAAATAGCACCTATATAAGAGCACTAATGATATACAAGTGTCTTTTTCTCCACCTACCATACTGTATTTCTGAATCCAAGACACTATGATCCACCACTGATTTTAAGAAGGGCCTCTGGGGAGTGGAGAAAAGCAAAAGAAGAACTACACGGAATGCACACAATGCTGGAGGAAGCACCTACATGTTAAAAGGTTTAAGGAACACACTAGGAAAAAAAAAACAGGATGAAGAAGTCACGAACTAACAACTGGGAAGCACCAAGAACAAATTTTGATGTTTTAAAGAAGGAGCTGTCTCACTTGTGGGTTTATAGCCAAAAGAATTAAAAGCAAGGTCTCCAAGAGATCTCTGCACACACATGTTCAAAGCAGCGCTATTCACAACAGACAAGAAGAGGAAGCAGCCCCAATGTCCACTGCCAGATAAATGGATAAAGCAAATGAAGCATGTGCATACAATGGAATGTTATTCAGCCTTAAAAGAAGGAAATCCTATCACAAGCTTCAACATGGATGAACTCTGAGAACATTATGCTAAGTGGACTGAGCCAGTCACTAAGAGACTATTGTGATTTCACTTATACAGGTATCTGACAGTGTCTAATTCACAGAAACGGAAAGCAGAACAGTGGTTCGCAGGGGCTGTGGGAGGGCAACGGGAGAGCTGTTGATTAATGGGTAAAGTTTCAGTTTTCTAAGATGAGAAAGTTCTGGAGATCTGTTTCACAACAACATAAACATACCTAATGCTACTGAACTGTACATTTAAAAATGGTTAATGATGGTAAATTTTGTTTTGTTTTTACCACAACTGAAAAAGTTTATCAAAAATAAAAAATAAACCAAGTGTATGATTCAAGAATGAAAATAAAAACCAAGAAAGTAAAAGGAAGGAAAGACTAAAAGCAAAAGTTAATGAAAAGAAAAACCCAAATTAAACAGTAGACTTGATCAATAAGATAAAAAGTTGATTCTTAGAGGGGAAAAAAAAAAACACTGACTAACCTCCTGACCTATCAGTCGAGATACAAAAATAAACATTTCATTAAAAAAAAGAGAAATAACTAAGGTATGGATATTTTTAAATCAAGGTGAAACAGAAGATTTTCCAGAAAAATTAAATTATCAAAAGAGAAGGAGAAGAAGAGAGAGAAAATGTGAATAAATCAATAGTTGTAGAAGGAACTTAAAAAGGTGATCAAAAAGTTTTCCTGTATAATGATATCCCCCCACAGGATTCTGAGTCTGCTCTAACTTTCAAGGAGCCAACAATTCCTATACAATGCATTCCAGGGCATGGGGGAAAAATATATACATAGGCACAACTTATTCTGGATAAGCTAGGACACAGAAGCTAGACAATGCTGCCTATACACAAAAGATAACTATGGGCCAGTCCCACTTACAAACATAGGTAACAAAATACAATAAACTAGAAAATCAAGCCAAACAGTACATTAAAAAGAATGAAGGGGGCGGAAATCGGAGGGGGAGACGAACCATGAGAGATGATGGACTCTGAAAAACAAACTGAGGGTTCTAGAGGGGAGGGGGGTGGGAGGATGGGTTAGCCTGGTGGTGGGTATTGAGGAGGGCACATTCTGCATGGAGCACTGGGTGTTATGCACAAACAATGAATCATGGAACACTACATCAAAAACTAATGATGTAATGTATGGTGATTAACATATAACGATAAAAATTAAAAGTAAATAAATAAAAATAATATTCTAGTTCTGGAAGTGGATTGTGATGGTAGCTGCACATTATGAATATACTTAATGCAACTGAACTGTACACTTAAAATGGTTAAAATGGCAAATTTTATGTATATATCACCACAGTAAAAAATTAACATTAAAAAAAGGGAAACTGCTGAATGATCATGTTGTACACCTGAAACTAATATAACATCGTGTGCCAACTACACTTCGATTAAAAAATACACACACATACACACACACAGGCACTAATGGTTTTGGAAAATATAGTTATTTTTTATAACAATAAAAGGTGGAGGATGGGGCGTCTAGGTTGCTCAGTCAGTTAAGTGTCTGCCTTTGGTTCAGGTCATGATCTCAGGGCCCTGGGATCAAGCCGACTATCAGAATCCCTGCTCAGCGGGGAGTCTGCTTCTACCTCTGCCTCTGCCCCTGCTTGTGCTCTCTCTCTCAAATAAATAAAATCTTAAAAAAAAAAAAAAAAAAAAAGGGACACCTGGGTGGCTCAGTCGGTTAAGCCTCTGCCTTCAGCTCAGGTCATGATCCCAGGGTCCTGGGATCGAGTCCCACATTGGGTTCCTTGCTCAGCAAGGAGCCTGCTTTTCCCTCTGCCTGCCTCTGTCTCTCTCTCTCTCTGATAAATAAATAAAATCTTAAAAAAATATACTTAAAAAAAAAAAAAAGATGGGGAGTAGAACTAGTTTTTACCTGAAATGAAAACTAATTATTTTGTCCAAAAGATTTCCCATATATAAATTCATAGGGCATAACGTAAATCCCAACAGTGAAGGCCGCACCTCGGGAAGAGGGACTTCACAGGGCCATGTAGTAAAGACCATTTAATAAACGGATTCTGCATGTAAAAGCCTGGTGCTAGAAACACCTAGAAACTGAAGGAGGTGGTGACCGGTGAACATGTTATTGGATCTGCAGTTATCCTGAAAACCAGCTGAATTTCTCATTTAGTACAACTGACCAACTGGAGGCACAGTGGTCTGAACTTCACTGGCCCGGCCGAAGCCAGGATGCTTCTTCGGAACGCCAGAGTTACTAAACACTCAGACTCAGAAGACGAGAACATTTTAAAAACAAAAAGCAAGTTTTCAAGTAAGAATTAACTTTAACACATCTATTTTGCTAAAAAATTTTATAAAAATAAAAGTAACACATACTTTTTTCTAACAAATGTGAGGCAGAAAGTATAGAACCAGAATAAAAATCACCGCAATTTCACTACCCAGAAAGAAGTGTTTTTCCTTCCTGTTTTTTTTTATTTTTCAAACTTGAAAATACGGCAAACTACTGTATCCTGCCTCAGTCACTTAGGTTTACTGGAAGCAGTTCTTCTAAAGATACAGGTTCTTAGAGTTTCTGAATTTCAACAAATAGACATCAACCCGCAATCATCACTATTCTTAATGTTCTCCAAGTTGTTAATAACCAAGAATTCAATGCTTAGTCTTTGTACCCAGTTTCTTACACTTACCTTGTAAACTTCACTGAAACCTCCTCTACCCAAAAGATGTAACAACAAATATCTGTCATTTAGCGTTGGATGATCTTTAAATCTGTGGAAACAGCAAATACAGAACATCCTGAGTTTAAGGACTACACGATCTTCCATGCTGGCAAAATTCCCAGGACACCTCACATGCTATACACATGATTATAGCTGCTGCTGCTAGTTTGGTAGCAACACCAACACGGCTAGTTGTGAACATGAAGTAAGCTCTACGGTTCAAGGAGACCGCCTAATGACAGTGAACAGCACTGGCCGTGGAGAACCGTAAGCCATAGGTGCCAGCCTCAGCGTAGCCACAACTGGACCTGTAACCTTTGTTGACCTTCCTCCCCTTCTGAAAGGTAGCTGTGCAACTCCCAATACTATCCACCTGCTCTAAGGTGAGGGGGGTACAGACTCCACCAGATAAGGGATTTTCAAACTGTGCTACCCATTTCCTCCAAAGTATTCCCACCATTCCCAAACTAATATAATAAAGTTCCAAGATATTTCCCAGGGCCTTAAAAATGGATCTATTAAGGAAGTCACATGTTCTATGTGCATTCATGTTCTCTCTTTAAGACAGTTTCATGATATAACTGTTTTCCCCACAGAGGACTCCACCGTGTTGTTTTCTAACAATAAGACAAAGATAGGAGAGATGCTGACAAAAGTAACTTCATAAATATTTCTACCTAATTCTGGATCTTAAATAGCCCCACTATTAATCCTGAAATTATTTTCATTTGGAGACACCGACATGCCTGCAGAGAGAGGCGACATGACCGTGGGGCGGTCAGCTCTGGAGCTGTTCAGTCGCACAGGTATGGGTCCCTGGTCAGGCTGACTTGAGTGTCACTGGGCTCCTGCGAAGATGAGCTGACAGCATCAGGGCACGAGGCATGAGGCACTGTGCCGGACACACACGGAGAGCTCAGTCATGGGAACTGTGGTGCCTGACACTTCACAGAAAGGAAAGCCCATGCTCACACTGGCCAAACAAAAATACACAAGCTACAGCTATGTCCCCAAAACTGATGGTCCAGAGTCAGAAAAACAAGAGAAGGGAAGGAACAGATTCTGGACTGAAGCTACTTCCCACTTTAATCTACTTTTCAGTTGCAATCCTTTAAATGACTTATAAACAAAGGTGGGCATTCATCTACAATTAATGCACTGAACTTAAGAGAGTCTTGTTTAAAATCTCAACACCCAAATGGCCCTTAAAGGTCATTGCAAAACCAGTGCCATCTCAACCCGGTATCATTCCACGACACCACACTGTCACCCATGCTTCCATTTAGCAAGGCTCTGCAGGAATCTGACTATACAGTGTATCCCAACTACGTACAACTGCAAAGCTATATTGTTTTAGTGACCCCTACTATGTCAAAGTGCTGTAATACATGTATAGATATTAACATATAAATCTAATATATTTACATATATTTAAACTAAAGCACATCATAGTTGTTTTCACAAACCTGTATTATAACCTTGCAACAGAGCTAAATACACTGTGGAATCATTTACCCAATTTATAATACGCAGAAACATCATTCTTGACCATTCATGTCAGAAAGTGTTCGGCAATCTCCAACCCAACATACCCCCAAGTTGCTTACTGTGAATTATCTTCATTATGTATCCTTTTTAGTTCCCTGATATGTAGATTTCTAACCCTTTCTAGCCTTTCCAGCTCTGCCTGGATCTCTGCTTCTTCCTAAAGTGAAAAGGAAAGAAATAGCTCAGAACACAGGACACCACCTTTTCAGAATCTCATTTCAAAAACAGCAGACATTTCTCTTTTGAAAAACTAAAGGAAAATGTTTCTTTCGAATTGAAAAAGTTTTTAAGATAATCATAAAAAACAAGCCCACAGCAAATAATAAAAAAATTCAAACCATACAAAGGAGAACACAAGTAAGAAAAAAGCCCTCTGCTCCCAAGTCCTCCTCTCTATTATGCCCATTCCCCATAAGTAACTGCTTTTAAGTGTCTTGTGTAAATTTCCAGAAATGTTCTCTGTTTTTACATATAGGCACACACATTTTTCTTTAAACAAAAATCAGATTCTCTATCTGGTTCTCCTCTGTAAGTATGGATCATGCTTGGTGCCTTAAGTTCCACTGATTTAACAAGATCTGAGAACCCAGTGGGAAAAACAAACACACACCAAGAGCAGTTTATTAAATGCTTATTGACCATCATCACCGTAAGTGGCATCTACCAAAAATGTATGGGCTGTTAAATTTAGGAGATGAGCATCTACATCCAAGATGCCTCTGTGAACACTGTCAACAATTTTTATGTGGGTGCCTTCGTGTTACAATATGGCTTGTACAAGACCTTCTCTTCTTAGCCAGTTTAGGCAAGAGATAAGAGCTACTATGTGATTTAAAATATCCTAAGGGTTTTTGGGTGCCTGGGTGCCTCAGTTGGTTAAGTGTCTGCCTTCGGCTCAGGTCATGATCCCAGGGTCCTGGGATTGAGTCCCGTGTCAGGCTCCCTGCTCAGCGGGGAGTCTGCTTCTCCTTCTCCCGCTCCCCCTGCTTGCGCTCTCTCTCCCTCTCTCTCTCGCGCGCGCGCGTGTGCATGCGCACATGCACTCTCTCAAATAAATAAAACCTTTTAAAAAAATAAGTAAATAAAATAAAATATCCTAAGAGTTTTCATATCAAATCTGAACCACCTACTCATATTGTATTTAATTTTTACTATAAGGATAACTACTTATGAAGTTTTATGACATATACAGAATTATCTATTGGTATATCATTGGTTGAAAAAGTGCTCCCACTGGGTGGCTGGAGTTGACTCAAAAATTGAAAGACATTTCATCATTAGAAACACAAAAGGGGCGGGGTGCCTGGGTGGCTTAGCCAGTTGAGCCTCTGCCTCTTGAGTTCGGCTCAGGTCATGATCTCAGGATCCTGAGATTGAGCCCTGAGTCGGGCTCTATGCTCAGCAGGGAGTCTCCCTGAGATTCTCTTTCAGCTCCTCCCCCCTGCTTGTGCATGCACTCTCTCTGAAACAAACAAATAAAATCTCAAAAAAAATTAAATACAAGATGTGATAGTGAGCACAACTACTCAAGATTTCTGCAGGTATGTCAAACCATGACATCTGCTCCAATACCACATGTAAACTAATTTCTCCAGACATATTTTTCTCATTACACTTACCTTTTTAAGATGACCTAATCTAAGTTTGAAAATTTCTTCTTGTTCATGGTATTCTGCTAATGTTAACCTGGAAGATAATGGTAGAAATCCCAGTAAATTATTTGAAATCGTAGTGTGTCTATTAAAAGACAAATGCCAAAGCATGTTGTACAGTATATTCAGTCTCTCTGTTAAATAACTAAGACAGATTATCTTGCAATCCTTTGACAAGAGAAAACTTCTTTGATTTATCAGATATGACATGAAGAAAGGACTGCAAAGCCAGAAGACTAATTTGTAAAAAATGAGAAAATAAATGAGCTATATTTTTATGTTATTTATGAAATGAGTTTTGTCCATACAATCTCAGATGAAAATCCACTGGGAGAGGTAGCCAAAAGTTACATGCCTAGGTTTGTTTTCTTTTTTGAAGGGAAAATAGTAAGCCAATGGATTTGATTATTTCTGATAACTCTTATTAGACTCTGCTACTATAATAACAAGGAGAAGAATGACATAGTGGAAGAGTCCAGGATTTGGAGTCTGAGGTCTAGGGTTCAAAGTGCAACTCAGGCCACTGGCCATGGGACCTTGGACAATTAACTTTAACTTAAGTCTTAGTTTCTTAAAAATGCAGCAAGCAATGATCCCCATCTAACAAAGCTGCTGTGCCTATTAAATGAGAATGTGAAATAATCCATAAATTGTAAAAAGGTATTTAAACACAATTCTCAAAGAGCTGACTTGATGGCTGATCACTTATTCTGTGTTCCACCTACCCCAATCGAACCCTTACATCGTAAGAATGAGCCTTTAAGGGTGCCTAGATGGCTCAGTTGGTTAAGCAACTGCCTTCGGCTCGGGTCATGATTCTGGAGTCCCAGGATCAAGTCCCACACTGGGCTCCCAGGTCACTGGGGAGTCTGCTTCTCCCTCTGACCTTCTCCCCTCTCATGCTCTCTCCCATTCTCTCTCTCAGATTAATAAATAAAATCTTAAAAAAAAAAAAAAAGAGGGCGCCTGGGTGGCTCAGTTGGTTAAGCGACTGCCTTCAGCTCAGGTCATGATCCTGGAGTCCCTGGATCGAGTCCCGCATCGGGCTCCCTGCTCGGCAGGGAGCCTGCTTCTCCCTCTGACCCTCCCCCCTCTCATGTGCTCTCTCTCATTCTCTCTCTCTCAAATAAATAAATAAAATCTTTAAAAAAAAAAAAAAAGAATGAGCCTTTAAGAAGTGACAGCTTGGGGTGCCTGGGTGGCTCAGTTGGTTGAGCGACTGCCTTTGGCTCGGGTCATGATCCTGGAGTCCTGGGATCGAGTCCTGCATCGGGCTCCCTGTTTGGCAGGGAGTCTGCTTCTCCCTCTGACCCTCTTCCCTCTCATGCTCTCTGTCTCTCATTCTCTCCCTCAAATAAATAAATAAAATCTTTAAAAAAAAAAAAAAGTGACAGCTTACTCCTCCAACTTCACTCTCTTCATACTCTAGAAGTACACACATATACTTCTAAGTTTCAGATGTCATTATTTAGATATATTCTAAATAGCAGGAGAAACGGCTATCCTATCAACCAGGTAGGGCTACAAAACAGTCTCTGAGGTCTGACTAAAATAAAATAAAAACAGTAACAAAAAGAAATGTATCCACTAGGGCTGTTACACCTGTCTCTTCACAGTGGCAGACATACTTACATCCATTAATCCATATCACACCAGTAAAAAAGGGAGAAATGAAAAATCATAGCTAGGGACTCTCCCTGCCTAAAATAGGTTCAATACCAGGAATGATAATGTGACTCACTCTAAGGCTCCAGAGCAATGTTTTTGGCTTCTGGCCAAAGGAAATGAGCCAAGTTACAGATACTCTAATTAAAAACTGGACTGAAAGCCTTCCAGCTTGGATTTGACACAGGACTCCAGATGGCAACTGCTTCCTGACACACTACTGGCCTGGACTGAATTCTAATTACTGTTCCATGGCTAGGAAACAGCCTATGCCTTCTACTACTCCTAAGCCAATGGTCTTAAGCACTAGCATTTGATAATTTTCAAGTAATACTGGAGGAAGAGTCCCTTCACAAAATAAATATGGGAGTGATAGCAAAAGAGAAGACAATGATCAGATTAATGTGTACAGCATGTGCCCAGAAACTCTCAAATCTGGGCTCCTACTTGGACTTTCTGAAAGGAAATATTTCAAATATAGAATCTAGTTTTAAAATATTTATTTATAAGAATGAAGATGTTTCCCAAGCTTATTCACTGTGTGTATTTTTATCACTACACTCAATGTAATTATTAGTTTATTCATCTGTTCATTTCCCCTAAATAAACTGTGAGCTCCTAAGGCTGGGGCTGTATCCTTTAGCTCTGTATCCCCAGTCTCCAGAACAGGGCCAAGTGTATAACAAGCATTTAACACAGATTTATTAAGTGAATGTCAAGGAAAAGGCTCCCCAACACATCAGGTATGTATGGAGTGAGTACTGGCATTAAGTTAAGCCATCCTTCTCACTGGAATGGGATGTCATGGGCTTTTAATGATATAGTACAAATACCATTATACTTGAGGTGGATTATGGGTTAATATGTTTTTGAGACCTGATATGAAAACATAAAGGCAAAAGACGTATTTTAAGTAATATATAGTAATATATAGGTAATTCCCACAAGATGGTACCACACATAAGCAACTATGTCATTTGACTACCATGATGACATTACATTTGTTACAAGAGTGGCCAAAGACCATGATGTCAAGTTAAGTGACATTATTTCTCCCACTCATTCGAAAATACCTAAATAACATCAGGACTAAGAAAATGAATTAATTTTACATGGTTTTTATATATAAGTTGTGAGTAAATCCATTAATGTAACTAAAAAGAAAGCTAATGCTCTAGAAATCCCCATAATTTATCATTTTGTCCAGTGGCACTTAACAGGATATCAGTATTTTGGGGGAGAGTGTGGTACCTCACAGTTCACGTGAATAAAGAACATACGTTTCATTTTCAGCTCCGTTGGTCTTGCTTTTCCTCTGTTTCTGCTCATTGGTTGCTGGAGGGGCTTGTCCCATGGCAGGAGGTTTCCGCTTCGCTAACATTTTCCGTTGTCTTTCTATCTCTTCCCTCTGTGAATTTATCCTTTCCTGCTGCCTGGAGATATAAAAGATGTTGCATAGAAGGTCAAAAAAATTGTAAGACAGCTGCAGAATACACACAAATATCTTGGTACCCACAGATTTTGATAAACTTCAAAAAAATAAGCCCCTTTAAATCAAGTAAAGATTTGATTTTAACTTCAGGTTGGAAGAGTCAAATAACCGACGACAGAAAGATTTTTTTTGGAATGAGTCTGTGCTTTAAGACAGTAGTTATGATTATTCTCAGAACAGGAAAGTAGGCAGGAACAATATCCAATTTTCACTGTGACCTTATTTTCTGACTCAAGGAAGAATTTGTTCCTCTCTCTCTTACTTTCTTTTAAAGATTTATTTGTCAGAGAGAGAGAGAGCAAGAGAGCACCAGCAGGGGGAGCTGCAGAGGGAGAAGGAGAAGTAGGCTCCCCAGTGAGTAAGAAGACTGATGCGGGACTCGATCCCAGGACCCTTAACCAACTGAGCCACCCAGGCACCCCTAAACTAAGGTTCTCAAAAACAAGTACGTTCAGAAAAAGCACAATGAGGCCTTGCAACTCGTAAAAACTCCTTAGGGAATGGGACATAAAATGAATTCACAAAAAACATATATAAAGATTCTTCAGATATCTAACACCATCACCATTAGAGGATTTCCTAATAAGAAGTCTGAACCTTCTACAATAAACCCATTTGCAAATTAGGAGTCAGTAAAAATATCAATCTAAGAAAACCACTTTCTCTCATGTATGCCTAACAGATATTAAGGTTTGGAGAGCTGGCATATTAAAAATATACCAAGATTTAGGATTAACCATTTAAAAGACTAAAATCTTTAAATCACCTACCCTAGTTGAGAATCAAATGCTAGCTCCCTTCTCCTTCTCTCTCTACCATGCTTCTCCCACCTCCTTTATTGATCCCATCTTCATTTCTGCAGAATAATGGAATCTAAGTTTGTTTTTTTTTTAAGATTTTATTTATTTGAGAGAGAGAGAGAGATAGCAAGAGCAGGAACACAAGCAGGGGGAGTGGGAGAGGGAGAAGCAGGCTACCTGCCAAGCAGGGAGCCCAATGCGGGGCCCGATCCCAGGACCCCGGGATCATGACCCGAGCCGAAGGCAGACACCCAACGATTGAGCCACCCAGGCGCCCCGGAATAATGGAATCTAAGTTGTTAACCTGTTTTCAAATGAGATCTATTCAACCCTCTTCCCTGAACGAACACTGCAGTAGTCAGTCTCTTGACCTTCCCTACACTCAGTGTATTTTTCTTGGAAGAATGGCAACCAAAAAAATTCCAAGGTAGATGCCCACAGTTTATGCTCCCATATCTGTAAGGACAATACTGTGAGCAAGATTAACCTAATCAAAGCATTGTAAATAAAAAACCATTCATCTGATAATACAATCACACTGGGATCAGGATGAGCTGGTCACTAATGTCAATTTAACAGCAGAATGGAATCATAACTCAAAAGAGTTTTTGTCTGAAAAAAACCTCTTAACTATCATTAAAGATATGCCTCCCCACCAAAATACATGTATATGGCTTGAAAGAATTCTGGATTGAGACTAGAATCCTTAGGTAAAATCACAATCCTCTCTCTGACTCAGTGAATGCTTCAAGGAAAACAATGTCTCAGAACTGTCTCTCAAGAGGAGTTTCCCAATAAAAAAACTGGTAAAATATCTTTGGCTCCTTTTCTATCCTTTCATGGACCATGTGAGTGCAAAGCACAGTGAGCTCTCTGGAGATAACCATACAACATATAGTTTAAGCTATATGTTGGTACCCACAGAGGCTAGCGGGCTAGCGGAGTGCTATAGTGTTTTGTTTTTGAAGATCAGTTGCTTTGGAAAATTGAGATTTTTAGCAATCACCTTTATTAAGCATAAAATAAAACTAATTTACTATTGTTTCTAGTAAGAATCCAAAAATTTGATCTGCAGAGACCCACCAAGAAAGGGGCCCCACAACCATCATATATATAAAGCATAAAGACAGGGAAAAATGATGCTAAAAACGTGGGGAAATCTTAAACTGCATATTCTGAGAATGAGAACACTTGCTTGAACATAAAAAAGGATGCACCAGAGATCACGATTATATATAAAAACGATTCCTACATTAATTCTTGATATTCTTGAAATGATTTAGCTATTTATACTTGCAAATAAAAATCATCTAAAGATAGTTCCATCAGTGATACTTCATTTAGGTTTATTTTGGGAGTAAAGTCGGGAATTACATCAGTAAACGGTAACTTCTCTTAGAAAAGAACCATGTCTTATCAAGCCTTGTACCTCCAACATATATGACAGTGCCTTTTAGAGTTGATCCTTAAATCCTTGCACTGCATCAATTTTAGAGAATGATTGCCATTTATCACCCATAGAAAGAGAGTACTTCCACTATCTTTTACAGAGGTATTGATGATCTGATAAATCCGTCTCACTCCAATCTAAATAACCCTATTTAAAAAGCCATTACCTCTAAAAGAAAACAAAAGACAATCAGCCTTAGGCCCCATTACAGGCTGAAGTAGGTCACCTAAAAAGATATGTTGAAGTTCCGGGGCGCCTGGGTGGCTCAGTCGGTTAAGTGGCTGCCTTCGGCTCCGGTCATGATCCCAGGGTCCTGGGATCGAGCCCCATGTCGGGCTCCCTCCTCAGCGGGGAGTCTGCTTCTCCCTCTCCCTCTGCCTGCCTCTCTGCCTACTTGTACTATCTCTATGTCAAATAAATAAATAAAATCTTTAAAAAAAAAAAAAAATGTTGAAGTTCCAACCCCCAGGACTTCAGATTATAACCTTTGGAGATAGGGTCATTGAAGATGTCATTAGTTACAATGAGGTCATACTGGAGTAGGGTAGGCCCTTAATTCAATATGACTGGTGCCCTTACAAAGGGAGAGAAGACACAGAGACACACGGGGGAACACCGTGTGAAGATGGGAGGCAGAGATTGAAGCTATGCTGCCTCAAGCCACAGAATGCCAAAGAATGATCCTCCCTAGAGGCTTCAGAGGAAGTATGGTCTGTTAACACCTTGGGTTGGGATTTCTGGCCCGGACTGTGAGAGAATAAACTTACGTTGTTTCAAACCACCTAATTTATGGCATTTTGTTACAGTAGCCCTAGGAAATGAATACAGGCACCTTCAACGGTAAAACTGTATTCCAGACTCCAACCATACTATACATAACCAGTGACAGAGGTATTAAAAAACAAATGCACATATTTTTAGACATCATTTTAACCAAATTATGTATCATGGAGTTTCTTATATACAGAGAATAATCATTTATGAGGATATCAAATATAGCCTTTACAAATGAAGAATCTCAATTTCTGCATTAAAACTGAAAGGGAATTAATTTATTAAAGTGAAACTAGAAAATAAAATACCTGTAGTTAGTAGACAACAGCCAGAAACAGTTGCCCAAGAAAAGAGATGGATATTCTGTCATTTATATGACCTAAAACCATGAAAAAATGCTATCCACCTAGGAGGAACAATCCCTAGTTAAGGATCTAATTTAGACAGTCCTAACTGCTCTGATGGCTCTACACAAAGTCACCATTTTGTACTCTGAAAGATTTCCAGAACCTTCTGGGCCTCAGGGCGGCTGTTTACAGAGTAAAAAGATAAAATACTGCTATCAGCTAAAACTGTGAGCACTTCTCAAAAAGAAAATTAATTACATTTTGTATCTCTATACAAACACACTATTATTTTCAGTCAAAGTCTTTAGACATTTTAGAGACAGCCATCTAAAGAGTAACCACTGTCAGGAGTCACCATCACATCTAGGACTCAGTCTGAGCACTAGGTGGCTTTGGCCAGTATTGGGGATATAGCTTCCGGTCCCATTCTAATGAAACTGGTGTTCCACTTTCGGGGCAATTTGCAGGCCCTGGTCAGGGTGTCATGCCTTGGCGTACAGCCATTTCCACTGCCTGGTGCATTTCTGCTCTCCCCAGCCACCTATGCTTAGCACTTGGAGTGGATGTTGTTCTGAGCCTCTGGCACCTGCCCTAACTCAAAAGACTTTGTTTTTTTTTTTTTTTTTAAAAGATTTTATTTATTTATTTGAGAGCGAGAGAATGAGAGGGGGGAGGGGCAGAGGGAGAAGCAGACCCTGCTGAGCAGGGAGCCCGATGCGGGACTCGATCCAGGGACTCCAGGATCATGACCTGAGCCGAAGGCAATCGCTTAACCAACTGAGCCACCCAGGCGCCCTCAAAAGACTTTGTTTTTCTTCCTGGGTAATGTATCTTTGACTCAATAGCTAACCTCTTTTTTTTTTTTTTTAATTTTTTATTTATTTGCGAGAGAGAGAGAATGAGAGACAGAGAGCATGAGAGGGAGGAGGGTCAGAAGCAGACTCCCTGCTGAGCAGGGAGCCCGATGTGGGACTCGATCCAGGGACTCCAGGATCATGACCTGAGCCGAAGGCAGTCGCTTAACCAACTGAGCCACCCAGGCGCCCAATAGCTAACCTCTTATCACACCAAATTACACATACTCAAAGTACATGTGTGAGGCAAAGACATACCTAAGCCAAATGGAGGGTAATGTATCACATATAAAAGTGACTGCTAATGTGCAATCCAGAGTTAGTATTATTAATAAGATCAGTATCTGTACTTTATTTCAGTTATCAATTTGCTGTTTCTTTATGTTTCATTACTATTAAAGGAGTCCCACACTCTCCAATTACTGCTCAGTAAGTTACTTCAGGAAGGAAAAAAGGAAAAGCAGTCTATGGAACCCTCCAACTCACGGTGACCTATAGATCAAATGTCTGAGAGCCCACAGTTAAAAACACAATGCCCTTCCCCCCAGGCTCAGATGAAAATAATCTAACAAATAAAGACAAAGAATTAAGATATACCAAAAGATACTATAACCTAAAGATACATATATTTTTTAAGTCCAGAGCTAATCTTAGCTATTTACATAGTTGGAATTTTAGGATTATAAATGTTAATTTCCTCCTTGAAGTAAATACTTGAATGTTTCAAACCAAAGTTATGATAAAGTGAAAGAGTGCTTAAGATTCCAAGTTGCTGACAGATACACACTGTGGCTGGCCCCCAGCCTGAGCCCCTGCCTTTAAGGGAGCCACTCTCTAATGACTGGACACCGTCTCCTTAAAGGGCCTCAGGGGCATATCCTGTAAGGTTCTTCTAGGGTTTTATTTTGTTTTATACCTAACTCAGGACGTTCTTCCTTAGGTCCTTGCCCATTTCATTTTTCTATGGACCCAGAATCAACATGCTTACTGACTCCTCGTGAAAAATCATTACATAATTAAAAAGATAAGTCAAGTCCTCGATTTCTCTTCCTTAACTTCAGCAATTGATTCTTTTTTTTTTTTAAGATTTAATTTATTGATTTATTTGAGAGAGATGGAGGGAGGGAGGGAAGGACAGAGGGAGGGAGGGAAGCAGACTCCCCGCTGAGCAGGGAGCCTGATGCGGGGCTCGATCCCAGGACTCCAGGGTCATGACTTGAGCCGAAGACAGACCTTTCACCGACTGAGCCACCCAGGTGCCCCAAATTCTGATTCTTTTAAACTTTAATGTAGAACATTTACTATTTCTCTGATTACTTTTGTCATTTTTTCTAGGACTTCACCTCATTCCCTACGTTTCTTTACACATGTAGGGACTAAAGCTGAATGAAAAGAGGACTACCATGGCTAGAATTTTTAATTACTATAATTACAGAAAACTTAAAGCAACTTTTTTTTTTTTTTTAAAGATTTTATTTATTTATTTGACAGAGAGAGACATAGCGAGAGAGGGAACACAAGCAGGGGGAGTGGGAGAGGGAGAAGCAGGCTCCCCGTGGAGCAAGGAGCCTGATGTGGGACTTGATCCCAGGACCGTGGGATCATGACCTGAGCTAAAGGCAGTCGCTTAACCGACTAAGCCACCCAGGCGCCCCTTAAAGCAACTTTTCAACTGCAATTTAATCACTGCAGTTCACTTACTTGATAAGGTTCTGGAAAGCATAACCATCTGTCCATTGTTCAGTAAAAGAAGCCCCATGTCGAACGGTGGTAAAGTGGCCCAATCTCAAGCGGTCTTGCATGCTCTTATCTCTACACGCCATCTTCTCTTGTTTTGACTTAGGGGAAAGGACAAATAGAAAAGAACTTTATTCTCTGATGAGAACTCAGATATAGCATGGTGTTTACTTTCCGCACTATACTGATCAAAGTTTAGTAACTGGCTGACTCTACATGGTCTTCAGGAAGTACCCTAAAACTTTAAATAAATTCTCTGTATTAATGGAAAAAAGTGGTTTCCTTTCTATAAAATTAATGAATTAAAAGCTAAAACAACATTCTCCTCAGTATCTTTGACATCAATAAAATAACCTACTTCCCTTTTGTCAGTGCTCCCTGTCTTTTTAACAGCATTCCAAAGACTTCAGCAGAAGCAATCACCAATCTGTTAGAAACCTCTAGTTTGTAATAATTTATTTCATTAGCAGTACTGATATCTTTCAATAGACTATAAATAAGTACTAGGGATATAATAAAATTTTTCAAGAAATAGTTACTAATAACTATTAAAGTCAAGTCACAGCTAATCAATTACTCTAATAAAGGAAACAACAGCCAATTAAAGCAGTTGCATACAAGTGTATGTCAACTTAACTTCTTTAAGGCACAAATTATCACATTATTATATATGTAAGTTACTCTAATTACCATCTCTAAAATGCAAGAGTAACTATTACTAAAGGTTTGCAATAGTAACAGGATATGCACTTCAAATGATGGGATGAATGTACGAATGGAGGAGAGCGACACTGCAAATAAATTCAACTAGGCCAAGCTGTCCCCGTCCAATCAACATTCCATTCCAAGCAAGGCACAACCAAAAACAATGCCCCAAATTATCACTCTGGATGCTTGGGCCAGTATCCATTAAGAAAGAATTCTAACTGTCAAATCATAAGGAGTCTTCTCCTAAAAAGCCCTACTTTAAAATGTTTTCATCTCAGGTAAGGAGTGAGGAGCTACAGCAATGCCACACCCTGAGCATCCGGGGATGCAGGGCTCAGGCCACCCCAACACTCACCTTTTCTATAAGGAGTTTCTTGCTCATTGTCACACATCGATTTAATCGTTCTTTGTACTTTTCTAGCATCTTTTGCTGCTCATCAATCTGCCGCCTCAAATCACAGTTGGCCTTCAAGGGGAAAACATTTTTTAAATTAGCTCCAAGGAAGACAGATTAATACATCAGCAGCTTTTAGGGAGTCCAAACATAATTTCTTATTGCTCAATCAAAAGCAAAATTAAGGTTCAAAGAGCTAAGAGTAACCAGATTTAAAAAACAAATACTTCATTCCTTTAGTCTCTCTTCATAAACTTATCTATTTAATAAAGATGAATTGTTTCTACAAGTGGGCATGTTTTTCTACTGATCATATTTTACTCCTCTCAAAAGGCAGTTACAGGTAAATCTAGTACATCACATATACCTAAACCGTCGCAAAATAAAAAAACCTACAATTAATGAGATGTTTAAAATACATTCAAAAGGTGATTAAGCACTTTATAGCACTCACAAAATACTTACAAAGGATAATTAAACATAAAAAAATTACAGAATTTTAAAAAAACCACATAATGTTCTTATGTTCAATTGTTCTTTTTCTATTCTTGTTTCCAAAGAAAGAGAGACATGAATTTACATAAATGTTTCTTACCAGAGAAGCCAGGCACACCCATGCCCGCATAAGACAGAACTAACAAACAAGATGAATACGAGGTCCTGGTTCTCAAGAATGCCAGAATGTAAATACACAGTTAATTTAGCTGTGGTCAGCAGAATGGGCTAAATACTTTGAAAAAGTCAAACCTCCTACAATAACAGAGAAGGGAAGAACCACTAACCCAAGGTCAATTTTAACTTGCAATTTTTAAACTTATTCTTTTTTTTTTTTTTTAAGATTTTATTTATTTATTTATTTGAGAGAGAGAGAGAGAGAGAGAGAAACAGCATGAGAGGGGATAGGGTCAGAGGGAGAAGCAGGCTCCCTGCCGAGCCGGGAGGCCGATGCGGGACTCGATCCGAGGACTCCAGGATCATATCCTGAGCCGAAGGCAGTCGCTTAACCAACTGAGCCACCCAGGCGCCCTAAACTTATTCTTGTATTAACAAAAGATCTCTACTCTTTCAGGAAATAAATGCTACTTTATAATAATGTGCTTGAGTTGTGAAAAAAGATCTGGCATTTCCCAATCAAATGATAGAAGTGTTTCTGAAACACTAAAAAGCACAAATGGAAGATATTACAGCACACGCAATTTCTGAGACTTCACAGCTTCATTTTTAAAGTGGCCCATGTACAACAGCTTCCAGCTCCAATTTCTACTCATATGTATAATTTCTATCAGTTCTTACAGAGTTCTATGGACCACTCTATCAAAGGCAAAGTGTAAGTACATTTGGGTAAATGTGACTAATTCATAATAAAGAATCTACAGGGTCCCTGGCTGGCTCAGTTTGGTAGAGCCTGCGATGCCTGATCTCAGGGTTGTGAGTTCAAGCCCCATGTTGGGTGTAGAGATCACTTAAAAATAAAATCTTAAAAAAAAAAAAAAAAGAATCTGTAAGACAAAGACTACGTAATGTTTACATAAAATTCAATCTCCTTTTGGAAGGTGAGGATTCCCTTAAAATCTATAATCAAATGTATGGAATCAAACTCTGGCAGTTTATTTAAACTTTTAAGAACTCCAGGGGAGCCTGGCTGGCTCAGTCGGTAGAGCATGCGACAACTCTTGATCTCGGGGACGTGAATTCAAGCCCCACGTTGGGTGCAGAGCTTACTTTAAAAAAAAAATTAAATTTTAAGGGGCAACTGGTTGGCTCAGTCGGTTGAGGGTCTGACTCCTGATTTCAGCTCAGGTCATGATCTCAGAGTTGTGAGATTAAGTCCCGTGTCAGGCTCCGCACTGGGCATGGAGCCTGCTTAAGATTCCCTCTCTCGGGGCGCCTGGGTGGCTCAGTCGTTAAGCGTCTGCCTTCAGCTCAGGTCATGATCCCAGGGTCCTGGGATCGAGCCCCACGTCGGGCTCCCTACTCTGCAGGAAGCCTGCTTCTCACTCTCCCACTCCCCCTGCTTGTGTTCCCTCTCTCGCTGTCTCTCTCTCTGTCAAATAAAATCTTTAAAAAAAAAAAAAAGATTCCCTCTCTCCCTCCCTTTCCCTCTACCCACCCCGCTCCCCCCACCTCTGCTTGTGTGCACACATACTCCTGCACAAGCTCTCTCTCTCTTAAAGACTTCAATAAAGAAGTAACAAAATAAAATACAATAAAATAAATTTGACAGAGAGAGAGAGAGAGAGAGAGAGAGGGAGGGAGAGGGAGAGCACAGAGGGAAAGTGAGGGGGAGAAGCAGACTCCCCGCTGAGTAGAGCGCCCAATGCGGGACCCAATCCCAGAACCCTGAGATCAAGACCTGAGCCGAAGGCAGACACTTAACTGACTGAGCCACCCAGATGTACCAAAATACAATAAAATTTTAACAACTCTAAATTTTTGTGGTTTTCTAGCACGAACAACTTTGTATTCAGGTTTAAAACAGCACCTGCCTATAGCCTCCTGATGCAGCCTTATCCAACATCGCACCAAAATGGAAAAACCCAACGAACCAAATATGCCTGCCTGAAGGGAGACGTAAGGAGAGCTCATTCCCTGCCCCTCCAGATCAGAAACACAAATTCTTTAAAAAAAAAAAAAAAGATTTTATTTATTCATTTATTTGAGAGAGTGAGAGAGAGAGCACATGAGAGGGGGGAGGGTCAGAGGGAGAAGCAGGCTCCCTGCCGAGCAGGGAGCCAGATGTGGGACTCGATCCCGGGACTCCAGGATCATGACCTGAGCCGAAGGCAGTCGCTTAACCAACTGAGCCACCCAGGCGCCCCAGAAACACAAATTCTAATCAACTTGGAAAATGTGGCAGCCACTTTCGGTGTCTTCCTTTTTGACACCTCCATTTCTTTGGTATTGTTCTACAGCCAAAGAAAAGACTACAACCTTCAGAAAACAAGGGAGTAAAAGGTGGGTAATGGTGAGTAAAGGGAACATACTGTTTCCTAGAAAATGAAAGCAGTCATTTTTTTAAAATGCAAAAAGAATACTAAGTCAGGATTCAAGTTTTTCATATACTCCATCTTCTCAATCTTAAAAGTCGGCTGAAGAAAAGAGATGAGCCCATGATCATTTTTCAGTCCAGCAGAGCTTCTCTGGACAAAACCCTGTCAGTCCTGAAATTGGGCTAGGAGCTTTTTAAAGCCCCAGTCTACCTAATTAAAACCCTGGCAATTCAAGCAGCACCCATATGAACAAAAACAGGCATAAGAGCAACCTCAAGCAAACACATCTGCTAACGAGGGAAGACGGAAGGTAGGTACTGAGTCTAAATATGCCTCTCCTCGCTGAAAGCTGGAGCAAAGGAAACAACCAAAACACAGACCTAAGTAAAAATATTTCTGAGTAAGGAAAAGAACATTAGCTTGAGAATGATGAAAATGATCTCCCTAAAGAATCAAAAGAACATTTTAGAATACAGCTTGTCATATTCCATAAAACACAAAAAGACATGGTGTCTATGAAATCAGAGCCAAAAACCATAAAGAATGTACAGGGTGGACTAAGAATCTTAAGTGAATTAGATAAGGGGAAAAAGTAAACTAAAAACGTAAATAACAGAATCAAAACTGACAAAATATACAGTAAACAGCAGAAAATATAAGATAAATTAATTTTTAATGAGATAGAGAAAAGAAGGTCAATCTTATTAAATAAGACTTGAAGTGATAGAAATAAGGGGAAGAGATCAGGGGTTCAAGCTAGAAACCAAGGAAGAGGCCAACGTAAGACAGAAAGAGGCAAAAATTAAGCACAACCACACATTTCCAGAATAAAAATTTAGAGACGCATGTACAGATGTACCCTGGCAAAATTTTTTGAAATACAAAAATAAGGGGAGAGAGTACCTATAATCAACACAGAAAACAGATTACAGTGTTTGTTCCTTTGGTCACGGTCTTCTCAGAAATAGTAAATGCTAAAAAAAAAAAAAAAAGTAAAAGGTGCACACACATGTATGTATGTGTGTCTTACAATAAGGCGGTGAGAGGAGAAGGCTAACAGGTTATGACACAAAATACCTTTTTTTGGGGGGGGGAGAGTACGGAATTTACTTTATTGTTCTGAGTCTGGGTTTTGTTCACAAAATACCTTTTATATGGGAAGGCAAGAGAGAGAATTCTCAGATCTACAAGGAAACAAAAAACTTAACACTGATATATCCTTCTTCAAAACTAATTACTTAAAATGTATGTCAGTCAACTAAAAGTAAGAAGACAAAAACTATGATTTAAAAAATATACTGCCACATTAACAAAAGAAAGAACAAGAATCATATGATCCTCTCAACAGATGCAGAAAAAGCTTTTGACAAAGTACGCATCCTTTCTTGATCAAAACTCTTCAGAGTATAGGGATCGAGGGTACATACCTCAATATCATAAAAGCCATCTATGAAAAACCTACAGCGAATATCATTCTCAATGGGGAAAAACTGAGAGCTTTCCCCCTAAGGTCAGGAACGCGGCAGGGATGTCCACTATCACCACTGCTATTCAACATAGTATTGGAAGTTCTAGCCACAGCAATCAGACAACAAAAAGAAATCAAAGGCATCCAAATTGGCAAAGAAGAAGTCAAACTCTCACTCTTTGCAGATGATATGATACTTTATGTGGAAAACCCAAAAGACTCCACCCCAAAACTGCTAGAACTCATACAGGAATTCAGTAAAGTGGCAGGATATAAAATCAATGCACAGAAGTCAGTGGCATTCCTATACACCAACAACAAGACGGAAGAAAGAGAAATTAAGGAGTCGATCCCATTTACAATTGCACCCAAAACCATAAGATACCTAGGAATAAATCTAACCAAAGAGACAAAGGATCTGTACTCAGAAAACTATAAAATACTCATGAAAGAAATTGAGGAAGACACAAAGAAATGGAAAAACGTTCCATGCTCATGGATTGGAAGAACAAATATTGTGAAGATGTCAATGCTACCTAGAGCAATCTACATATTCAATGCAATCCCCATCAAAATACCATCCACTTTTTTCAAAGAAATGGAATAAATAATCCTAAAATTTGTACGGAACCAGAAAAGACCCCGAATAGCCAAAGGAATGTTGAAAAAGAAAAGCAAAGCCGGCAGCATCACAATTCCGGACTTCAAGCTCTATTACAAAGCTGTCATCATCAAGACAGCATGGTACTGGCACAAAAACAGACACATAGGTCAGTGGAACAGAGTAGAGAGCCCAGAAATGGACCCTCAACTCTATGGTCAACTAATCTTCGACAAAGCAGGAAAGAATGTCCAATGGAACAAAGACAGTCTCTTCAACAAATGGTGTTGGGAAAATTGGATAGCCACATGCAGAAGAATGAAACTGGACCATTTCCTTACACCACACACAAAAAGAGACTCCAAATGGTTGAAAGACCTCAATGTGAGACAGGAGTCCATCAAAATCCTAAAGGAGAACACAGGCAGCAACCTCTTCAACCTCAGCCGAAGCAACCTCTTCCTAGAAACATCACCAAAGGCAAGGGAAGCAAGGGCAAAAATGAACTATTGGGACTTCATCAAGATAAAAAGCTTTTGCAAAGCAAAGGAAACAGTCAACAAAACCAAAAGACAACCGACAGAATGTGAGAAGATATTTGCAAATGACATATCAGATAAAGGTCTAGTATCCAAAATCTATAAAGAACTCATCAAACTCAACACCCAAAGAACAAAGAATCCAATCAAGAAATGGGCAGAAGACATGAACAGACATTTTTCCAAACAAGACATCCAAATGGCCAACAGACACATGAAAAAGTCCTCAATATCGCTTAGCATCAGGGAAATCCAAATCAAAACCTCAATGAGATACCACCTCACACCAGTCAGAATGGCTAAAATTAACAAGTCAGGAAACGACAGATGTTGGCGGGGATGCGGAGAAAGGGGAACCCTCCTACACTGCTGGTGGGAATGCAAGCTGGTGCAGCCACTCTGGAAAACTGTATGGAGGTTCCTCAAAAAGTTGAAAATAGAGCTACCATATGATCCAGCAATTGCACTATTTACCCCAAAGACACAAAAGTAGGGATCCGAAGGGGTACGTGCACCCCTATGTTTATAGCAGCAATGTCCACAATAGCCAAACTGTGGAAAGAGCCAAGATGTCCATCGACAGATGAATGGATAAAGAAGATGTGGTCTATATACACAATGGAATATTATGCAGCCATCAAAAGGAATGAGATCTTGCCATTTGCAACGACGTGGATGGAACTGGCTTATGGTTTAGATATGTGCTCAATTCCAGGTTTTATACAGGAGGGAGTCAAATACACTACGTTTTGATTTTGATTTTGATAATTACGGACTAGAGGTAAAATCTTCTAGAGGGAGATAATCACAGTAACTTTTATTATCTTTATTAATAAACACTACTATTATTGTTAATAAACAAAACCCTTTCTTCAAACCATCTTACCCAATAATAAAGAAAAACTGCAGATCCCCACCCATCTGTGTCATGGGAGCCCTGGAGGTTCCTCCAACAGAACCTTCAAGGCCCCATGGAGCCAGCTGGAAAACTACTGCATTAGTACAAATGATGATCAAACCTATACCTTCTAAATCACTGGAGAAGATAAAATTATTAATCAATTTTATTTATACATCAGTAAGACTTATTTATATATGCATTTATATATGTGTATATATACACACACTACAAATGGCTCAAAATTACTGAAGGAAATGTACCAAATGTTTTACTTGGTTAATGGAATTATGGGTGTCATATTTTTCAGTATTCTCTAAATTTATAAAGAGCATATACTGCTTTTATAATAAAAAAAAGTTTTTTATTTTTTATTTTTTTTTAAAGATTTTATTTATTTTACACAGAGAGACACAGCGAGAGACGGAACACAAGCAGGGGGAGTGGGAGAGGGAGAAGCAGGCTTCCCGCTGAGCAGGGAGCCCGATGCGGGGCTCGATCCCAGGACCCTGGGATCATGACCTGAGCCGAAGGAAGACGCTTAATGACTGAGCCACCCAGGCGCCCCGACAAAGTTTTTTAAAGAAGGGGTCAGTCAATATGCTAAATTGCATATGAAAAATATCTTTTTAAAATATCATGGTGTATTTCCTAAAAGTATCTTTTAAATTCCAGATTAGGTATTTTTGAAGTTTCTCTTGTAAGCACAAAAACCTTTAGACGAATACTGATATAAAAGACACAAAATGCTAGGGTGCCTGGGTGGCTCAGTCGTTAAGCGGCTGCCTTCAGCTCAAGTCATGATCCCAGGGTCCTGGAATCAAGCCCCGCATCGGGCTCCCTGCTCAGCGGGAAGCCTGCTTCTTCCTCTCCCACTCCCCCTGCTTGTGTTTTCTCTCTCACTGTTGTCTCTCTCTGTCAAATAAATAAATAAAATCTTAAAAAAAAAAAGACACAAAATGCAAAAGCAGCCGGGCTGAAAAGTACCTATGAAATAGTTTTAAAAATTCAAGAATATTACAAAAACTTCTCTGGAATAGAAACAGTATTTTATGTTGTTTCTCACAGTTCCAGATGAAACACATACTCCATGTATCTATTTCTCTAGTATATATTTAAATATTAAAATCCTACAACATAAGATCTCCAATTTAAAGATAAAGCTTAGAATATAGGTTTGATCCTAGTTCCTACTCAGATTCCCTCAGATTAAAGGAAAATATCCAAATGTTTATTAATATTTGTTATTTGGTTGACAGTAATTATGATATGTGCATAATCCAAATATACATAGTATCAATCAGTGCTTGTTATAAAATCTCTTACCACATTTTAATACTTACTCTTAACAAATCATCTATTCTTCCCTCCTTCTTTTCTAAGTCAGAATTCTTACTGTTTTCTAGTGCAGATATTTTTTCTATTGTGAGGTCAGACTATACAAAGAGAAAACAAATTAAGATTAGTCTCAAAATACTACATGTCATCATACTTTTCTCATTACTTTTCTGGGGGAAAAAAGCACTTGCTAACACAGCCTGGAATCACATGGCTAAAGAAATTAAATCTGCTTTTCTCAACCCATTCTTTAAGCCTTATATTTTGCTACACCTGCACTTCAATGTTAACTCTGGTATCAAATATATGAATTCTCAAATGATTGTGCATTGAGCAATACAGAAACATACTACTCTAGAAATGAAACTAACTGTGAATAGAAAAGGAGTTCAGAGGAGAGAGGAACCAAATCTCTAAAGAACTAACATGCCACCTAGTGGAAACAAAGAACAATCAGAAGGGGAGAAATGAAGTTTTCTGAATCAAAAGTCTGGTTCAACTGTCCAAAAACTGCTCATTCAAATAAAATTAAAATCTACTCCTGACAACTGTATAGCTCTTAAGATTTAAGAAATTCTCTTAAATTGCCAAGCATCTTGTCTTGAAGGTAACACACTGCCAAGAGGCTTCAAGAAAACACAGTGTAGGGCGCCCGGGTGGCTCAGTTGGTTAAGCGTCTTCCTTCGGCTCAGGTCATGATCCCAGGGTCCCGGGATCGAGCCCCGCATCGGGCTCCCTGCTCTGCGGGGAGCCTGCTTCTCCCTCTCCCACTCCCCCTGCTTGTGTTCCCTCTCTCGCTGTGTGTCTCTCTCTCAAAATAAATAAATAAAATCTTTAAAAAAAAAAAAAAAAGAAAGAAAACACAGTGTACTATTTGGCTAGCTCAACACTACAGAATGGAGGATGTATCCACTATCCTTTTCAGATACTAACTTTGAATGTTCACAACATTCCCTAAATTAAAAAGAGTTTCTGAAAACTTTACAGAGGAAATTATGTTCGTGTGCCACATGTTAAAGGAGTCTAGTTAGGTCTTGTCAAATAAGCAGGTACAAGGAATAAATTAACTACTTTCATAAAGTAGGGAATTAACATTCACTGAAGTGTATTAAAAGGCTTGCCCTAATAAGCATTTTGCATACATTGTCTGAGAGAACTAGAATCAACCACATTTTACAGATGATTTGTATTCAAGAACTGAGGCCCAAAAAGATAGTGTAAGTTGTAGAGGCAGGATCTGAACCCAGCCCTAGAGGTCTCCAAAGTAAGTGCTTTTTCAGTACCATGCTACAGTATAAGCATTTCTCTGCAACACACCAGAATGGTAAAGAAACACCTCAAAAAGTTAAAGCACCTTCCAAAAGACTTTAATACGCAAAATACAAGTTCTGAGTAAAATACACACAAATAATGAGGTAAAGTCGGAGAAATAAAGGAAAGACAAAGAGAGGACTCACAGATTTTATATGTGGTTAGCATTTATTCCTAAGCACATCTTTTCCTCTGTATATTGGTCACCAACCTACCTGGGTCTGTCTGTGCTGGATGGAGATCTGTTTTTGGGAGCTGCCAGAATGCTCTGTGTTGCCAGATCCCGTAGAGGAGGGACTGTTTTGCTGAGCCTGTAATAAAGGTACATCAACCAATCACTAGAAAGTTTTGCATCTTTCTCCATAGACATTTGCTGTTTCGTTTTGTTTTTTAGATTTTTTATTTTTTTTTAAAGTAATCTCTATACCCAATGTGGGGCTCGAACTCACAAACCTGGGATCAAGAGTCACATGTTCCACCAACTGAGCCAGCCAAGCATCCCCCTCCACAAACACTTGTATGAATGCAAACAATTATACAAAACAAACTCCTTCTGATGAAAGTCAGAAGTCAGGGCCATATAGCCAAGATGAAAGTAAAACAATTTAAATGAGAAGCAAGGTTTAACATGATAGCATGGATCATGTCCCTGTAAATAGTCTTAAGTATCAAATGCGCCCAAACGAATTTTTAAATATGTAAATTAGAGAAAATTAAAAGTTATTCCTGTAATAACATGTCCTTTTCACTTATATGGCAACATGCCTTTGTCAGAAAAGGCTGGTGAAGCATCCAATGCCCGGGGGATGCCTGGAACTCTGGGCAGAAAGAACTGTGAACTACTATTCAGAATAATCTTCTAAATCCACACACATTATCCATGAACACACAGTCGTCCAAAAATCCAGGATGATTTCCAACACTGTCACTTGGATGATCATAACTTTTATACACAAGTGATAGGGCATTCTAAGGCATCTTAAAATTTAGAAGGCTTAAGTCTCAAAAGAATTCAACTATTTAGGAATATATAATCATACTCCCAAAAGTTGTTTTACTTTTTTAAGATTTTATTCATTTGAGAGAGAGAGAATGATGGGGGGGGGTGCATGGGGCAGAGGCAGAGGGAGAGGGACAAGCAGACTCCCTGCTGAATGCAGAACCAGATGTGGGGCTTGATCCCAGGACCCCAAGATCATGACCTGAGCCGATGTCAGACACTTAACTGACTGTTCCACCCAGGCGTATCACCCCCAAAGTCCTCTTAAAAACAAGACTAAACTTAACATGATACAACCCATCACAGACATAATTAGGAAATACTGGATATTCTGAGGATTATGGGCTAATAGCAATACATCTACTGTTACCATCTATCAGAGAATGTAGTGTTTCCACATATGTGAATTTTGATACTTTCTATATATTCCTTAACTATTTCTCTCTTTTTTTTTAAGATTTTATTTATTTTTATTTGAGAGAGAGAGAATGAGAGAGAGGGAGTACATAAGAGGGGGGAGGGTCAGAGGGAGAAGCAGACTCCCCACTGAGCAGGGAGCCCGATGCGGGACTCGATCCTGGGACTCCAGGATCATGACCTGAGCCGAAGGCAGTCGCTTAACCAACTGAGCCACCCAGGCGCCCACTATTTCTCTTATTTTTTAAAAAAGATTTTATTTATTTATTTGAGAGAGAGAGAGAGTGAGAAAGAGCACGAGGGGTAGAGGGTCAGAGGGAGAAGCAGGCTCCCCGCTGAGCTGGGAGCCCGATGTGGGACTTGATCCCAGGACTCCGGGACCACGACCTGAACCGAAGGCAGTCGCTTAACCAACTGAGCCATCCAGGTGCCCTATTTCTCTTATTCATTAACATTGGACCAATGCTATGCCCACTACCTACTGAGTACTGTCTGCTAACTGCTTGACTGTGATGGTCACAGGCCAATCCTTACAAAACCCTATAAAATAGTTATTATTATTTCCATTTATAAAGAAAATGCAAATCAGAGATATTAAGCACCTCTGCAGGGTCAGAGAGCTAGTAAATGGGAGAGCATGAATTAAGGGCTACCTGTATCCACAAGAACCACTCTCACGAGCCACAGCAGACTGACTAGCTCCCATTAACAATTAGGGATACTGTCCCAACCAGGCCACAAGCAAGCTAATAAGCACTTCATACACATAATCATTCTGAAGGCTCACAACAGCCCTGTAAGTAGGGTAGGCAGTATTATCTCCATCTGTATTTATTCATTCAACAACTGCTCACTCCCTATGTCTGAGCACTATGTTGGGTGTTAGGGACACAATGACCAAGTAAAACAGACATAAAACCCACAGGCCCAGTCTTTATTCTGCCTTAATAAAGCTTACAATCCCAGAAAAGATTTTTTTTTTTTTAAGATTTTATTTATTTATTTGAGAGAGAATGAGAGAGAGCACATGAGAAGGGTTAGGGTCAGAGGGAGAAGCAGACTCCCTGCCGAGCAGGGAGCCCGATGCAGGACTCGATCCAGGGACTCCAGGATCATGACCTGAGCCGAAGGCAGTCGCTTAACAAACTGAGCCACACAGGCACCCCCCGGAAAAGATTTATTAAGCACTCAGTAAATATTTATTGAAAGAAACTGTTAAATAATCATATAATAAACACAAAATTCCAACTGAGATAAGTGCTATAAAAGTATACAACAGGGTAATCTAGAGTCAGGGATGAATTCCTCGGGAAAGTGGTATCAGGGTTAAGATTTGAAGGAAATAAGCAGTCAAGGAGAGCAGATGATCAGATCATTCCTAGGAGAGAATGTATAGGTGAACACAAGGGGAAGGGAGAAGACTGATGTGGGTGTCAAAGAAGTAAAAAATGTGAAATCAGTCTCAAAGAGGTCGAGCAACATGCACAGCCTGTAAGTGCTAGAGCTGTGATTAGAGCCGGCTGCAGCGAAGTCCAAATAACTGAAAATGTTCTTTACTCTTTCTATGATGCAGCAAAGCTTTTTTTTTTTGTTTTTAAGATTTTATTTCTTTATTTGACAGAGAGAGACACAGTGAGAGAGGGAACACAAGCAGGGGGAGTGGGAGAGGGAGAAGCAGGCTTCCCACAGAACAGTGAGCCCGATGTGGGGCTCGATCCCAGGACCCTGGGATCATGACCTGAGCCGAAGGCAGACGCTTCACCAAGTGAGCCACCCAGGCGCCCCAGGCTTTTTTCTTTCTCTCTTAATAGTTAATAAGGATCATAATTATGAACCTCAAGTGTTATACTGAAGTATAGGAGCATTATCTCCTTCAGTTATCATTAGATTGCTCTTACAAATCCTCTTCTTTTAAAGTGTATTTCTAAACAAATATGACTGTTAGAACTATAATTATAATAAGAGCCAATAAGCACATGACTGGGGCACCTGGGTGGCTCAGTCCGTCAAGCATCCAACTCTTGATGATCCAACTCATAATCCCAGGACTCTGGGATTATGACCTGAGCCGAAGGCAGACGCTTAACGACTGAGCTACGCAGGCGCCCCTGCAAAGATATTTTTAAAATGAAATCATAATAGCACTAAGAAACAAGACAGAGCCATGGATCAGAAATATTTTAAAATTTTAAATTTTAAGAAACATTCAAAAGTAGTTGGCTTCAAATTGACAGAAAAAGTGAAATAAAGAAATTCATAGCTCAAAACATCAACAGTGAAACAGGCTGGGCCTTTTCAAGGGAGTTCCTGAAAAGCTTTTATACTGAGACTTACATTTGCAAAAATCAGGAGTACGTATGTGACAATTACCACACAATTTAAAACCTATAAGGTCCAGTAAAGGTCCCCTTGATCCCCCCTTGCATACTGAGGGGCATGGATACTACCACTTCTGACCCCAGGACAAAGCACAAGAACAGATGTCTTAAATAAAGCCGAAAAAAAAAAAGTAAATATTTAAAAATGAAACAAAAGTGGGAGGGATGACTCCTGGTATGAATACTGTGGCTTGAGGAAAAAAGCAAAGAAAGTACAGTACCCCCGCCTTCCACAACGGATACAATGGAATGTACTTAAAGAGTAAAAGAGTTTACTCATCAAAACAAAGCCCTCCTTATTTTGACATCTGTAGAAGAGCTGGTCTTTCTGCCCAAAGTTTACCAGACACTCAGAGCTCACAGTCAGCCCTCCCACTACTTGGGAAGCAGCACTATGCCACTTGGACAGGAAAAGACATGCCAACCTCTATTAACCACCCTAATTCATTCAGCTAAAGCCAAACACACATTTTCTTTTTTAAAAAAAGATTTTATTTATTTGTCAGAGAGAGAGAGAGAGAAAGCACAAGCAGGCAGAGTAGCAGGCAGAGGGAGAGGGAGAAGCAGGCTCCCCGGTGAGCAAGGAGCCCAATGCAGGACTCAATCCCAGGACCCTGGGATCACGACCTGAGCTGAAGGCAGACGCTTAACTGACTGAGCCACCCAGGCGTCCCCAAACACACATTTTCAAGAAACCAACAGCACAAAAGGGAAGATCCAACATGAAAAGACAAAAGATCCAAGAGAAAACAGATAATTCAATAAAAACAACTTTAAAACTAAAAAGTTCAAAGAGGGCCAAAGGATACTACAGCTATAAAAATGATGAAACAGCAAAGAACATGAAAAATAAACTTAACAAAATAGATTATTAAAAATTTGAAAACTGAATAGATTAGCTAAATAATAAAATGAACATAGTTGAATACAGAATCAGTCATCTGGAAGACAATGTCAAGAAAATCTCCCAGAAGATAAAACAGAAAGTCAAAGCAGGAAAGAAAAGTTAAGAAACATGAACAACACAGAGGTTCCAAAACAATCTATTAGACTTTCCAGAGGAAAAGAACAAAGAGAAAGAAATAATCAAGGAACAGTAAAATAAAAATTTCTGAGGTAAAAAGGTATGTTTTAAGAGTAAAAAAGCCTACTAGAACAAGCAGCATTAATGGAGAAAAAAGTAGTGGAGAGACTTCAAGAACAAAAAGATACCACATGATTATCTCAACTGATACAGAAAAAGCACCCAGCACACTCTCATTTTTTTTAATTTAAATTCAATTAACACATAGTATATTATTAGTTTCAGAGGCAGAGTTCAGTGATTCATCAGTCTTATATAACACCCAGTGCTCATTACATCTTGTGCCCTCCTTAATGTCCATCACCCAGTTACCCCATTCCCCCAACCCCTTCCCCTCCAGCAACCCTCAGTTTATTTCCTATGATTAAGAGTCTCTTATGGTTTGTCTCCCTCTCTGATTTCATCTTGTTTTATTTTTCTCTCCCTTCCCCTATGCTCCTCTGTTTTGTTTCTTAAATTCCGTATGAGTGAAATCATATAATTGCTTTTCTCTTATTTTGCTCAGTATAATACCTTCTAGTTCCATCCATGTCCTTGCAAATGGCAAGATTTCTTTTTTTTTTTTGATGGCTGAGTAATATTCCATTGTATGTTTGTATGTGTATGTATATATACCACATCTATACACACACACACACACACACACGCACGCACATTTTCTTAATCCATTCATCTCTCAATGGACATCTGGGCTCTTTCCATAGTTTGGCTATTGTGCACATTGTTGCTATAAACACTGGAGTGCAGGAGCCCCTTCAGATCACTACATTTATATCTTTGGGGTAAATCCCTAGTAGTGTAATTGCTGGGTCATTGGGTAGCTCTATTTTCAACTTTTTGAGGAACCTCCATACTGTTTTCCAGAGTGGCTGCACCAGCTTGCATTCCCGCCAACAGTGCAAGACGGTTCCCCTTTCTCCACATCCTCACCAATAACTATCATTTCCTGACTTGTTAATTTTAGCCATTCTGACTGGTGTGAGGTGGTATCTCACTGTGGTTTTGATTTGTATTTCCCTGATCCAGCACTCTTTAATGATAAAGACACTCAACAAACTCAGAATAGAAGGGAACTTTTTCAACCCCCAAAAAGGCATCTCTGAAAAAACATACAGCTAACATAACACTGTCAAAGATCATGTGCTTTCCCCCTACGATCAAGAACAAGACAAGACAGGATGTCCACTTGAACCACTTCTATTCAACATTGTATTAGAGGGCAATGAGGCAAGAAAATAAAAGTCAACCAGATTGGAAAAGAAGAAGTAAAACTATCTCTATTTGCAGAAGACATGATGCTATATACAGAAAATCCTACATTAAAATTATTAGAACTAAAACACAAGCTCAACAAGATTGCAGGATGTAAGACCAATATATAAAAATTAACTATTTCTCTAGCAATGGGCAATCTGAAAATAAAATAAAGAAAACTTGTATTTGCAATAGCATCAGAAAGAATAAATACTTAGAAATAATTTTAACAAAAGGGTAACATCTATACACTGAAAACTGCAAACATTATTAAAAGAAAACAAAGGGACCTAAATAAATGGACAGTTCTCTCATGTTCATGGGATGAAAGACTTAAGAGGGCAATACTCCCGAAATTGATCAACAGATTCAGCATAACTGCTATAAATCCCAGGTGGTTTGTTTGTAGAAACTGAAAAGCTGATCCTAAAATTCTTACAGAAATGCAAGAGATCCCACAGCCAAAACAATCCTGAAAAAGAACAAAGTTGAAGGAATTACATTGCCTGATTTCAAAACTTAATTACTACAAAGCTACAAGATACTGACATAATAAGCATAGGCTTACAGATCGATTGAGGAGAACTGAGAGTCCAGAAATAAACCCCTTACATTTATGGTCAACTGATTTCTGACAAGGGTGCCAAGACAATTCAATGGAGAAAGAACAGTCTTTTCACACCAATGGTGCTGGGACAACTGGATATCCACATGCAAAAGAATAAAGTTGGACCCCACTCCTGATACCATACATAAAAAAATAATACAAAATGGATCACAGACCTAAATATAAGGGCTAAAAGGACATTGAGAAGAAAGTACAGGAGGAGAGTTTCATGACCTTATGTGAGGTAAAGCCTTCTTAGCTACAACACTAAAAGTGTAAGTAACAAAAGAAAAAATAGATAAACTGGACTTCTTCAAAATTAAAATCAAACCCTTACAACTCAACAATAAAAGACAACCCAATTTAAAAATGGGCAAAGGATTTATATAGATGTTTTTCCAAAGAAGATATACACATGGTCATAAGCAAATGAAAAAAATGCTCAATATCGTTAGTATTCAGGAAATGCAAATCAAAACCAGAATGAGATGTCACTTCACACCGACTAGGATGGCTAGAATCGAAACAACAGACAACAACAAGCATTGACAAGGATGTGACACACTGCTGCTGGGTGTGTAAAATGGTACACCCGCTCTGAAAAACAGTTTGGCAGTTCCTCAGAAATAGTTACCATATGACCCAACAACCCCACTCTTCAGTATATACCTAAAAGAATGACAATATATGCCTATTCAAAAACTTGGACATGAATGTTCACAGCAGTATTATTCATAATAGCCAAAAAGTGGAAACAACACAAACGTTCATCAACTGATGAAAGGGTAAAAAAGGCTGTGACCCACTGAACACCAGGAGGACTGATTATACCTTTGGATACACACCCATGAAAACCCACGAGGCCGGAATAATAATCAAAGAAGAGGAAGTTATTTGTCACCATTTCATACAGCTACTCCTCCTTACTTTAAAAATTAAAATTTTATTTAGGAGCGCCTGGGTGGCTCAGTTGGTTAAGCGACTGCCTTCAGCTCAGGTCATGATCCTGGAGTCCCGGGATCGAGTCCCGCATCGGGCTCCCTGCTCAGCAGGGAGTCTGCTTCTCCCTCTGACCCTCCCCCCTCTCATGCTCTCTCTCTCTCTCTCAAATAAATAAAATCTAAAAAAAAAAAAAAAAAACCCTAAAATTTTATTCAAAAAATTAAAATTGGTAATTAAAAGGTAAGAACGAAGCATTTAACCTGCCTTTCTAGAGGAAGTCTATGTCAGTGTAGCCAAATAGGGCCAGATGATGAGAGGAAAGTTCTATTTTACATAAGAATAGACACCAATAAAACGTAAATGTGATAATGTTAATTCAACAATCTAGGAAAATGTTAATATTTCTTAGAAAACGCCTGTTAAGTTATTCAGAGATAGGAGGGTCAGGATTTCTGAAATGTACTTTAAAATACTCAATACAAAAGTATATTTTTAAAAATCAAAGCTTTTAAGAACATATATAATGTTAAAAGATGTAGCTTTCAAGGAAATAATAAACCTGACATTAAAAAAAAAAAAAAGAAGAAGAAGAAGAAGAAGAAGATCCAAAAGCCCCTGACAACTAGAATTGTCTCAATGGATCAAATTTAATCAACAACGAGGATGGTTTTTTTTGTGAATCCAGTAAGATCACTTGGTTTTGCTTTGCCTAATAATGAAACCACCACAGTATTATAAATGTTCCTTACATGTTTTCAAGTTTTAGAATAATTTATAAAACAGAAAATTAGCTAAAATAAAATATATAGTTAAAAGGAAAAAACCCAGCATCACACACATATAGTGTGACAATAACTAAAAAACTGAAAGATAAGAAAGCAGCTGGGTGATAGTTTGAATATGTTAAACTCATCTCCTATAATGGGGAGCAGAGAGATCTTGTTTAAAGTTAATTAAATAAGAGTTACATTATTTGAAGTTAAAATGGTAAATCAGTAGAAAATCTAAAACTGTGGACAGTGGTTACATCTCTGACAGGTGCAAAGAAAAAGACTTTCCCTTTCACTCTTCTCCAACACTTTTAATTTTTTGTGGGCCATATCTATGTACTATTTTACAATTTAGAAAATTAACTTTTAATTAAAAAAATCAAACTTCCTGTATGTTAAGTATACTTCAATAAAAAAAGAAAAAGAAATCAAATTTCCTGTGTTAAAACATACAAAACTGCGGCACGTGGCTGGCTCAGTTGGTTAAGTGACCAACTCTTGATTTCAGCTCAGGTCATGAGATCAAGCCCTGCACTGGGCTCACGCTGGGCATGGAGCCTGCTCAAGATTCTCCCTCTGCCCCTCCTTGCCCTCATAAAAAACCACATATAATTATGTTAGCAATGTAATTTTAAACATTTAAAGAATCAAACTCAATATTCTGCCACCTGCTATTTTTATCTATCAACACACATGGAGACATCTTTCATTGTTAGCATATACAGTCAACCCTGGAATAACAGGGCTTTGAACTGCACAGGTCCACTTACATGTGGATTTTTTTTGATAAGTACAGTAATGCAAATGTATTTTCTCCTATGATTTTTTTTTTTAAGATTTTATTTATTTGAAAGAGAGAGAGCATGAGCAGGGGGAGGGGTAGAGTGAGAGGGACAGGGACAAGCAGATTCCCAGCTGAGCGCAGAGATGGAAGCTGAGCTCAAGCCGAAGACCATGCAATCATGACTTGAGCTGAAGTCAGACGCTTCACTGACTGAGCCACCCAGGCACCCCTCTCCTATGATTTTTTTTTTGAAGATTTTATTTTTATTTATTTGAGAGAGAGAGAGAGAGCACAAGTGGGGGGTAGGGGCAGAGGGAGAGGGAGAAGCAGACACCCCGATGAGCAGGGATCCTGATAGTGGGCTCGATCCCAGGACCCTGGGATCATGACCTGAGCCAAAGGCAGACACTTAACCGACTGAGCCACCCAAAGTGACCTCTCCTATGATTTTCTCAGTAACATTTTTTCTCTAGCTTACTTTTAGAATACCATATATAATATAATTAACTTACAAAATATGTGTTGACCAGCTGTTTATGTTATCAGCAAGGTTTCTGGTCAACAGTAGGCTATTAGTAAAGTTTGGGGAGTTAAGTTTTAGGAAGTCAAAAATTATACTGCATGATTTTTGACTGCATAGGGGGTATTGGTGCCCTAACCCCGTGTCGTTCAAGGGTCAGCTATATATACCTAGGGGCGCCTGGGTGGCTCAGTTGGTTAAGGATCTGCCTTTGGCTTAGGTCATGATCTCTGGGTTCTGGGATTGAGCCCTGTATCAGGCTTCCTGCTCGGTGGGGAGTCTGCTTCTCCCTCACTCTCTTATTCTACGTGCCCTGCCCCACTCATGGGAACACACTCTCTCTTAAATAAATAAAACCTTAAAAAAAAAAAAAAAACTATATATACCTATCTCACTTCTTCTGTCAACTGTGTAGCATTCCACTAGACATATGTGAAGGATGTCTTATCAATTCATGCAACATAGAACTGCCCCGGGTTTCTGTTAGAGAAGATCTGTTGGAGATACAAAAGTGAACAAAGCAAAGTCCTTGACCTGATGAGTTTACGGGGGGGGGGGGGGGGCGCGGGTAGGGAGGAGTCAGACAAAGAAGTAAATTATAGCAGGTCAGCTGGAGATAAGACTAAGGAGAAACAGTAGGACACAGGAGCTAGACACTGTGTGGGGTGGGCAGGGAGGAGTTGCTCTTTTCTACAGTATAGTTAGGGTATGCCTCTCTAACAGGGTAAACTGAAGCAGAGACTAGAGAACTGAGGGAACAGAGCATGGTTACTTACTATGTGGGAGAAGAATGTTAAGGCATAGGCAACACCAAGTGCAAAGGCCCTGAGGTGAGAACATGCCAGGTAGCATTTGAGGAGGCAAGGTAGCCAGTGTAGATGGAATCCAGTAGGGAAGAGAGAGGGCAGTAAGAGATAGCACAATGGGGAGAAACAGGCCATGCAAGGCTTTTTGTGCCATTTTCAGCACCTTTGAGCAGGCATGACTGCATTACTCTGATCTGTTGAGAACAAATTAAAAGGAAACAAAAGTTGGAGAAAAGAATCCAGCTGAGAGGCTAGTACCGTAACTTCAGTGGGAGAACATGGTTTAGTTCAAGTAGTGAAGGGGTTAGAAGCGGTAGGATTCTGGACATATTCTCAACAGGAAGATTTGCTGATGGATTTGTAATTGGGATATAAAATAGATAGAAGAGACAAGAATGACTCCATGGTTTTTAAACAATTAGAAGGAGAATTGACAGTTACTGAGATGTGGTAGACTATGGAAGAAATGGGTTTAGAGCAAGGGGACAAAATGAAGAATTCAGTTTTGGACATATTAGATCTGATATGCTTATTAGACATAAAGAGGGGTGCCTGGGTGGCTCAGTTGTTTAAGAGTCTGCCTTTGGCTCAGGTCATGATCCCAGGGTCCTGGGACCAAGCCCCACGTTGGGCTCTCTGTTCAGCGGGGAGCCTGCTTCTCCCTCTCCCTCTGCTGATCTCCCTGCTCGTGTGCCCGCTCTCTCTCTCTGCCAAATAAATAAATGAAATCTTAAAAAAAAAAAAAAAGACATAAAGAGAAGACTAGTGCCAACTGACTATATAGGTTTGGAATTCAGGGCAGGGCTCTGGGCTGGAGATACAAACTTGGAAATGCTCTGCACATGGGTGATAATTAGAGCAAAGAAACTAAATGAGATTACATAGAGAATAAAGGTAGACAAAAGTCTGAAGACGGAGCTCAGGGGCACTCCACTGTTTAGTGGTCTGGGAAATGAGGAAGAACCAAAAGAATGGAAGCCAAGAGAAGAGCATGTGCTTGGAGAAGGGAGTCATCAACTGTGGCTTATGAATCATGCTAGACAGTAAGTTCTGAGAATGATCACTGGCGTTAGCAGTATGGAGGTCACAGATACCCTCGTTCCAAGTTCCTTTGAAACACTGGTGAAGGGAAAATGCTTCCGATTTCTGCAATTATAAACAATAAACATCTTTGTATAGTTTTATGGGAATACAGTTTCTGGACTCCAGGATATGTAAATTTAACACTCAGCTACATTACCAACATCTCCAAGTGACTGTACCAACTCAGGGTCAGTATGAAACTTGCATGGGTGTCTAAACTATAACCTACACTGAGAATTATCAAATGAAACAATCCTTGACACTTTTGATAGGTCAAAAGTGTTACCTTGTTATATTTTGCATTTCTCCATGGCTAAAGTTAAGCATTTTTCATGTTATTCATCATTTGTCCTATATCCCCCCTGTGAAACTGTCTGCTCATAGCCTTTGCCTATTTTTTGGGAAACTGCTTATCTTTATTGATTCAAAGCATTTCTTATACATTAATGTTAACTCTTTTGCTTTCTTCTTTCTCTATATTACTAAGCTTATATCCTGGCTGGAACTACAGAGAAGCAAAAGAGATTCAGAACTATACCAAACCATTTAGGCCTTTGCTTTTCGTACTATCTCCCTGTTCCTTCTACAGACATGTTCATTTTCTTACTATTCTCTGCCATCTCTCTTCTACATGAGAACAATCTGGCTGTAGCATCTGCAACTCCTCTGACAGCCTGAGTGTACTAGCTGATAGGACTGAGCAGGTGGTTATCCATGTGCACCCATCCCAAGCCTGCATGCCCATACCTTTTATGGAAGGCTCGCTCACATTAGGGGACGGAGTTTTGCTGATCAAAATCCTGCGTACTTCTTTTTCTTAAACATTTTATTTATTTATTTGAGAGAGCAAGAGAGAGTGAGAGAAAGGAAGAGAGAGAACACATGCGGTGGGGAAAGGCAGAGGCTGAGGGAGAAGCAGACTCCTCGCTGAGCAGGGAGGCCAATGTGGGGCTCAATCCCAGGACCCCGAGATGATGACCTGAGCCAAAGGCAGACACTTAACTGACTGAGCCACCCAGGCGCCCCTCCTGTGTACTTAATTATATGCCTGTCACATAGTGGGCATTCAGTAAGTATTTGTGCAATGAATAAAGGGAACTCCCTTCAGGGGAAATGGAGGTAGCTTTTAAGGCAATAAAAGAATGTAAGGACAAATAAACCTCTGATTATCCAAGTTTTGCCTGAGAAAGTTAGATCTAAGATGAAGATTTAATAGTCAGTGAATAGTAAACACACAATGTAATTTATATATACACACAGACAGACACATTCTCTAGAACAATACCACAGAGAACCACGATATTCTCATACAAACTATGGCATACTGCTGAGGCCCACCCACAGGATTATACTGGTCAATTCTCCCATTTTATGTTGTGTTTCTTTTGCCACCCACAGATAAATTTTACTGCCTTCATGCAAGAAGTCTCTCCATTCTTTTGATAATTAAAAAATTCTGTAAGTTTAAAACTTGTAATATTTCTTTCTTGAGGAAAAGCAATAACTGTAGGAAAGTATTCCAAATGGTACACAATGGCTCCCTATCTAATTATTTCATAATTTTTATTTCCTTTCCTTAAGGCACTCACTGTTCTCATGGCCTTTTTGAATACACAACTGCATGTGGATTAATGACTCAGAGTCCACAAAGCAAATGAGAGGAGATTTAGGTTGTAAGTGGAGAAAATGAACCAGCAGAAGAGAAAGAGTTTGGATCAGTGGTGATGTCAGCTCTGAATGGAAGAATGGGCAAGGGCACATAATGGAAGCTCTGAATGGAAGAACAGGGCAATGGGGCTTTCTTTTGGCTTACACCATCCATAGTTGGGCACAAAAACCAAAAAAACAACAACAACAAAAAAACCTTTTGAGTCAAACTGTATTATAATTTGGCAAATACAGATGGGGTCAAATTTTCATAATACTCAAATTCTTGGTTCTTCAAGGAGAGAGAAAGAAGCAAGATGAAAGCAGCCAACGGGTAACCAAATACTCCTGGAAAAAGTAACTGTGAAGAGGTGAGAAAAAGCAAGCATACAGGTCATCCAAATACCACAGAGGGGAAGTGACTGGCAAACATGCTACAGAATGCCTGCCTACGTGCTAAAATTTTACTGACCTGAATACTGCTTCAAATAAGTGATGCCTGGAGTTTGGAGATTTTTTTTTTTATTAGACACATACTTCGGCTGTAATGGAATTTGTTCTGTACTTCCTTTACTTCTCTGCCAACCTAAAACCATATTTTCTTTCCCTTGATGTGCTCAGACTTTTTTTTTTTAAAGGTTTATCTGCTTCTTTAAAAAGAAAAAAAAAGATTTTATTTATTTATCTGAGAGAGCGAGCGAGCACCTGTAGGGAGGAGAAAGAGGGGCAAGCAGGCTGAGCCCTGAGTGCGAAGCCCAACATGGGGCTCAATCCCATGACCCTGAGATCATGACCTGAGCCGAAACCGGAGTCAGATGCCCAACCGACTGAGCCACCCAGGCGCCCCAAAAGTGCTCAGACTGAAGGAAAGCAGTCTCTATCAGCCCCCTCGTACCAAGGGAGACGGAGTAAAACCACACCACCTTTAGAAGCCACATAGTTAGAAACGTCATTATCTCTTCACCAAAATAATTACTCAAACTTCATCAAGGAGCTCCAGGGCAACAAGGATCTGCAAGCAACTGAGCCTCGGTACTCACTGAAACGAACGTGAAGCAGAGGCCGGCGCCCCTCTGTGCCAACTGCTCGGTGTCAAGCCGAGGTTTTGCTAGCATCACTGACATGAGGGTGGGCAGTGCCGACTGCTCCTCTGGCACCTCCTTTGCAGCTCCATCTAAGCCGTACAGGGGCTGTTCTACTCGCCGCTGGAAAACATGAGCGAAAACACACACATTACGTGAGAAAGAAAACCTGAAACTTGCCAAAACGCCTAACAGATTAAAACACGGTTATTGAAAATAAGGGTATTTTTTAAAAACACCTTTTCAGAAAACAAATGTGGAAAGCATAGTAACAGCATCATGGATTATAACCTATCTATAAATCTGAATTAATATCTTACTCGAGTTCTGTAAAATTATATCTTCATTGTTCTACATTTGCATAACTGCATTTGCAGTTTACTTTGTAGAGTTCAACAAATCAACTTCAAAATAGCCTCAAACCTACAAAAGAAATGTTATTTCTTCCCTGTAGGTAAATGAAGATTAAGACATTTGTCCCCAAATTTACAGGCAGAATTTACTTCACTCTCAATTCTATCCTCACCATACTATACTTAGATGCAAAAATCGAAAATAAATACAAGCAAAACAAGTTCCAAAGAACACTAAAAAAATAATATAACACAATTATGTACGGTTTATTTCAGAAATGTGAAAATAGTTCATTATTAGCAAATCTACTGATTAATTCAGTACATTAATGGTGGGGGAAGGGGAATCAAGATTCTTCCCTTTAGATGTCAAAAAGGATTTGCACATTGTTGGGCAACTCTTAAAAAACAAAAACAAAAACACTGGAAATTATCCATCTTTAATACAACAGAGTATTTTTTCAGAAATCAACATAAATCAATGGTGCCATACCAGAGACACTTTCATCAGAGTTAGGAAAACTAGACAGGGGATAACATATTAATATTACAGTCATCTCAACATTATTACAGAAGTTTTAGCCAACATGATAAGGGTGGGAAAATGAGGTATAAACACTGGAAAATATTAAAAAGATTAAAAAGTGTCATTTTTGGATGATATAACTATTCACAAAGGAAACTAAGCGAATCAATTGAAAAACAACAAATAAGAGCTTGGTAAGATGGCTGAATATAAAGTAAACATACAAAAATCAATAGCTACCCCATATACAAATAATTTATTATTATCAGAATATGTAATGGAAGAAAAAGCAGATTCAAAATTTTTAAAAATCTATAAAATAGAAATAAGTTTAGAACTTAAGAAATATGGGGGTTACCTATAAAGAAAAACCACAGCTTCACTGACAGATGTAAAACATGACCTACATAATGATACTATGCTCCTGCATTCAAATTTTATAAATGTCAAATTTTTCTAAAAGCCAATGCTTAAGGCTTTTTGTTTACTTTTTTTTTTTTTTCTGCAGGAGAGAGTGTTATGGTGGTGTAGCGATCACAGAGGTTCTCTTGCTTTCTTTTAGGGGGTTGTTTTTGTGGAATTTCACACAGTAATTGAGGTTCACTTGGAAAAATAGTCATGATTAGCAATATAAGTTTTGATAAAGAATAGCAGGGAAACCTGACTAGTTATTAAAACATACTACAAAACAACATAACTATATCAGTATAATACTGGTACATGAGCAGACCCATCAATCAGTGGCACAGAATAAAAAACTCAGAAGCAGACCCCTATAATACGGATATATAATTTACGATTAAAGTGTATTTCAGATTAGTGGGAACTTATTAAAAAGATGGTAGGATATTTGTGTAGGTATTAGAAAAAAGGGAAAAGTAGACTGCTTCCTTATACATAAAAATTACAAGAAAATATAAACAAATACTTTTATGACTTTCTAGTGGTGAAGGACTTTTTAGGCATGACATTAAAAATATAAACCATATAGGACCATCTTAGAATAACACAAAACCACTAAGACATAAAGGAAAAACACTGATAAATTTGACTCCAAATTTTTTTACCCAAATGGCAAAAGTCAACATAAAGTTAAAAGATAAAACTCAAACAGGCAAAAATGTTTACCATATAAATGACAATGAGTTAACAATCTTAAAAAATAATGTGTTCCTACTCATCAGGAAGAAAAAAACAAATACTCCAATAAATAAATGGCAAAGAGCCTAAATAAGCATTAAAAGAGAAATCCAAAAGGCCATTAAACTTAAGATGTTTAATATCACTAATGAAGAAATGCAGGTAAAACAAGGTATTCTTCTCACTGACAAAGACTACAAAGCTAAGCTTTAGTATTAGAGGAGGGTACACAGAAACTGGGACCCACAAACTGCTGATAATCCGCTAGCAATTAAGTGATGACATTTTAAAGTAAGCATATTCTTTGACTTGGGAATTATAGTTCGGAAATTTATCCAAAGGAAAAGAAATGCCTAAGTACAGATATATATACAAGGACATTCATTACAGCACTATTTATAGGACACAAAAGTGTTTACATGATATTGGTTAAATAAATAAAGAAATGAGAAAATCCATTATATGAGAACATACATGTATATGTTTATGCCCACTAAACTCTTGAATAATAGTTCTTCTGGAGGAGACTTTCTATTTTACCACTTCTGAGTTGGACTTTCATAGTCAACATGTATCCCTTCATCAGGAAAACTTAACATTTTCCTTTTAGAAAATAAAAGTAAAATAAACTAACCAAAATAATCCTGACAAAGGAATTTAGTTTTTTTTTTTTTTTTTAATTTTTTATTTATTTGCGCGAGAGAGAATGAGAGACAGAGAGCATGAGAGGGAGGAGGGTCAGAGGGAGAAGCAGACTCCCTGCTGAGCAGGGAGCCTGATGTGGGACTCGATCCTGGGACTCCAGGATCACGACCTGAGCCGAAGGCAGTCGCTTAACCAACTGAGCCACCCAGGCGCCCAGGAATTTAGTTTTTTAATCTGTAAGCAGAATCCACCTCCTTGAGACCAACACTCCTACCCCAACCAAATGCAATTATTTAAATTCAGGCTCCAGAGCATTCGTGATACCCAGTCACAACGATATTTGCACTACTTGGGAGATTGTATCTCTGAAGCCACGATACTAAAATTAATCATTCTGTTATGTACTCAATAAGTATTTGCCAAGGGCTGAAAGATTTTTGAGTATTTCTGGAAATACAGCAGGCTAGGATTAGATAATCATAAGAATAGGGCAAAATAGGAAAAAAAAAGATACTAAAAGCACTGAAGAGTTGATAATAGGGGATAGTAGGGATCTGCCAGGGCAAAACTAAGGGAAATAGGAACACAAGACACATAAATGAAGTACCAAAGTCACATCTGCCCTAAAGGTACCTGCAGATCTTGAATCTCTATTTCCAGGGCACATGGTGCCAAGCAGATAATCACCAGCCAAACAAAGTCCACTGGGGGCAGGGGTTCAACAGGAAACCCTTCACACATCAAGCTTCCAGGGCTTCCCAAAGGTTACACTCTCAGGGAAAATGAAAACCAGAAGAAAAATTTCCTCCACCCTCAGGGAACTACAAGCAAGTTGCCCTGGCAATGCAGGAGGCAGGAGCTCCCCTGAGAAATGTTAACACAATCCAGATCAATACTGAATGGGTAGATGAAACAAACAAACAAAATAAAAGCCACAAATTCAGTAGCTGAAAGTAGTACTGGATGGGTGAAATCTCTAGGCACTTGGAAGAAGCAAATAAAAATTTTCCCTGGAGGAATACATCTTTGTCTTAGATCTCAAAGAAATTTCACAAACAATATTTCAGGAACAATGAACAGCACACAGTCAAAAAATAATACAAAGCATAACAGAAATAAAGCCTGGAGCAACAGCTAGGAAAAACAAACAGATTCATAAAAGAGACAACAAACAGATTCACAAAAACTTCAAATGCCAGAATTATCAAATACAGATTATAAAACAAGGTCTACCAGGTTACAAAAAAATAATAAGAGAAGACAAGCTTGAAACTATCAGCCGGGAACATAAAATAACAAAAATTAAGAATTCAGTGGAGTTAACAGCAAATTAGATACAACAAAACAGAGAATCTGGAACTGGAAGGCAAGAAACTATCCAGAATGGAGCAAATGGCGACAAAAAGAAAATAGAGGGCGCCTGGGTGGCTCAGTTGGTTAAGCGACTGCCTTCGGCTCAGGTCATGATCCTGGAGTCCCGGGATCGAGTCCCGCATCGGGCTCCCTGCTCGGCAGGGAACCTGCTTCTGCCTCTGACCCTCCCCCCTCTCATGTGTTCTCTCTCTCTCATTCTCTCTGTCTCAAATAAATAAATAAAATCTTTAGAAAAAAAAAAAAAGAAAATAGAAAAAAATGTTAAAAAGCAAGATGATAAGGTGAGATGGTCTAACATACAATTAATTGGAATTTCATAGGAAGAAGAAAAAGAGAACAGGGCAGAAATAATATCTGAAGAGACAATGGCTAATAATTATCCAGAACTGGTACAAGACCCAACAAAGAAGCCCAACAAATCACAAGCAAGAGAAATAAAAGGATGCATCATAGTGAAACTACAGACCACCACAGATAAAGATTTTTAAAGCAGCCAGGAGAAAAAAAGAATAGATACTTCCATAGAAATAAGAAGTAAATGAAAGGGGCACCTGGGTGGCTCGGTTGGTTGGGCGGCTGCCTTCGGCTCAGGTCATGATCCAGGGTCCTGGGATCGAGCCTCGCATCGGGCTCCCTGCTCGGCGGGGAGCCTGCTTCTCCCCCTCCCTCTGCCTGCCTCTCTGCCTACTTGTTCTCTCTCTCTCTCTGTCAAATAAATAAATAAAATCTTAAAAAAAAAAAAAAAGAAGTAGGGGCACCTGGGTGGCTCAGTTGGTTAAGCGACTGCCTTCGGCTCAGATCATGATCCTGGAGTTCTGGGATCGAGTCCCGCATCGGGCTCCCTGCTCAGCAGGGAATCTGCTTCTCCCTCTGACCCTCCTCCCTCTCATGCTCTCTGTCTCTCATTCTCTGTCTCTCAAATAAATAAATAAAATCTTAAAAAAAAAAAAAAAGAAGTAAATGAAAACTGTTTTCTCTTTTTTTTTTTTAAAGATTTTATTTATTTATTTATTTGAGACAGAGAGAATGAGAGACAGAGAGCATGAGAGGGAGGAGGGTCAGAGGGAGAAGCAGACCCCCCGCCGAGCAGGGAGCCCGATGCGGGACCCGATCCCGGGACTCCAGGACCATGACCTGAGCCGAAGGCAGTCGCTCAACCAACTGAGCCACCCAGGCGCCCTGAAAACTGTTTTCTCGATAGTAACAATGGGAGCCAGAAGATGGTAATAATACATTCAATCGTTAAGAGAAATAAAAATGCCAAACTAATATACACAGCAAAAATATCTTTCAAGGATAAAAGCAAAATAAAGTTATTTAAACAAACAAAAACCTAGAGAGTTAACTCCCCAGCAGATACATATAAAAGAATACTAAAGGAGTACTTCAAGCAGAGGGAAAGTGACCCTAGGTGGTAGGTGTAAGATACAAAAAGGAAAGAAGTACAAAGAAAGAGGTAAATGAACACTGACAGCATAAAATAGTGTTGTATGAGGCTAAAAACAAAAAATACAAACATATACCACCACCACCAAGTTAGCTGCAAGTAAATGAAGTTAATGTTCTGACATCATCCTTTCTTTGAGAGGAGGATAAAGATACTATTAACATCAAACCTAGGCATACTGAAGATACATGTGGTAATTTCTAAGAGAAACACAGGATAGGACCTAGCTACTAGCGGAGGATGAGAATACGAAATGATTCCCACCACCCCCCAAAAAACCTGACCCAAATAAAAGCAAGAAATGAAAGAAAAAGGAACAGAGAACATGCAGGATAAGTAGAAAACACATTAAAAGATGGTATATTTAAACCCAATATAGTAAATAAAATAAATGCTAAAGTTAAAAAAATAATTTTGACTGAAAAAAACAAAAAATTCAACTATTTTTTTTCAGGTATATTGAAACATAATGAAATAATAATGAAAAGCTGATAGTATAAAAATGGAAATACCTATACCATACAATGATTTGGATATACTGAATATCAGATATAATGCATTTAGAGCAAAAAGTATCACAAGAAATGAAGAGAGTCACTTAATAATGCACAAAGCAAAAATATAAATACAGGAAGAAACAAACAACTCCCACAACCATGAGAGAGATGAATATACCTCTTGGTAATTGCTAGAACAAAGAGCCCCAAATCAGAATATAGAAAATTTAAACACTGTGATTAAACGCCACAATTAACAAAATTGACTTAATGACAAAATCAAACTATTTTGTTTAGGGATGCATACATGGTCAAATGGTAAGAAATAGCAAATTATAATCACAAAAATTAGAACAGTGGTTGGTTGTTTCCAAGGGAGAGGGAGAGAGTTAAAATCAGAGGAGCACACAGGTTTCCAGGGTACTGGAAATATTTTACTTCTTGACCGAAGTAATGATTACATGGAGTTAACTTTATAATGATTTCCTGGAAACGTTTTTTTGTGAAGGGCCAGACAAATATTTCAGGCTTTTTAGGCCACATATCATGTCTGCGATATATTCTTCTTTGTCTCTACAACTCTTGAAAAATCTAAAAGTCATTTTTAGCTTGCCAGCTGTGGGCTGTAGTTTGCCAAACTCCTGCATTAAAAGGCTCATGTCTAGGTCCTTTTTTGTTTTCAACAAAAAATACAAAAGAACCATTTAGGGGAAAAAAAGATAAAGTAATTCTTTATCCATCAATTTTTCCTTTCAACAGTTCTGAACGTCTACCATTTGTGCCAAGCACTCTTTTGGGTGTCAGAGATTGAAAATTAAACAAGATATTATCTCATTATGTCAAGTCGAAGAAATAGTAAAAAAAAAAAAAAAAAAGTACACCTTTATATAATAAATACTGAGAGATGGAAACAGCAATAAACAACAAAGCAAAGTCCCTGCTCTCAAGGGATTAACATTCTAGTGGAAGAAGATGGGCAACAGATTAACCATATAAAGATTAAAATATATTATTATTAAATAAAAATATTAAAATTGTACCACACCAATGACAGTGAATGATCTACAACAACATACAATATGGATGCATCTCATAGAAGAAATGTTGAATGAGAGCAGCCAGACATAAGATTACATATTGTATGATTCCTTTCATACAAAGTACAAAAACAGAAAAAAAAAACATCTATGCTATTAGAAGTCAGGATAGTGCCTGTCCTCAATGGCAGGGAGGGGGCTAATAACTGGCAGGGAGCATAAGGGGGTTTGGGGAGGGGGAGCTGGTAATATTTCCTTTTTGTGTTGGAATATTTTAAACACTTTAACTGGTTTTAAAGTTAAGAAAAATAGGGGCGCCTGGCAGGCTCAGTCAGTGGAGCATGCAACTCTTGATCTCTGGGGTTGTAAATTTGAGCCCCACGTTGGGTGTAGAGATTACTTAAAAAAATTTTTTTAATTATATAAATAAATAAACATATATTAAGAAAAATAAAGACACAAGCCTTCTCGACAGTTACCAAAAAAACCTCAATCTAACCAAACAGTTCTGCACATCAAATATTTCTAACATGTTTAAATATGACAAGGATGACAAAATAGCCAAATTTTCAAGTTGAATACATTTTCCTAAGTGCTTTAATAATTGTAGTCATCCTAATGAATGCATGACTTTATAAGACAGAAGAGGGGAAGAAGTGCATGCTCAATACTTAGCGCAGAAGACTCACTTAGGGAAAGAGCACTATTACCCAACTCTGCTGAGGCAGCAGAGTCCAACAATGTTCCTAAAAAGAAACTGATCTCAGGGAGACCCCTTTTCTCCAAGATCCCAAAGCAATACCTGAGGCATCAGTGGCCAGAACATACTCTTGAGTACAAAGATCTTGTACGGTATCAACAAATTATCCCACGACACTCAAGTACATTAACACAAAATCCCGTATGCGCTAGCTAGCTCAGGGAGTCGCAACCTTGGCACCAGTGACATCTGGAGCAGGTAACTGTATTGTGAGGCCTGCTGTATACCTTTTAAGATGTTTACCAGCATCTCTGGTCTCTGCCTACTAGATGCCCACAGCTCCCTCCTCCGATCCTCTAGTTGTGATCAAAAATTACTCCAACATTGCCCCACGTCCCCTGAGAGGCAAAACTACCCCCAGCTGAGAACACTAACCTGGCTAAAATGTTTTTTAGGACCTTCAATTCTCACTTAATGGAAGGAAAATGGGGTGGGAGGGGGAGGGGGCTGGCTGGCTCATTTGGTAGGGCCTGCGACTCTTGATCTCAGGGTTGTGACTTCAAGCCCCACGTTGAGTGTAGAGATTATTTAAAAATAAAAAATCTTAAAAAAAAAAAAAAGGAAACAAACCTGTCTCATATTTGTGTTAACATTAGCTTCTCTACCACATCACTGAGAAAGCCTTGAAAAATCAATCAAATGCCAGGAGCTGACCAAATTTTTTTAAAAACAGAATTATAGGACTATATAAGCTTGGCAAGGATAAAAACCTAGTATTTGAACTGGCAATTATTTCTTTGACAGGACCCTGAGCTGTAGGCTTAGAGATAACTTATTATACTGAGAAACAGGGTTAGCTCTTGTAAAACATAAATTTATAGATACAGACTTGAATCTAAGTAGTTCACAGGTAATACTATGAATGTTTCTCCTTAATGCCTCATTCCCCTTGGGTGATTAATGGAAGAGAAACTGCTTGAGTGTTCCTGGGCTTCTCGTCTCCTACAACAGGTGTCAAATTTCTCCAGGTGAATGCTTACCGGTAAGGGATTGGATAAGGAATGTTGCGGTGAGGATCGTGCAACTGGTGGAACACTTCTGCCAGGGCTGGTTCCTGGCCCGCTTCCCCCAGCAAACTGGCCAACAGGGAGAAATGGATATGAATAATTCAAAACAGTACTATGCTTCAGATAAGGAGAGTAAAAGATTAACACACAAACAGGTCTTAATTATATGGCCCCTTTAATAAGTCAATACATCTTATGCTAAAGAGAAAATGCCATGTAAGTCAAATTTTGCTATCTTTTCAATGAGATTTTAAGAAGGAGCTCCAGCAGAAATGTACCAAGATATAAAGAAAACATGGCTAGAAAGCTGAAGGTACACATGGTTTTGAAAGGACATCAGAGAAGAATGTTTTCCCTTCTTGTCTCAAAATACCCGAAAGCAGGAATACAGTGGTATAGTGGATGTTAGTGTCTTCTTTAGGAACCACTAACGATGGGTCAGTGAGCTCACTACGTGTCCCCCTGCACTAAAGGGAAGAGGACAAAAGAAGAGTCCAAGTCACTCCATTTCAATCTTTGTAAGACCCGAAACCTAGTCTAGCCGAGAGAAAAAATCACCTCATTTGTGAATTTTTATATCATCACAGACAAGACACATCATAAACACATTTAAATTTAGGAAGTCAGCAGCAGTTTCCTCTCAAAAGAGAGATGGGGCAACATCAGATTGATGAAGATGGGGAGGAAGGGAAGGAGAGCACAGTAAAGACAAAATATTGCTTTCTAAAGCCTTAAATGAACGCAAGGATTTAGTTTTGTAAAAATCACTACAGATTTTTTTTTTTCCAAAAATTTAACTTACCTCAAAGTAATCACTAATTTTATGTCCCCTAGGAGTGCCTTTCCCTGAAAATGAAACCAAAGTAAGTATAGTTTTTCCAATAACATACGTAAACCATCATTCACTAAAATGTACTATGTATTCAGTAACTGTATACGTTATCATAGATTCAAATGTTGGCTTCACTTTTAACAAGTAAGCCAAATTACCTGTATCGTAAGAACAGAGACAGTTTCCTCATCTAATAAAAGACTTAATAAGCAGTGAAAAGAAGACTTTTTCTGAGATTGCCTTCTTTTAAGATTTGCTAATCTTTTTTTTATAATACACTAACAAACCTATGCTACAACTGTGAATCAAAATAAAACTAATTTATAGTCCATGCCCTCAATTAAGAGAACACAGAATTCAAAACAAACTCATCAGAACTAGAGGGTTTACTCTGTATCACAAAAAACTCTGTGACCATGTCACTTTGGGAGAATTTTTTCTCAAAAATAAAAATAATTTGTAGATTAAAAAAACAAGAAAAATGCAAAAAAAAAAAAAAGACTACGACTTCCATTCCTCAGAGGGGTGGATGAAGCAAACCACTTATTCCCTCAACTATATATGGATATTTGGCATCAGAACCATCATATTTACAGATTTATCCCACTGGGTGCCAATGTTCAACTAAATAATTGCCACAGAAGAAAAAGAGGTAGAGACAGCCATGTAAATAAAACCATTTCTGGTTACCTATTATTAACAAATCACTGAGCTAATGCAAGATATGGTTAAAATGCCAATGTAACCTCTTTTCTGTATAATACATGCTTAGTCTGAAGAAAAACCTGTGGTGAGAAGATCGCTAACTTACAACAGGGCAAACGAGAGTCCCCAGAGAACTGACACTTTTGTCAGGTGTATATCAAATGGCAAGTCTATAATAAACAGCCTGGTATTCCCTTAAGGTACACAAATCTCCTTTGTTAGGAATCCCTGTATCTGAACTAATTATTTACTGTGAGTTGGAAAATTCTAAGTACATAAGAATTTAATATTTTTATTGGTGTGAAATATTACTACCTTGGCTAGTTTCATATGGTTCAGCTTTTCTTTTCCGGTTTCGCTGGTCATTCTGTTTTTTCTCAGGAGTCTGTTAAATACCATATACATCACAATTAGCATTTTGTTAAATTTTTCACATTATGAAAATTAGAGAGTATGTACAAAATATTGAACTTAAAAGGCAATACAAGGCACAGACAAATCCTAAATCAGTGTGTCCTGGAGTTACGCAGTGCCGTCCTTCAACCCAGACTGGAAGTGTGGGAATATGTAAAGTCTCACAGTGGATGTGGCCTCTTACCTCTACTTCTTTATCACTCAAGGACCCCACGCTGCACAAGCTCTGGTTGGAAGACTCACTATTGAGTGGCCCCTGGAAAGGAAAAAAAAAAAAAAGGGAATGAAAAGAAACTAATTTAAGATGACAGCAAAACTGAGGAAGGGCCTGCTGGTTATGATGTGTAAGTCAGGTCAAAGAAATCAAGAATTAACTGCAACACCTGCAAGTCAACTTGAAAAGAATTCAATCAACTATACTATGGTGCCCTCACGTTAAAATTCTCTAGGCTCAGTGGGTAGAGCATGCGACTCTTGATCTTAGGGCTGTAGGTTCAAGCCCCATGGTGGGTGTAGAGATTACTTAAGAATAAAATCTTAAATGGGCGCCTGGGTGGCTCAGTTGGTTAAGCGTCTGCCTTCAGCTCAGGTCATGATCTTGGGATCCTGGGATCGAGCCCTGAGTTGGGCTCCCTGCTCAGCAGTGAGTCTGCTTCTCCCTCTCCCTCTGTCCCTCCTCCTGCTCATGTGCTCTCTGTCTCTCTCTGCCAAAAAAAAAGATAAAATCTTAAAAAAAAAAAAAAAAAGTGTAAAAAATAAAATCTTAAAAAAGAAAATTCTCTAGTTACTACTAATTTTCCTTTCCTTCACCAACTCTGTAGTCATGTGCAAATTTTCCCTTCTAGAGTACTTCCACATGTAGTGAATTCATTTTTTAAGGAAAACAGCAGGGGAAATAAATTCTCTCGGTCTCCTGTATCATACAGCCATCGTCTGAAAATTGGTATGTTCAGGAGCATGTTAAGGGTTTCTTATGAAGAGTGGTCAGGGATCATAATGAAGGAAATGCTTTTCTGAGTCATGCTTTAAGGAGACATGACCACTAGCTCAAAAAAACAAAATTACAAGAGATTGACTCCTAGCCTCACAGTACAAGGAGCTCTCTGGCCCCGCTCCTCAGTGAAACTGGTGAAAATTATTTTAAAAAACAACCATTCAAAGCCTCTGAAAATGGTCCCTGAGGGGAAACAGTAAATGAAGAAAACAACTATTCAATAAAAATCTATGAAAATTCAGACTGAAAGGTCAAAGTCTGTGGTATTTGAACCAAGACCACTCTCACTCCTCCCCTCTCCCATATCAGCAAGGTTCCAGTTCTTGCTGTGGCCAAGAACACATGGCTCCCTCTTCCCCCAACTCTCAGTCCAAGAGCTTTCTTCCTGCAAGGAGCAGGACTGTCCCCAGCCCCGTACTAAGTCCCAGGCAAGTACATCAAAAGCAGGGGCTCCCCCATGTACAACCCCCACTTGTGGAACACAAGCTATACCTCAAGTGTGGCACACTGAGAACAGCGGGGCCCCAAACAGCTCTTCTGCCCAGCTTATGAGACGATGGTAGTTCCACACCAGAAGCAAGCTGCTGCATGCACCTCATTCCCACCCTACTCCCATCCCCCCACCCCCGCCAGCACTCAGCTCCCAGATCCAGAATGTCACTCAGAAAAGATTGCCATTGTCCCCATTCCCAGCTCCAGAACCCTGACTCATATTTTGCCTCAGGGAAAAGGCAAGAACACATGCTACCAAATCTCCTCCCAAAAGACTTGACTTCATATTCCCAAAAGAGCAGGGATAAGTTTAACTCTAAGGTATTCTCAAGAACAGTGGAAGTTGTGGTAAAAGGCAATTAGAAGATTTGTGAAGGTAATGAACATACAGCTTACACTGCAAGCCAGCTAGTTTGCAGAAAAGAACCCAAGAGTAAGACATTTGGGAGAAGTCCTCCTGGGGTCAGAACAAAATAGCAAACACTGACCTCAAAAACTCTTCCTTCCAAGGAGCCCCAATTTAATCTGATTAGTTTGTGGAGGAATTTAAGCCTCAGGGTATTGTTGAAAACAATAGAGCAATCTGGGCAATTAGCGGAATTTAACAGCTGGGTTGGTCAGGGAAAGAAAGCCCTATTAGTACCAGCCATCCTACCAGCCATCCCAGGGTGACTACAGACTTAAAGCTGTGTCTCCCTTAAAGCCACCACCAGAGGCTTGATGCTGGAGGAATGGAAAGAAAGAACAGCTTCACTAAAATAATCCAGTCACTAAACAAATAAACAAGCAAATAGCAGTAACAAGTCCCAAGACTGCGATGAAAAATCAGTATCCAGAGTTGGTACAATATATTATCTAAAATGACCAGTTTCCAACAAAAAATCATGAGGCGTGCAAAGAAATAGAAATGTATGACCCACATACCAGGAAAAAGAAAAAAGCAGGCAAAAGAAACTGCCTGAGAGTGACCAGAGGTTGAATTTAACAGAAAAATATTTCAAAATAGCCATTATAAACATGTTCACAGAGCCAAAGGAAACCATAATTAAAGCAGTAAGAAAGGTGTGAATGACAATGTTGCATCAAATAGAGAATATCAATAGAAAGACAGAAATCATATATATTTTATTTTTTTTTATTTTTTTAAAGATTTTATTTATTTATTTATTTGAGAGAGAGAATGACACAGAGAGAGAGAGAGAGCATGAGAGGGGGGAGGGTCAGAGGCAGAAGCAGACTCCCTGCCGAGCAGGGAGCCCGGGACTCCAGGATCATGACCCGAGCCGAAGGCAGTCGCTTAACCAACTGAGCCACCCAGGCGCCCCAGAAATCATATATATTTTTAAAAAGGAATTCTGGAGTTGAAAACCACAATAACCTAAATAAAAAATGGGGGCGCCTGGGTGGTGCAGTCGGTTGGGCGTTTGCCTCTTTGTTTTAGCTCAAGTTGTGATCTCAGGAACCTGCGATCAAGCCCTGTATTGGGATCCTGGGATCGAGCCAGTTTACTTGGGATTCTCTCTCCCTTTCCCTCTGCCCCTCCCGCTCATGGGCACATGCGGACATTCTCTCTCTCTCTCTCAAATAAATAAATTAATTAATTAAAAAAAAAATGCGCTAGAGAGGCTCAAGAGTAGAAGTGAAGTTGTCAGAAGAAATAATTAGCAAATCTGAAGACAGACCAGTAGAAATTATGCAAGCTGAAAACCAGAGAGAAAATGGAAGAAAAAATAAACAGCTTCAGAGAAAATGTGGGAAACTGTTAAGTACATCACCATGCACATAACTGGGGTACCAGAGAGAGGAGAGCAGGAAAAAAAAATATTCAAAGAAATAATGGCTGAAATCTTCTCAAATTTATTCAAAGCAATAACTTACTCATCCAGGAAGCTTAATGAATTCCAAGCAGGATATACACAAAGAGACCCACAAACAGACACATCACAGGAAAACTGCTCAAAGGCAAAAAGACAGGAGAAAATCTTGAATTTTTTTTTTTTTAAGATTTTATTTATTTATTTGAGAGAGAATGAGAGACAGAGAGCATGAGAGGGAGGAGGGTCAGAGGGAGAAGCAGACTCCCCGCTGAGCAGGGAGCCCGACACGGGACTCGATCCCGGGACTCCAGGATCATGGCCTGAGCCGAAGGCAGTCGCTTAACCAACTGAGCCACCCAGGCGCCCAGGAGAAAATCTTGAAAGCAGAAATATAACGCATCACTTACAAGGGAATCCCAATAAGATTAACAGCTGACTTCTGAGCAAAAATAATTTAAAAATGGGCAAAAGATCTGAACAGACATTTCTTCAAAGACTATATACACAAATGGTCAATAAGCACATGAAAAGAAGTTCAACATCATTAGCTAATGGGGAAATACAAATCAGAACCAACATGAGACACCACTTCACACCTACTAGGATGGCTATATAAACAAAGACAGAAGAACGTGCTGGCAATGAGCACTGAGAAATGTACAGAATTGCTTAATCATTATATACCTGAAACCAATATAACACTGTGTTAATTATACCTGATTTTTTAAAAAAGTGATGGCAAGAAAGTGGAGAAATCGGAACCCTCATATAATGCTGACGAGAACATAAAATGGTGCAGTTGCTTTCAAAAACAAGCAGTTCCTCAAACAATTACACACAATTAGTATATGACCCAGAACACTACTCCTTGGTATATAATGTAGAAAAATGAATATACACAAAAACTTGGACACAATAATGTATAGCAGCATTATTCACAAAAGTCAAAAGGTAGAAACAACCCAAATATCCAAATGATAAATGGATAAACAAAATGTGGTATATTCATACAATGGAATATTACTTGGCCATAAAAAAGAATCAAGCATTGATACATGCTACAGTACAGATGAAGCTTGAAAACATTTGCTAAGTAAAAAAGTCACAACAGAGCACATATCAAATGATTCCATTCATATGAAAATCTAGACTAGGGAAAGCTAAGACAAAGTCAATTAGTGGTTGCTTAGGGTTGGGTGGGGGGAGAGGGGGAATGGGGGTGACAGCTAAAGAATATTGGGGGTTTTTTTGAGGTGATAAAAAATGTTCTATAACTGTGCTGATGGTTGTATGTATCCATGAATATACTAAAAAAAAAAACAATGAACTGCACATTTTTAAAGGGGTAAATTGCACAGTAAACGAACTATATCTCAATAAAGCTGTTAAAAAAGTTACTAGGCTGGGGCGCCTGGGTGGCTCAGTTGGTTAAGCGACTGCCTTCGGCTCAGGTCATGATCCTGGAGTCCCTGGATCGAGTCCCGCATCGGGCTCCCTGCTCGGCGGGGAGTCTGCTTCTCCCTCTGACCCTTCCCCCTCTCATGTGCTCTCTCTCATTCTCTCTCTCTCAAATAAATAAATAAAATCTTAAAAAAAAAAAAAGTTAGTAGGCTTAGTTCAGAAACACTTTGCATTCCTACTAGTGTGTATTAAGTATTCCTTTCACCATATTCTTAAAGCACTACTTTTAAAGTATAATTAACACACAGTAACAGAGAGCTTCATAGTGAGATACTTGTGAAGCTGCAAAGAAAAATAATAAAGTGAGGGGCACCTGGGTGGCTCAGTTGGTTAAGCATCTGCCTTCGGCTCAGGTCATGATCTCAGGGTCCTGGGATTAAGCCCCGCATCTGGCTCCCTGCTTAGTGGGGAGCCTGCTTCTCCCTCTCCCTCTGCCACTTCCCCTGCTTGTGCTCTCTGCCAAATAAATAAAATCTTTTTAAAAAAAGAAAAAAGAAAATTAATAAAGTGAAACTAGGGAGAAGAAATCATGTGATTCCCAGTGATGACTCAACAAAAGTCTTAATCCTATAATGATACAGAGTTCCACGATGTTTTGAATGAGAAAAGTTTTATTTGCATAAGAATTCTACAATAATTTAAATTGAATATTCCTATGCCCAAATTTTAAAAATATTCTGTTCATGAATTACCTTTATTGTAACCATTATGAACCATTTTTCCCCTTGGATAGTAATAAAACCATATACTATATTTTAACCCTACAAACAAGACAGAACTGAAGAACCTAGTGTTTTACTCACAATTACTGATCATGAAAAACTATAAAGTGCCCATAACAGCGATGGACACTGTATTATCTGAAATGTCACAAAAGAGGCCCAAGGATCCTTATGGTTCCTTGGGTATGTTTGTCTAACCGAAAGAAAAAAGGATTAAGAATTACTGAGTCAGGGGCGCCTGGGTGGCTCAGATGGTTAAGCGTCTGCCTTCGGCTCAGGTCATGATCTCAGGGTCCTGGGATCGAGTCCCGCATCGAGCTCCCTGCTCCTTGGGAGCCTGCTTCTCCCTCTGCCCCTCTCTCTCTCTCTCTGTCTCTCATGAATAAATAAATAAAATCTAAAAAAAAAAAAAAAAAAAAAAAGAATTACTGAGTCCTCCCTTTTACTGTCCTTTTCTGAAGCACAGCATCCCAAATTATCATAAAATCTTTAGATTAAATTTAATTAGCAGGGATAAATGACAAATATTCCCTGTTCTAAAACAGCTTACTGTCTAGTAAGAGAGCTAACCAAAAGGTTTTAGGCAAACTGAATGTTATCTTTCAAAAATGTCACTCTCACTAAAAAACAAACAAAAATGGCAGGGGAAACTCAACTAAGTTAAAAGAGGATAAAGGTATGTCTAAATTAAAATGAATGACCTTTGATTTGACCCTGAATATCAAAACAAGGCAAAACCAAACAGCTATAAAGGACATTACTGGGACAAAGGCAGAAACTGAATATGGACTATATATTAATCAAATGCTTTTACAAACTGGTCTATTAGTATCAGTTCCTCAATGGTTAATTTTCCCATTTGATGTATCTTTGTAATAAGGTGCTTTTTTTTTTTTTTAAAGATTTTATTTATTTGTGAGAGAGAGAATGAGAGACAGAGAGCATGAGAGGGAGGAGGGTCAGAGGGAGAAGCAGACTCCCTGCTGAGCAGGGAGCCCGACGTGGGACTCGATCCCGGGACTCCAGGATCATGACCTGAGCCGAAGGCAGTCGCTTAACCAACTGAGCCACCCAGGCGCTCCTGTAATAAGGTGCTTTGTCAGTAAACTTACAAAGCATGAGTTCATGCTCAGCTTTGGGAGAGTCTTCCACATTTCAGGGGTTAAGGAGCAGTCCCAAAAGCAGTTTAATGTCTGCCTCTGCCAGTGGCCTATAACATTCATTAGTTCCCAAAACATTTATACATTAGTTGCCTTACCCAAGATTTCCACACAAGGTTGAAGTTTTCCATTTCTTGCAGGTGGCTTTTAAATTTTTTCTCTTTCTTTTTATTTATTTATTTATTTTTTAAGATTTTATTTATTTATTTGACAGAGAGAGAGAGTTAGTGAGAACAGGAACACAAGCAGGAGGAATGGGAGAGGGAGAAGCAGGCCTCCCACCGAACAGGGAGCCTGATGCGGGGCTCGATCCCAGGACCATGACCAGAGCCAAATTCAGACGCTCAACGACTGAGCCACCCAGGCGCCCCTTCTCTTTCTTTTTAAAGTATTCTCTACACCCAATATGGGACTCGAACTCATGACCCTGAGATCAAGAGTCGCATGTTCTACCAAGTGAGCCAGTCAAGCACCCCATTTCCTGCAGGTGGCTTTAACAACAATCCAAATATAAGTGGCTCACTTCTGTCCTACATCCTGGGCCAGTGGGCAGTTTTACCAGTCCTAGTTCATAGGCAAAGTTTACCCCTTCCCAATTCCCAGCTTTACACAGATCCAGTTCAGGCCTTTGGCCTCAATTACCATCCCCAGGGGTAAATTAACCCCAAGGCATAAAAGCTTATGGACCATCAAGTTTAACTCCCATTCCACCACTGTAACATTGTCATATATATGAAGCTATAATAACTGGGACTCAATTTTTCTGATTTTTCTTATACTGCTGACATTCAGGAATTATGTAATTTTCATGTATTTCATTCAGTCACTTCACTGAATTATTATTCTTTCTAATCATCCATTAAGTTTGTTCCTTTTGATTTAGTTGTCTAGATATAAAATCACAGCATTTAAAAATAGTAAGTTTGTATCTTCTTTTCCACAATTTATATATCTTGTTTCACATTTTACTGAACCGAATAAAACAACAGAAATAATAAGCATAAAGAATATTGTTTTGTTCTTTTTCAACATAACTCCGCTAGTGCTTTACACCATTAAAAGCTGTATTAAGACCTCTCTGATAGCCAAAATAATCCTGTAAAAGAACAAAGGTAGAGGTCTCCCACTTTCTGATTTCAAAACTTACTATAAAACTGTAATAATCAAAACAAGATGGCACTGGCATAAAGACAGACATACAGGGGCACCTGGGTGGCTCAGTCATTAAGCATCTGCCTTCGGCTCAGGTCATGATCCCAGGGTCCTGGGATCGAGCCCCACATCAGGCTCCCTGCTTGGCAGGAAGCCTGCTTCTCCCTCTCCCACTCCCTCCGCTTGTGTTCCCTCTCTCGCTGTGTCTCTCTCTGTCAAATAAATAAATAAAATCTTAAAAAAAAAAAAAAAAAAACAGACAGACATACAGACAAATGGAATAAAACTGAAAGCCCCAAAATAAACCCTTGCATATATGGTCAAATGGTTCCCCCTCGGCCAATATTTTCTTTGCGGATTTTTTTTTCACTTTTACTGAGATATAATTGATACACAGCTATGTGTAAATTTAAGGTGTAATGCATAATGACTTGATGTAAGATGATTTTCAACAAGGGTGCCAAGACCATTCAACGGTGAAAGAACAATCTTCTCAACAAATGGTGTTAGGAAAACTGGATATCCACATGCAAAAGAATGAAGTTGGACCTTACCTTATACCACATACAGAAATTAACTCAAAATTGAGGACCCCAAAAGCACAGGCAACACCACCAAAAAATAGACAAATTGGACTATACCAAAATTAAAAACCTCTGTGCATCAAAGAACATGATCAACAGAGTGAAGAGGTAACCCACAGAATGGGAGAAAATATTTGCAAATCATATAGCCTACGATAAGGGGTTAATATCCAGAACAGACAAAGAATTCCTACCAATCAATAAGAACACAACAATGTGATTAAAAACTGGGCAGGGGCACCTGCTGGCTCAGTTGGCAGAGCTTGCTACTCTTGATCTTAGGGTCGTGAGTTCTAGTCCCATGTTGGGGATAGAATTTACTTAAAAAATAAAATAAAGAAAAGGACAAAGGACTTGAATAGACATTTCTCCAAAGATACACAAAAGGGCCAACAAGCACATGAAGAGATGCCACTAATCATTAGGGAAATGCAAATCAAAATTACAACGAAATACCATACCACCATGCACCCATTAGGATGGCTACTATCAAAAAAAAAGGAAAGTAATGAGTGCTAGCAAGGATGTGGATAAATTGGAACCTTTGTGCACTCTTAGTTAGAATGTAAAATGGTAAATTTTAGATGTATTTTACCACAATTAAAACTGTTTTAAAACACTCACTGCATTAGGGCGCCTGGGTGGCTCAGCTGGTTAAGTGTCTGATTCTTGGTTTCAGCCCAGCTCATGATCTCAGGGTTGTGGGATCGAGCACAGAGCCTGCATGAGATTCTCTCCCCCTCTGCCCTTACCCCAGCTCATGTGCATGTGGACTCACGGTTCTCTCTCTAATAAATAAATAAATATTTTTTTAAAACCGTATTGTTTTTTAAATTAGAAAGCTGGGATGGTTACTGAGTTTATCCAAATGCTTTTTTAAGAGTTATTACTTATTTGCCATTGTAAGAATAGTAATAGCCAACACTCACACAGCTCTCGTAGGGGCTGGGCATTCTATATTAGCACATTTAATTCTCATGACTGATAAAAACAGACCCACACAAATATGCCTAACAAATTTTTGACAAAAGCACAAAAACAATTTGATAGACTTTTCAACAAACTGGTGCTGGAGCAATCAGCCATACACAGACAAAAATATGAACCTCAACTTAAACCTCATAACTTATTTAAAAAATTAACTCAAACGGGATCAAGAACTTAAATGTAGGGCCATGTGGGTGGCTCAGTCAGTTAAGCATCTGCCTTTGGCTCAGGTCATGATCCCAGGGCCCTGGGATCGAGTCTCACATCAGGCTCCCTGCTCTGCAGTTGGTTAAGCCTCTGCAGGGAGCCTGCTTCTCCCTCTCCCGCTCCCTCTGCTTGTGTTCCCTCTCTCACTGTGGCTCTCTCTGTCAAGTAAATAAATAAAATCTTAAAAACAAATAAAAATAAATAAACTTAAAAAAAAGAACTTATATGTAAAACAAAATCATAAAATGTTTAGGGAAAAAAATGGGAGAAAATCTTCACAACACAGGACTAGGTGAAAAGGTCTTAGACTTGACACCAAAATCTCGATCTATAAAAGGAAAAGTTAATATATGAAGCCTCCTCAAAATGAAAAACTTTTACGCAGCAAAAGACCTTGTAGGACAAAGAGAAAAATCATAGACTAAAAGAAAGTATTTCCTGACCACATATCAGGCAAAGGGCTTAAAATTAGACTATATAAAAAACTCAAAACTCAATAAATTTTTAATCCAATTAGAAAACGGGCAAAAGACATGAACAGCCATTTCACTGACAAACATATAAAGGTGGGCTAATAAGCATGAGAAAGATGTTCAACATCATTAGCCACTAGGGATATACAAATTCAAACCACAATTAAATTTTTTATACACCTATCAGAATACTAAAATAAAATATAGTCACAAGACTAAATGCTGGCAAGTATACAGAAAAACTGAATCACTCATACACTGCTGGTGAGAATGTAAAAAGGTACAGTCAATTGGAAAATTATTTGCCAGTTTCTTTTAAAATAAAAAATGTACTAAAACATAAAATATACATATCATATCCCAGGAACTGTATACTACTGGACATTTGTTCCAGAGAAATAATGTTGATGTAAAAGCCTGTACACAAATGTTCATAATGATTTTATTCTTAATAGCCAAAACCTCAAAATCTATAAAGAACTCATCAAACTCAACACCCCAAAACCAAATAATCCGTTAAGAAATGGGCAGGAGGGGAGAAGATATTTGCAAATGACATATTAGATAAAGGGTTAGTAACCAAATCTACAAAGAACTTACAAAACCAACACCCGTGATAACCAAAACCTGGAAAGAAATCAAATGCCCTTCAATGGGTAAATGGTTAAACAGTTGTGGTATATCCACACCATGGAATACTACTCAGCAATAAAAAGGAATGAACTATTTGTACATGCAACAACTTAGATGGACTTCAAGGAAATTATGCCAAGTAAAAAAAAGCCAATCCCTCTGGGGCACCTGGGTGGCTCAGTTGGTTAAGCGTCTGCCTTTGGCTAAGGTCACGGTCCCAGGGTCCTGGCATTGAGCCCCATGTTGGGCTCCCTGCTCAGTAGAGGAGTCTGCTTCTCCCTCTCCTTCCCCCACTCATGTTCTCTCTTGCTCGCTCTCTCAAATAAATAAAATCTTAAAAAAACCCCGATCTCCAAAGAATATATACTTTATGATTCCATTTTTATATTTTATATTATACATATACATATATGTACTTCCTGAAATAATGAATTTATAGGGATGGAAACAGATTAGTGGTTGTCAGGAGTTAGGATTTCAAGGAAGAGTAGGTAGAGGTGAATACAAAGGAGTAGCAAGAGAGCCTTGTGATGGAACAGTTCTGCACCTTGGTTACAAGAAGCTACACAAATGATAAAAGTATATATATGTGCACATTCACATACACAAATGGTGGGTGTATCATGTGAAATCTGAATGAGTTGTGTGGATTTTACCAATGTCAATTTCCTGGTTTTGGTACCGTACCATAATTATGCAAGATGGTTACACTGGCGGAAGAAGAATACATGAAACCTCCCTGTACGATTTTTGCAATTCCCTTTGTATCTGTAATTATTTTGAAATAAAAAGTTTTTATGAGTTTTTATTTTTTATGTATTATTTACTTGCTATAGTTAAGTAATAATGATAAACGATACTTAGCTAACAACTGCTACATAGGCAAAGCATTCTATAGCACATTTAATCCTGGTAACAACCTGTTATGGGCTCAACTGTGTCCACCTCAAATTTCTGTTGAAGCCCTAACCCCCAGTACATCAGAATGTATTTGGAGAATAGGGCCTTTAAAGAAGTAATTAGGTGAAAATAGGATTGTTAGGGTGGGCCCTAATCCAATATAACTGATTGGACACAGAGACACCAGACATGCAAACACACTGAGGAAAGCTCATATTGAGAACACAGTGAAAAGGTGGCCATCTGTAAGCCAAGGAGGGAAAGTCTCAAAAAAAAAAAAAAAAACAAACCCAGCCCAGCTAAAACCTTGATCTTGGACTTCTAGCCTCCAGAATAGTGAAAAATAATTTTCTGTTTTTTAAACCACCCAGTCCATTAGGGCAGCCCTAGCAAACTAATGCACAACCTTGTAAGATTGCTGCTATAATTACTCTTATTTATAGATGAAAAAACTGTAAGAAAACTTAGTGAATTCCCCAATATCACACAGCTGGTAAGAAGCAGAGACAGGAGGGGCGCCTGGGTGGCTCAGTCGGTTAAGCGTCTGCCTTCGGCTCAGGTCATGATCCCAGGGTCCCGGGATCGAGTCCCGCATCGGGCTCCCTGCTCGGCGGGGGGTCTGCTTCTCCCTCTGACCCTTCCCCCTCTCATGTGCGCTCTCTCTCTCATTCTCTCTCTCAAATAAATAAAATCTTTAAAAAAAAAAAAAAAGGAATTATCTCCTAGCCATGTGCTAGTAGTTTTATTTGAATTTAAACATCTATATATTTATAAATGAGATTAGGCGATACTTTTAATTCCTCATATTTGTCAGATTTTGCTACTGGAGTTTATTACTTCTATGTTATTATTTAACATGAAAACTAGGATAGGATAGGATAGGATAGAATAGGATAGACCACCAATAACTAGGTAGTGGATTTTTGCCCTACTTCAAAGAATAAGACAGGGAGGAAAAAATCATTTTATAATCTTGATTTTTCCTTGGTTATAGGAATCTATCCTTATTTTTTTTTGAAGATTTTATTTATTTATTTGACAGAAAGAGAGAGAGAGAGAGCACAAGTAGGCAGAGAGGCAGGCAGAGGGAGCGGGAGAAGCAGGCTCTCTGCCGAGCAGGGAACCCGATGCGGAGCTCGATCTCAGGACCCCAGGATCATGACCTGAGCCGAAGGCAGCCGCTTAACCAACTGAGCCACCCAGGCGCCCCGGAATCTATCCTGATTTTTACATCTTATTTTGTCAACATGAATTCCTACTCTGAATGAAATTATTTACTCTGCTGAGACTTTCATATTAATAGGATATAACGCATCCATTTCCAGTTTTTTCACTTTGTAGGTCCTCACTTAGTAGGTATCTTTTGTTATACCCAATTTTTTCCCTCAATTTTTCCTGCTGTTCCCCAATTTTCCAACTCTGGATTAATTCCTAGTCTTCTGTTTTGGAATATATTTTATTTTGTTCTCTGTTTCTTTTTTAAAATTTTTCTGAAGCCTTAAATTCTAACGGTAAACTCATACTCTTGTATGTTAAGTATGTTTTCATCCACATTAGGTTAACTTTAATAACTACATCATATTTCTCACTTATTTTCTAAGTAAAACAGTCTGTCACTTGATATTTGATATACAATAGCTGAGAAGAACACTTACTAACATCCAAGTCACTGGGGAGGGAAAACTGTCCAAAGAGTCATCTCAGGCTCAAAGAGAAGCTAGAAATAATTTTTTTTTTAATTAATTTATTTGACACAGACACAGCGAGAGAGGGAACACAAGCAGGGGGAGGGGGAGAGGGAGAAGCAGGCTCTCCACTGAGCCTCCCGATGCGGGGCTCGATCCCAGGACCCTGGGATCATGACCTGAGCCGAAGGCAGACGCTTAACAACTGAGCCACCCAGGCACCCCTAGAAATAATTTTTTTTAACAATGTATAATAATAAGACTCCTTAGCAAAAGCCCCATTTTCTATGCCAACATTTAAACTATTTACCCCTGTGCCCTGCTACTAATCCTTTTTTCAAAGTAAAAAACCAAATGGAAGTTTTAAAAAATAGACAATTTTCTTGTTTTAAAAGAAGTATGGTTTCCAAAAACAAAATAAAACTCATTTCTAATATACTTAAAAATGTACTTTTGGGGGGGCTTAAAAAATAGTTACAAGCCTAAAAAAAACTTCGTTTTTAAATTATAAAACCATGAAAATTGAGATTAAGATACAAATGTTGACAACCAGCTTTTAGCACATGAATAAAGCCCATGTAAACTAAGAAAAACTTGTAGAAGTAGGGACCAAAGGTTAATCTTTTCACTCCAGTAAAAATTTAAAATGTCAACATTTGTTGAGTTTCTAAAGTTCTCATTTCCTCCTTGGACTAAACTGGCATGTTAAAAGGAATTAGGAATTGAGAACAGCAGACAAAAGTTAAACTTCATTAACTATAGAGGAACACAGCTGATGAAAGGGTCAAACTACCTGAGGTAGTAAAGATAATCCATTAAAGGCTATACCTAATGGAAATTAAAACTAAGGGTCTCCAAAGGGGAACCCTCTTACATGGTTGGTGGGAATGCAAACTGGTGAGCCACTCTGGAAATTCCTCAGAAAGTCAGAAATGGAACTACCCTATCACGTAGCAGTTGCACTACTAGGTATTTACCCAAAGGATACAAAAATACAGATTCAGGGGCGCCTGGGTGGCTCAGTCGTTAAGCATCTGCCTTCGGTTCAGGTCATGATCCCAGGGTCCTGGGATCGAGCCCCGCATCGGGCTTCCTGCTCCGCGTGAAGCCTGCTTCTCCCTCTCCCACTCCCCCTGCTTGCGTTCCCTCTCTTGCTGTGTCTCTGTCAAATAAATAAAATCTTTAAAAACAAAACAAAACAAAAACAAAAATACAGATTCGAAGGGGTACATGCACCCCAATGTTTTTAGTAGCATTATCAACAATAGCCAAAGTATGTAAAGAACCCAAGTGTCCATCAACTGATGAATGGATAAAGAAGATGTGTGTGTGTGTAGACACACACACATACACACACAATACTACTCAGCCATCAAAAAGAATGAAATCTTGCCATTTGCAACTATGTGGATGGAACTAGAGTGTATTATGTATTATGCTAAGTGAAGTAAGTCAGAGAAAGACAAATACCATATGATTTCACTCATGTGGAATTTAAGAAACAAAACAGGTGAACACAGGGGAAGGGAAAGAAAAATAAAATTAACAGAGGGAGGCAAACCATAAGAGACTTTTTTAAAAAGATTTTATTTATTTATTTGACAGAGAGAGAGCACAAGCAGGGAGAGTAGGAGGGAGTTGGAGAAGCAGGCTCCCCACTGGGCAGGGAGCCAGACACAAGGCTTGATCCCAGGACCCCAGGATCATGACCCGAGCTGAAGTCAGATGCTTAACCGACTAAGCCACCCAGGGGCCCCATAAGAGACTCTCAACCACAGGGAACAAGTTGAGGGTTATTGGAAGATGGTGGGGGCAGGGGGAGGGGGATGGGCTAAAAGAGTGATGGGCATTAAGGAGTACACTTGTTGCAATGAGCACTGGGTGTTATATGTAAGTGACGAATCACTAAATTCTACTCCTGAAACCAATACTACACTATATATTAACTAATCTGAATTTAAATAAAAACTTGGAAGGAAAAAATAAAAACTAAGGGTCTCCTTACTTTTTTTTAGTCATTAGTAGCACCACCTTTTCATACCATAGCAGAGTCAAGGCAGCAATTTGAACAGCCAGACTCCCAGAGACCTCGGGCACTGACTAGTTGATCAGTGTTCCTAGCAGTTAAATAGATGGGAAGTCTGCTAAATTCTTACCTGATCGGTATAAGCAGGAGAGTCTAAGTCAAGTGAACAAAAGCATAACTTCAATCATTAAAAACACAGAGCCAGGGCCCCTAAATCAATCCCAATATTTGAGTCCCTTTATAGACCCAGAACCAGTGAATGAAGGGGTCTCCCTTGAGGAAGGATCCCACTATACCACCACAACTTCACACCTTAATCTTTCTCCCCGAAAGCTTTCCCCAAAAGGACTATCACTGCCATTTACCAAGGTGATTCTGCATGGGGGAAAATGAAATAATCGAAAGACTCTTTGAGCATTACGAGACACTGGCTCTGTCTCTGAACAGACACTAATTCCAGAAAACCCAAAACATCACTGTGGTCCACCAGTCAGAAGAGGGGCTTATAGATGTCAGCTGATCAGTGGAATCTTAGTTCAGGTCCACCTAACAGTGGGTCATGAACACTGATATGGTTATTTCCCCAGGTTGAGAATACATAATTAGAATAAACATACTCAGCAACTGGCAGAATCCCATTACTTCCAGAATGTTCCCAATTTAGCAGGGAGCACCGTACCCTTTTAACTTATAAAATTATCTTCAGCAACACTCTCAAGAAAAATTTTTTAAAGAACAAAATCAATTTCATGTATTTAAAAACTGGCGGCACCATTTCAATCTATTCCAATATAACTTTTATAACTATAAGCCGAAGAAACTGAGGTAGCTCCTTTACTATAATAATCAATCTCAATTCCAAGTGAAGCTATCTAATCTAGAAAACCAGAAAAAAATGTTCAAGTGAATCAACTGGCTTAACTCTAATAATAACTGTAGCAAACATACTTGGGTAGCATAAGTACAATGACGTTCATTTTTTACTTCCATTTAATTATGACCAAAGTGGGGTGATTTTATTGTATAGCCGAAACTAATATAATGTTGTATGTCAATTACAACTCATTAAAAAAAGCCTTCATTAAGCGTACACTTATGATGAACACTGAGTAATATACAGAACTGTTGAATCACTAATTGTACACCTGAAATTAATATAACACTATGTTAACTATATTGTGGAATTAAAAACTTAATAAAAAAAACAACCTCCTCCCAAATGAAAAATCAGATTAACTGAAATTTATAGTGAATATACGAGGTCAAAACAACAAAGGCAGCCTTTAACCCCCCCAAAAAAGTTATTTTAAATAATAACTATGTTTTAGTAAGGAAACAAAAATATTACAATACACTGTCAAGAAAATCCTTAATTAATATTAATGATTTTTAGTAATATTTAGTCATGCCAAATCCTTATCATGTAATTTAATAATATCCATTTCCAGACAACAAGCAAGCTCAACAGTAAGAAGAAAAACAAAAAATCCTTTAACTGTCTTCTCTCCTGGAAACCTCCTTATAAAAGTCTGCACAATTCACTCCAGATCTGATGCATATAACAAAAAGAAAAAAAAAACAGATAACATGTCAGCAAGGATATCTCTCATGCACTGCTGGTGGGGATATAAAATGGTGCAGCCACAATGGAAAAGTCTGGCAGCTCTTAAATTGGTTAAATTAATAACTGAAAAAAAAGATCCTTAAAGTTTTACATTAGCTCCAGCCTTTAACAGAGTATCTCTTAACCATAAGATCCTGCAATTCCACCCCTAGGAATACAGCCAAGAGAAATGAAAACATATGTGCACCCAGAAATACATACATGAATATTCACAGCATCATTATTCACAATAGCCAAAAAATGGGAAAAAACCCAAATGTCCATCAAACTGAAGAATGGGTAAAAAAAAAAAAATACATGGCATACCCATACAGTGAAGTATTATTTGGCAATAAAAAGACAAATTACGATACATGCTATAACATGAATGAACCTTGGAAATGGAAAATGATGCTAAATGAAAGAAGCCACTCACAAAGGGCCACATACTGTATGATTCCATTTACGTGAAATGCTCAGAATATGCAGAGACAAAAAATGGACTGGTGGTTGACTAGATTTTAGAGGGATGGGGGTTTTGAGGGTGACATCTAAGGCATAAAGGTTTCTCTTCGAGGTGATAAAATGTTCTAAAACTGATTGTGGTAATGGTTGCACAATTTTGTAAATATACTGACCCACTGAATTGTACGCTTTATTTTTATTTTTTATTTTTTTAATATTTTCTTTATTTATTTGAAAGAGAGAGAAAGAGAGCACATGAGCAGAGGGAGAAGCAGGCTCCCCGCTGAGCAGGGAGCCCGATTCGGGAGGACTTGATCCCAGGATCCTGAGATCACAACCTGAGCCGAAGGCAGACGTTTACCGACTGAGCCACCCAGGCACCCTGAATTGTACACTTTAACTGATGAAGTGTATGTTGTGTGAATCGTATCTCTATAAGGATGTTAAAAAAAAAAAAAAAGATCCAGTGCAATTCTGCTAGATACAGGAAGTACTTACAACCATGGGAGGTACCGCAACTATGGTAGACAGAGAAGAGCATCAAACATAATCCTGCCCTCCAGAGCTTCCTGATCATCTATGGAAAGGATTAGGTTTTCTCCCTCTAATTTTCAAATCCTTTATCTCATTTCATATATTTTTAAATTTTTTAAAAAGATTTATTTATTTATTCCAGAGAGAGAGGGCACGGGCAAGCAGGGGCAGGGGCAGAGGGAGAGAGACTCTTTGCAAGCAGACTCCCCACTCAATCTAATGACGGTGAGATCACGACCTGACCTGAGCAGAAACCAAGAGTCAGACACCGAACCCACTGAGCCACCCAGGTGCCCCAATTTTTTTTTTTTAAGTAGGCTCCATGCCCAGTGTGGGGCTTGAACTCATGACCCTGAGATCAAGAGTCCCATGCTCCACTGGCTGAACCAGCCAGACGCCCCCTCATATTTCTTTAAATAAGGGACAAAGCACTGTCCTAACATATGTGTTTATAGGATGATTGTTTAAAGAACATGTAGCCACACCTAAATGGTAGATCTCAAAATCACCTGTTGCATGAAAAATAAACAAGTTGCAGAACAATAATAGTATGATTCAATTTCTGTAAAAATGACACACAAAAATCAGTAATGTTTTCTATGCATAAATATCTATGCAAGTGGATAAATATAGTATTTAAAAAAATCTAGATAGATACATCTCAAACTTCTCAGAGCAATCACAATTCTCATTATTACAAAAGTATGCATGCATTCCTTATATAACTAAAAATTAATCATTAAAAAACTAAATATAAGGGAAAGGAATATGACTTCAACATATGTAGAAGCAACAATCATATGGACTACTATGTATTTCATTATAAAGCTTGCAATTTAGCTTCAGCCTTTCTCCTTATGCTTGGAAAATCCTTTATAGATTAAAAACTACAAGTTCAGGGGCGCCTGGGTGGCTCAGTCGTTAAGCGTCTGCCTTCGGCTCAGGTCATGATCCCAGGGTCCTGGGATCGAGCCCCGCATCCGGCTCCCTGCTCAGCGGGAAGCCTGCTTCTCCCTCTCCCACTCCCCCTGCTTGTGTTCCCTCTCTTGCTGTGTCTCTGTCAAAGAAATAAATAAATCTTTAAAAAAAACCAAACAAACAAACTACAAGTTCAGGGGCGCCTGGGTGGCTCAGTCGGTTAAGTGTCTGCCTTCGGCCCAGGTCATGATCCCAGGGTCCTGGGACTGAGTCCCACATCAGGCTTCCTGCTCAGCGGGGAGTCTGCTTGTCCCTCTCCCTCTGCCTGCCCCTCTCCCTCTGCCCGGCTCGTGCTTTCTCTGTCTCTCTCAAATAAATAAAATCTTTAAAAAATTAAGAAATAAAAACTACAAATTCAATATTTAGACAGAAAGGAGAAGTTCTGTAGAAAATCCTGGGGGCACATTCATAGTAAAGACAACACAGAAGAAATGGTCTTAAAAACAAAAATATAAAGATCACTATAATCCAGATTTCAAATATCCAAGAAGTACATAGACCTGAAGAAAGTTTGATGATCAGTAAGTTTAAGTTCCTGGCTTTTACTGTTTTGAAGAGATCATTAATTAATCTGTAAGAAACAAACCTACTACCATCTCCTAGAGGAAACTATAACAAAATTTCCATTGCAGAGCCCAATATATTGGTATATAGATTGTGGCACAACCTTTAGCAAGTCAACTGCTCTCTCTGAGCCTCAATTTACTCATCTGTAAAAAGCCAGGCAGACCAAAAAGGAAAAAAAAGAAAAAGCCAGGCAGATAACCCTAATGCACCTCTCTGCCCCTTCAAAAGCTAGAATTTAACACAGTAATTTTTTAAGTTTATATAATCCATGACTCTACCTCCTACATATACATCTTAGCCATTCCCAGTTTCTACCTATCTAGTCTGGGAAAAGATAATTCAGAGATTTTCCACTAAGGCGTGGCAATCTCATTTACTCACCCTCCAATTCCAATTCCAAAAATTACACTACTAACCTATCATCAAGATGGTAGGTACATTTGGTATAATCCATGTAAATACTCTTAGGTCACTGTTACTTAGACCCCTAAAGCACATTATTTCCTAAGGCACATGATGGCTCATGGCTCAGAGTTAAGCACAGCAATTAAAAAACATAAAACTGGTGTCTTGGGGTACACCTGGGTGGCTCATGTGGTTAAGCGTCCAACTCTTGATCTCAGCTCAGGTCTCAATCTCAGGGTCATGAGTTTAAGTCCCGCACTGGGCTCCATACTGGGTGTGGAGCTTACTTAAAACAAAAAAAACAGGGCACCTGGGTGGCTCAGTCGTTAAGCGTCTGCCTTCTGCTCAGGTCATGATCCCAGGGTGCTGGGATCGAGCCCCGCATCGGGGTCCCTGCTCCGCGGGGAAGCCTGCTTCTCCCTCTCCCACTCCCCCTGCTTGTGTTCCCTCTCTCGCTGGTCTCTCTCTGTCAAATAAATAAATAAAAACTTTAAAAAAAAAACAAACTAATGTCTTAACATATCAGCTGTGAGGAGTATCACAAATTACATCCCTGACTTTTTTTTCTGAATGATTTACTGTGATTTACTGTTAAAATAAGGAATTCAAAGTTAGCACTGGAAAAATTAATCTCACTTACTTGCATTTCCTGAATGGGAAAGAATGGGATGGCCCAGGAGCGTGAGCAATAGAAAAATTATTGAGAACAGCTGGTACCAACAGTTTAAAATCAGACAGGGGGGCGCCTGGGTGGCTCAGTCGTTAAGCGTCTGCCTTCGGCTCAGGTCAGGATCCCAGGGTCCTGGGATCGAGCCCCACATCAGGCTCCCTGCTCAGCGGGAAGCCTGCTTCTCCCTCTCCCACTCCCCCTGCTTGTGTTCCCTCTCTCGCTGTGTCTCTCTGTCAAATAAATAAATAAAATCTTTAAAAAAAATTAAAAAAATAAATAAATAAATAAAATCAGATAGGTGTGGGACTGAATCACTGAGTCACTGTATGAAACAAGGCAAATCACTCTATGACATATGAGCTCTGGTCTTCTCAACTGTGATAAAAAAGAAGACCCACCTTAGGGATACTGCAAGGATTAAATAAAATAATACTATATATTGGGGAGGGAGGAAAACAATGCCTGAAATATAGGTGGTACTCGATGAAGATTAGTTATTGCTTTCCCCCTCTCTGGGAGTTCAGGAGGATATTTAAGGTACATCTTTAACATGAAACTTTAGCCAACTAAACCAACCAGTTTTGTGGGGTTTTTTTTCTTCACATTGCTATCAGTTTTGCACAACTTAATGTCTATCCCAGTAGCACTGTAAAAAGGATTCATCGCTAGGACAAAGGTGTACATCCTTTTTTTAAATTTTTTTTTAAGATTATTTATTTGGCAGAGAGAGACACAGCTAGAGAGGGAACACAAGCAGGGGAAGTGGGAGAGGGAGTAGCAGGCTTCCCGCCGAGCATGGAGCCAGATGTGGGGCTCGATCCCAGGACCCTGGGATCATGACCTGAGCCGAAGGCAGACACTTAACGCCTGAGCCACCCAGGCGCCCCTCCTTTTTTTAAAATCATGATATGTGTACTCTTTAATCTCTAGTCTCTATTTCCCCCACCTGTTAACCCACCTCCCCTCTGGTAACCATCAGTTTGTTCTCCATAGTTAAGAGTCTGTTTTTTGGTTTATCTCTCTCTCCCTCTTTTTTTCCTTTGCTCATTTGTTCTGTTTCTTAAATTCCACATGAGTGAAAGCATGTGGTATGTGTCTTTCTCTGACTGACTTATTTCGCTTAGCATTATACTCTCTAGCTCCATCCATGTTGTTGCAAATGGCAAGATTTCATTCTTTTTTATGACTGAATTCCATTATATCTATATACCGTATCTTCTTTATCCATTCATCTACTGATGGATACTTGGGATACTTCCATAGACTGGCTATTGTAAATAATGCTGCAATAAACACAGGGGTGCATGTATCCCTCTGAATTCATGTTTTGTTATTTTTCAGGTAAATACCCAGTAGTGCAATTCCTGTATCACAGGGTAGTTCTAGTTTTAATTTTTTGAGGAACCTCCATACTCTTTTCCACAATGACCAATTGCATTCCAGTTTTAATCACCCTTTAAACTGTCAAGCCTGTATTACAATAAAATGGTTTGCCTCACACAGAGGTCAGATTATTCAGCAAGTTGCAATATTTCAGATATAACTAAAAGGTAAAGACTTTGAACCATTCACCTAAATTAAAAATGCAGGGTGCCTGCCTGGCTCAGTTGGTGAAGCATATGACTCTTGATCTCGGGGTCATGAGCTCAAGCCCCACATTGGGTGTAGTTTAATTTAGAAATGCTAAACCAGGGGCCCTGGCTGGCTCAGTGAGCAGAACATGCAACTCTTGATCTTGGGGCTGTGAGTTTGAGCCACAGGTTGGGTATCAAGATTACTTAAACAAATGAATGTACTGTAATCCTTTGTACTCCAAAGCCCTCACCAATGAAATGAGAATACAAGGTAACTTCTATTACAAAGAGTGCTCACTTCGGCAGCACATATACTAAAATTGGACATATACTAAAATTGGAACAATACAGAGAAGATTAGCATGGCCTCTGCATAAGGATGACAAGCAAATTCATGAAGTGTTCCATATTTTTACAATCTGAGGGTTGCTGGGGGGTGGGGTGGGTAGAGGGATGGGGTAACTGGATGATGGACATTGGGGAGGGTATGTGTTGTAATGAGCACTGGGTATTATGTAGGACCAATGAATCACAGACCTGTACCCCTGACACAAATAATACATTATATGTTAATTAATTGAATTTAAATTTAAAACATTAAAAAAATAAAAAATAAAGTGGGAAAAAACCACAAGGAATTCTAACAAATACTCTCACTCTTCTGTTCTTGGGGGATGTTTTTATATTACTTGATGCTACGACAAATGGTATTGCTTTTCAAATTTCAACTGCCAACTGTGTATTGTTAGTATACAGAAATACAACAGGTTTTCTTTTTTCTTTTTTTTTTTTTTTTTAAGATTTTTTATTTATTTATCTGAGAGAGAGAATGGGAGACAGAGAGCAGGAGAGGGGGAGGATCAGAGGGAGAAGCAGACTCCCCGCTGAGCAGGGAGTCCGATGCGGGACTCGATCCCGGGACTCCAGGATCATGACCCGAGCCGAAGGCAGTTGCTTAACCAACTGAGCCACCCAAGCACCCCAATACAACAGGTTTTCATAAAATGATCTTGTATCCTAGCTAAACTTAAACTCTAGTAGCTTTTTTTATCAAAATTTGCGGGATGCAAAAGTAGAACTTTCTACATGTGCAATCATGTCATTTATAAGACATCTAAAAAATAAACATAATTTTACTTTTCCTTTCTGTGAGCTTATCCCTTTTATTTGCCTTAATACATCAGCTAGGATCTTCAGAACAAGTTAAACAGAAGTTGTGATATAAATATCTTTGACTTGTTCTGGACATTAAATTGAAAGCATCCAATCTTTACCATTAAGCATGAGGTTCACCCATAGGTTCTTCACAGATGCCTTTTATCAGATTGAGGAAGTTCCCTTTATCAGACTGAGGAAGTTTCCTTCTATTCCTAGTTACCTGAGAGCTTTTACCACAAATTAGTAAACTTTGTTTAAATGCTTTTCATGCATCTGTTACAAGGTCATTTGGCTTTTCTGCTTTATTAATATGGTGAATTACACTGACTTTAATGTTAAATCAACCTTGCAATTGGGATTAAACCAATTAGTCATGATGTATTATCGTGTGTGTGTGCGCGCGTGTGTGTAGATTCAATTTGCTAATAATTTTTAATGATTCTGAGTATATATTCATGAGGGATACTGAGCTATACTTTCTTTTTTCCTCATGTCTTTGCCTGGTTTGATATCAAGATAATGTTGTCCTCGTAAGTTTTCTGAAATTTGTGAAAATTTTGTTACTATTTCTTCCTTAAATGTTCAATAGAATTCACCAATAAAGCCATGTGAGTCTAGACTTTTCTTTGCGGAAAGGCTTTTAACTATAAATCCAATTAAAAAAATAAATACAGGGTTACTCAGATTTGCTATTTCATCCCAGCTTTTTATTTCTCTCCTTCTACTTAGTGTGATCTTTTTCTAGTTTCTAAAGGCAGACTTGGGGTAATTGATTTTAGACCTTTTTTTTTTTTTTTTTAAGATTTTATTTATTTATTTGACACAGAAAGAGAGGGAAAGCACACATGAGTGGGCGGTGGGGGGCATGGTGGGTAGGAGCAGACTCCCCACTGAGCAGGGAGCCCGATGTGTGGCTCGATCCCAAGACCCTGGGATCATGACCTGAGCCAAAGGCAGATGCTTAACCAACTGAACCACCCAGGTGCCCTAGAGCTTTCTTTTGAAGCTTTAAGCTTTCCCTCTAAAACACTGCTTTAGCTGCATCCCACAAATTTTGATATACTATGTTTTCATTTTCATTTAGTTCAAAATATTTCTTAATTTCCCTTGTGAATTCCTTTTTTTCCCTTATGAATTCATCTTTGACCTACGTTTATTTAGAAGTATGTTATTTAACTTTCAAATATTCAGCAATTTTCCAGATTTCTTTTTCTTTTTATTTAATTCCATTTTAGTCAAAGGACTCCTTATAATTTAAATCCTTTTAAATTTGTTGAAACACGTTTTATAGCCCAGCATATAGCCCATTTTGATAAATGTTACTTGTGCACTTGAAAGGAATATGGGCATGGTATTCTATAAATGTCAATTAGGTACAGTCCACTGATAGTCATGTCCGCTGATTTTTTTGCTTGCTTGTTCTATCAGTTATTTAAAGAGACTGCTGTAATTTCCAACTACCATTATGGATTTGTCTATTGCTCCTTTCAGCTGTCAGTTTTTGTTTTGCTCTAGCATTGGATGAACACACATTCAGGATTGCTGGGTCTTCCCAATGAATTGATCCTTTTTTCATTATAAAATGTACTTTCTTATCCCTTGTAATATTTTCCTTGTTCTGAAGTCTCCTTTATCTAATACATAGTCACTCCAGCCTTCTCAGTGTTTATATAGTACCTTTTCCCATACTTTTAATTACAAAGATACAGGTTAAAAATAAAGTGAGTTTCTTTTTTTAATTTTTTTTAAAAACATTTTATTTATTTACTTGACAGAGAGAGAAAGCGAGAGAGGGAACACAGCAGGGGAGCGGGAGAGGGAGAAGCAGGCCTCCCGCCGAGGAGAGACCGACGCGGGGCTCGATCCCAGGACCCCGGGATCATGACCCAAGCCAAAGGCAGATGCTCAACTGACTGAGTCATCTAGGTGCCCCTTTTTTAAAAGTTTTTTCATTAACATATAATGTATTGTTTGTTTCAGGGGTACAGGTCTGTGATTCATCAGTCTTACAAAGTTCCCAGCACTCACCATAGTACCTACACTCCCCAATGTCCATCACCCAGCCACCCATCCCTCCAACCCCCCTCCATTCCAGCAACCCTCAGTTTGTGTCCTGAGATTAAGAGGCTCTTATGGTTCATCTCCCTCTCCGGTTTCGTCTTGTTTCATTTTCCCTCCCTTCCCCTATGAGCCTCTGTCTTGTTTCTCAAATTCCTCATATCAGTGAGATCATATCACACTTGTCTTTCTCTGACTTATTTCACTTAACATAATATCCTCTAGTTCCAACCACATTGTTACAAATGGCAAGATTTCATTTTTTTTGGATAGCTGCATAATATTCCATTGTATATATACACCATATCTTCTTTATCCATTCATCTGTTGATGGACATCTAGGCTCTTTCCATAGTTTGGCTATTGTGAACAGTGCTGCTATAAACACTGGGGTGCATGTGCCCCTTTGGATCACAACATTTGTATCTTTGGGATAAATACCCAGTAGTGCAATTGCTGGGTTGTAAGGTAGCTCAATTTTCAACTTTTTGAGGAACCTCCATACTGTTTTCCAGAGTGGCTGCACCAGCTTGCATTCCCACCAACAGCATAGGAGGGTTCCCCTTTCTCCACATATTCGCCAACATCTGTCGTTCCCTGACTTGTTAATTTTAGCCATTCTGACTGGTGTGAGGTGGTATCTCATTTTGGTTTTGATTTACATTTCCCTGATGCCAAGTGATGTTGAGCACTTTTTCATGTGTCTGTTGGCCATCTGGATGTCTTCTTTGGAAAAATGTCTGTTCATGTCTTCTGCCCACTTCTTGATTGGATTATTTGTTCTTTGGGTGTTGAGTTTCATAAGTTCTTTATAGATTTTGGATACTAGCCCTTTATCTGGTATGTCATTTGCAAATATCTTCTCCCATTCTGTTGGTTGTCTTTTGGTTTTGTGGACTGTTTCTTTTGCTGTGTAAAAGCTTTTTATCTTGATGAAGTCCTAATAGTTCATTTTTGCCCTTGCTTCCCTTGACTTTGGTGACGTTTCTAAGAAGAAGTTGCTGTGGCTGAGGTCAAAGAGGTTGCTGCCTGTGTTCTCCTCAAGGATTTTGATGGATTCCTGTCTCACATTTAGGTCTTTCATCCATTTTCAGCCTATTTTTGTGTGTGGTGTAAGGAAATGGTCCAGTTTCATTCTTCTGCATGTGGCTGTCCATTTGTTGAAGAAACTGCATGTGGCGCAACACCATTTGTTGAAGAGACTGTCTTTTTCCCATTGGACATTCTTTCCTGCTTTGTCGAAGATTAGTTGACCATAAAGTTGAGGGTCCATTTCTGGGCTCTCTACTCTGTTCCACTGACCTATGTGTCTGTTTTTGTGCCAGCAGGATACTGTCTTGATGATTACAGCTTTGTAATAGAGCTTGAAGTCCAGAATTGTGATGCCGACAGCTTTGCTTTTCTTTTTCAACATTCCTCTGGCTATTCGGGGTCTTTTCTGGTTCCATACAAATCTTAGGATTATTTGTTCCATTTCTTTGAAAAAAGTTGATGGTACTTGGATAGGGATTGCATTAAATGTGTAGATTGCTCTAGGTAGCATTGACATCTTCACAATATTTGTTCTTCCAATCCATGAGCATGGAACGTTTTTCCATTTCTTTGTGTCTTCCTCAATTTCTTTCAGGACTATTCTATAGTTTTCTGAGTATAGATCCTTTGCCTCTTTGGTTAGATTTATTCCTAGGTATCTTATGGTTTTGGTTGCAATTGTAAATGGGATCGACTCCTTAATTTCTTTCTTCTGTCTTGTTGGTATATAGAAATGCAACTGATTTCTGTGCATTCATTTTATATCCTGCCACTTTACTGAATTTCTGTATGAGTTCTAGCAGTTTTGGGGTGGAGTCTTTTGGGTTTACCACATAAAGTATCATATCATCTGCAAAGAGTGACAGTTTGACTTCTTCTTTGCCGATTTGGATGCCTTTCATTTCTTTTTGTTGTCTGATTGTTGTGGCTGGGACTTCTAGTACTATGATGAACAACACTGGGGATAGTGGACATCCCTGCTGTGTTCCTGACCTTAGGGGAAAAGCTCTCCGTTTTTGCCCATTGAGAAGAATATTTACTGTGGGTTTTTCATAGATGGCTTTTATGATATTGAGGTATGTACCCTCTATCCCTGAAGACTTTTGATCAAGAAAGGATGCTGTACTTTGTCAAATGCTTTTTCTGCATCTATTGAGAGGATCATATGGTTCTTGTTCTTTCTTTCATTCATGTATTATATCACATTGATTGATTTGCGGATGTTGAACCAACCTTGCAGCCCAGGGATAAATCCCACTTGGTTGTCGTGAATAATCCTTTTAATGTACTGTTGGATCCTACTGGCTAGTATTTTGGTGAGAATTTTTGCATCCATGTTCATCAGGGATATTGGTCTGTAATTCTCCTTTTTGATGGGGTCTTTGTCTGGTTTGGGGATCAAGGTAATGCTGGCCTCATAAAATGAGTTTGGAAGTTTTCCTTCCATTTCTATTTTTTGGAACAGTTTCAGAAGAATATGTATTAATTCTTCTTTAAATGTTTGGTAGAATTCCCCTGGGAAGCCATCTGGCCCTGGGCTTTTGTTTTTGGGAGATTTTTGATGACTGCTTCAATTTCCTTAGTGGTTATAGGTCTGTTCAGGTTTTCTATTTCTTCCTGGTTCAGCTTTGGTAGTTGATACATCTCTCGGAATGCATCCATTTCTTCCAGATTATCTAATTTGCTGGCATACAGTTGCTCATAGTATGTTCTTATAACTTTGTATTTCTTTGGTGTTGGTTGTGATCTCTCCACTTTCTTTTTTTTTTTTAAGATTTTATTTATTTATTTTTTTGTCAGAGAGAGAGAGAGAGCACAAGCAGGAGGAGCGGCAGGCAGAGCAGGTAGAGGGAGAAGCAGGCTCTCCGCCAAGCAAGGAGCCCGATGTGGGACTCGATCCCAGGATCCTGGGATCATGACCTGAGCCGAAGGCAGACGCTTAACCGACTGAGCCACCTAGGCGTCCCGTGATCTCTCCACTTTCATTCACGATTTTATTTATTTGGGTCCTTTCTCTTTTCTTTCTGATAAGTCTGGACAGGGGTTTATCAATCTTATTAATTCTTTCAAAGAATCAGCTCCTAGTTTCGTTGATCTGTACCACTGTTCTTTTGGTTTTTATTTCATTGATTTCTGCTCTGATCTTTATTATTTCTTTTCTCCTGCTGGGTTTAGGCTTTATTTGCTGTTCTTTCTCCAGCTCCTTTAGGTATAGGGTTAGGTTGTGTATTTGAGACCTTTCCTGTTTCTTGAGAAAGGCTTGTATTGCTATATACTTTCCTCTTAGGACCATCTTTGCTGCATCTCAAAGATTCTGAACAGGTGTGTTTTCATTTTCACTGGTTTCCATGAATTTTTTTTAATTCTTCTTTAAGAATTAATAAATTGACCCATTCATTCTTTAGTAGGATGCTTTTTAGCCTCCATGTATTTGAGTTCTTTCCAACTTGCCTCTTGTGATTGAGTTCTAGTTTCAAAGCATTGTGGTCCGAAAGTATGCAGGGAATGATCCCAATCTTTTGGTGCTGGTTGAGACCTGATTTGTGACCCAGGATGTGATCTATCCTGGAGAATGTTCCATGCGCACTCGAGAAGAATGTGTATTCTGGGGCGCCTGGTGGCTCAGTCGTTAAGCGTCTGCCTTCAGCTCAGGTCATGATCCCAGGGTCCTGGGATTGAGGCCCGCATCAGGTTCTCTGCTCCGCAGGAAGCCTGCTTCTCCCTCTCCCACTCCCCCTGCTTGTGTTCCCTCTCTCACTGTGTCTCTCTCTGTCAAATAAATAAAAATCTTAAAAAAAAAAAAAAAAAGAGAATGTGTATTCTGTTGCTTTGGGATGGAATGTTCTGAATATATCTGTGAAGTCCATCTGGTCCAGTGTGTCATTTAAAGCCTTTATTTCCTTGTTGATCTTTTGCTTAGATAATCTGTCCATTTGATGGAGGGGCGTGTTAAAGTCGCCTACTATTATTGTATTGTTGTCAATGTGTTCCTTTGATTTTGTTATTAACTGGCTTATATAATTGGCTGCTCCCATGTTAGGGGCATATGTTAGATCTGTTAGATCTTATTGGATAGACCCTTTAAGTATGATGTAGTGTCCTTCCTCATCTCTTATTATAGTCTTTGGTTTAAAATCTAATTTGTCTGGGGCGCCTGGGTGGCTCAGTTGGTTAAGCGACTGCCTTCGGCTCAGGTCATGATCCTGGAGTCCTGGGATCGAGTCCCGCATCGGGCTCCCTGCTCGGTGAGGAGCCTGCTTCTCCCTCTAACCCTCCCCCCTCTCATGTACTCTCTCTCTCTCATTCTCGCTCTCTCAAATAAATAAATAAATCTTTTTAAAAAATAAATAAATAAATAATGAAATAAAATCTAATTTGTCTGATAATAAAGTGACTTTCTTGTAGACAGCATACAGATGGGTCATATAACAGTGACCTAACCTGACATTCCCTTCTAAATGGAGTGCTAGACCATTAACAATTTATTTAATATCACTATATTTGGATTTAAATCTGCCATATTGCTAATTTTCTCCTTATTTGTCACATCTTCTTGTTTCTTTTCCCTCTCTACCTTCCTTAAGACTGAGGCGTATTCTTCTTCAAGTATTCCATTTTATCTCCACTGAGGGATTATTAGCTATTACCTCTTTGTTGCCTTATTTTTTTTAGTAGTATTTAACTTATCATAGTTTACGTTCAAATAACCAGAAATATTATTATCTGAAATTAATAACATAGACCAGATCTTAGAAATTCACTGTAGGGGCCCTAGGTGGCTCAGTTGGTTAAACATCTGCCTTCAGCTCAGGTCACGATCTCAAGGTCCTGGGATCAAGCTCCGTGTCAGGCTCCCTGCTCAGCAGGGGAGTCTGCTTCTCCCTCTCCCTCTGCCCCCACTCGTGCTCTCTCTCTTGCTCACTCACTCTCTCAAATAAATAAAATCTTCAAAAAAAAAGAAAGGAAGGAAGGGAGGGAGGAATTCACTGTAATCAAAGGTTTGGTAGTAAAAGCAGAATCCCATTATAGCAAATGTCACTATAAAAAGTTTTAGGGGACACCTGGCTGGCTCAGTTGGAAAAGCATGTGACTCTTGATATCAGGGTTGTGCATTTGAACCCCATGCTGGGTACAGACATTACTTAAATAAAAAACTTAAAAAAAAAAAAATTCTACAAGGATACCCCATAATAAGAATTTTGTTCTAAGCTTATATTTCAGAAATAAATAAAACTTTGGAGAACTAGTTAAAACAACTTATCTACCATGGCACCTGGGTGGCTCAGTTCTTTGAGCACCCAATTCTTTGGTTTCGGCTCAGGTCATGATCTCAGGGTCACGGGATCAAGCCCCACATCGGGGCTCTGGCTCCATTCTCAGCACAGAGTCTGCTTGTCCCTCTTCCTCTGCTACCCCCACTCCCGCTCTCTCTCTCAAATAAATCTTTTTAAAAAATAAAAATAAGTTATCTACCACAAATAATTCTGTATAACAAATGTTCCATCAGTTCTGTTCCAGAATACATCAAAATTTTTAAAAATTTTCCTTACTGAGTTCTCTTAACAGCTAAGACCTTTTAGTTTTGCTCCAGTATCTAGCATGACATACATGCTCACCTCACTTTTCCCCACATAAAATATTCCAAATCATCTCTAGAAAAATCCTCCTTCAAGATTACCCACCAAATAACAATGCAGTATTAAAAAGGAGAGCTTTTATATAACACCATCAACTATGTCTAAATAAATTAAATCTCAGGGCACCTGGATGGCTCAGTCAGCAAAGCATCCAACTCTTGATCTCAGGGTCATGAGTTCTAGCCCTACTTAACTGGGTATGGAGTCTACTTTAAATAAATAAAATCTCTTAACTTTCTAATTCATTACATGGAGCTTCTGTTTTCTCTCCAGGACTTACAGAATTATGACTTGCAATACTATGCATATCGCCAATTAATTCCATTATCCCAAACCATGAAAGCACTATAGAATTTGTTATGGTGAGAGTTGATCTGTAATAGTGCTTGCAGCAGAAATTAATATGGGTCCTCATCTAAACCACAGAATAGGGGTGCCTGGGTGGCTCAGTCAGTTGAGTGTCTGCCTTCGGCTCAGGTCATGATCCTAGGACCCTGGGATGGAGCCCCACATCAGGCTCCCTGAGCAGGGAGCCTGCTTGTCCCACTCCTTCTCCCTCTGCCTGCTGCTCCCCCTGCTTTTGCTCTCTCTCTCTGTCAAATAAACACATAAAATCTTTAAAAATAAAAATAAATCACAAAATACATATTATTGACACATATACACACACAACTCCTAAGAGCCTTGGAGGTTATCTGGTAGAGGCCTGTTCCTTAGATTCCCCAAAAGGGTCTCTGAACTACCATCTACCTACACAGTCTATTTAAAAGGCCAAATTGGGACGCCTGGGTGGCTCAGTTGGTTGAGCGTCTGCCTTTGGCTCAGGTCATGATCCCAGGATCCTGGGATCAAGCACTGCATCAGGCTCCCTGCTCAGCAGGGAGCCTGCCAGGGAGCCTGCTTCTCCCTCTCCCTCTGCCTGCCCCTCCCCCTGCTTGTGCATTCTTGCTCTCTCAAATAAATTAAATTTAAATAAAAAATAAAATGCCAAATTGAGGGGCCCTTGGGTGCCTCAATCAGTTGAGCAACTGACTTCAGCTCAGGTCATGATCTCAGGGTCCTGGGACCTACCAGCATCGGGGGCCCCCTACTCAGAGGGGAGTCCACTTCTCCTCCTCCCCCCTGCTCATGTGCACTCTTTCTCTCGAATATATAAATAAAATCTTTTACAAATAAATAAATGAAATGCCAAATTGACTTGACATCAGCTAAAATTTTATCAACTCCATATACATGAATTTCAAATCCTTGCAGTAAAACTCATCACATACTTCTCAAAAGCGCTGATTAATAAAATTAAGGAAACAAAATATTGCTTAATAAACTCAGTTTAAAAGAAAAAAAGACCTTTTAAAACATGGTCTCCCTGGGAGTAAAGGGAAGACTAATAAAAGGTTGGGAATTAGAGGCAAGTCTCCTGTACAGTAACTCTGCATACAACATCTCTAATAACTACACATGCTCAAATACTTCCTGTAGGGCGCCTGGGTGGCTCAGTTGGTTAAGTGACTGCCTTCGGCTCAGGTCATGATCCTGGAGTCCTGGGATCGAGTCCCGCATTGGACTCCCTGCTCGGCAGGGAGCCTGCTTCTGCCTCTGACCCTTCCCCCTCTCATGTGCTCTCTCTCTCTCTCATTCTGTCTCAAATAAATAAATAAATAAATCTTTAAAAAAAAAAAAAACTTCCTGTAAAGGACAAATATGTGTTCTAATTTGAGGTAACTAAATGCTAGCTAGTATTTTTTAACCCTATTGTGAGTCACAAAACTGTTTAAGAATGTATGAAAAGCATGGAACTCTTACCTCCCAAAAAAGATACATCAGTAAATACATTTAAATTTTACCTAAGATACATCCATAAGTATATACAAATTTTACCTGCCATTTTTTTTTTAAGATTTGTTATTTATTTATTTATTTATTTGACAGAGAGAGGCACAGCGAGAGAGGAAATACAAGCAGGGGGAGTGGGAGAGGGAGAAGCAGGCTTCCTGCTGAGCAGGGAGCCCAATGCGGAGCTCGATCCCAAGACCCTAGGATCATGACCTGAGCTGAAGGCAGACGGTTAACCGACTGAGCCTCCCAGGCACCCCTTGCCTACCATTTTATGAGAATCAAAAACCTTAACACCTGTCCATGGACTCCCTTGCCATTAACTGACCATGAAGAAACCAATGTTTTCATTCACTGATACATGCTCGGATTGACTGATTGATGGACAGATAATAAAAACATATTCCTCCTCTCTATGGAGAGGAATGTGCCTATAACTACCAAAATTACAAATGCTCTCATCCCTTGACCCAGCAATTCCACTTCTAGAGATGTATCCTGTAAACATATATGAACATGTGTAAAATGTCATTATGCACAAGGCTATTCACTATAGCACTGCTTATATCAACAAAATCCTGTTTTCCATTTAGGTGTCCATCAAAAGGAAATTGGTTATATTATGGTTCAGCTGTACAATGGAATATTAAGCAGCCTTTGGATAAAAGGACAAGGAAGCTCTACATATACTACTATAAAACAATTTCTAAGATTTTAAGCACAAAAAGCAAAACATACAATACTGTATATAATATACTTGTCACTGTGTTTTTTAAAAACGGAGGGGACTAATATACCAATGTATTCGCGTGCACGCACGCACATATACATCAAATATATATGATTTGTATCACATATATCATCACACATATAAATAAAAGAAACTGCTACTAATCGCTGTCTCTAGGGAGGGAAAGCAGATGGACATGGGAAAGGAATCAAAGAGATGTTTCACTGTGCATCTCTGAAATCTTTTGAATTTTGTATTAACTGAATATATTGCTTAATCTAAATTAATTATTTAAAAAAGAACCTCTACCCTGGACGCTAAGCAGTTTTGTTAAGCTTCTAAACCAAGCTGATCTAGGGGTGCCTGGGTGGCTCAGTCTGCTCAGCGCCTGCTTTCGGCTCGGGTCATGATCCCAGGGTCCTGGGATTGAGCCCCGAGTGTCGGGCTCCCTCTTCAGCGGGAAGCCCGCTTCTCCCTCTCCCACTCCCCCTCCTTGTGTTCCCTCTCTCTGTCGAATAAATAAATAAGATCTTTAAAATAAATAAATAAATAAAAATAAAACCAAGCTGATCTGTACCATCATTCTGTGACTTATTCTGTAATGATATTTTATCAGAATGTTTCTTAGGTTGTTTATTTATAGTGTATCCTACGTGACCTTTTTGAGCAACACAGAAAAAGTCTCATCTTCTCCACACACAATCTGACTCCTGAGCAAATTACACTCCCTTCTTTTAGGCTCACGGTACTTTTCGCATCTCTATATCCACCCTCAGCTGTGTGCCCTATACGTCTGGGTCCATGTCTGCCTGATTATAAGTGCCTCAAGAGAATACAGTGCATCTTGCTGACTTTTTTTTTTTTAATCCTCAGTAATACCTAGACATAGCACAGACTCAATAAAAGTTGGTTGAACTCAGTCGCTGAAAAATTTGAATATTAAAATTTCAATATAGCTATTATGTCTCTTTTCCTTCATCTTATCCAGATTAGCATACAAGTGGTTCAAATGGTTCATAAGATATTGATGGAATATTTCGTGTCTTGGTTCTCGCTGGTCAATTGGTAATGTAACACAGACTGGATAAGTTAGTTTTGGTTTGATGCTAGTAGCTTCTGCTAAATTTGAACATTAAGTCTGTCTGTTAGAGTTAATTAACAGAAGATATCCTGAACTGGAGGCACCATCTCCTGAGATCAGCGGCCCTTCAGATTACATTTTAATTCCACAATTAATCCTTAGTATTCCTCTGGAGTCAGGCAAAACAGGAACTAAATTAACACCAACTCTGGCAGCAGTTTATGGGATAAGTCACATATTTATTCTTCAGAGAAGCAGTTATCAGTCATACAGGTCGCATCCATTACAGCAGACACCAACATCTTGTTATCTTTATGTGGGCAACATTAACAGTCTTCATAGGACTTAATACTTAAGGCAATACTGGTTAAAATAAAACTGAGAACGCCAAATTTGGATAGCTTGCTATTATTTTTCTATAACTGGCTAAAATAGGGACGCCTGGGTGGCTCAGTCGGTTAAGCGTCTGCCTTTGGCTCAGGTCATGATCCCAGAGTCCTGGGATCGAGACCTGCATTGGGCTTCCTTGTTCCGCGGGGAGCCTGCTTCTCCCTCTCCCACTGCCTGCCACTCCCCCTGCTTGTGCTCTCTGACAAATAAAATCTTTTAAAAAATAAATAAATAAAATAAAATAAAATTGGTTCAAATAAAAGGCTATCCTATATAACTCACCAAATTACATGACAGCTTAGTTCTTCCATTTCCCAGGCCAATAGTACGATTTGCAAAAACGGCAGTTTGAGTATTATTACTAGTTCTTCTACAGATGTTAATGAAATTGGTAAGACTTTGAAGGCTTTTGCTGGATGTGAACTAAAAGAAAAAGAATCACCATTTTTGTCTGCCCTTTGTCGATTATAAGGGCTGAGGGGGTCAAACTCCAACAAAATAATGAAGTTTAATATGATCCAGCCATTCCACTTCTGCATATGTACCCAAAAGAGATGAAAGCAGGGAATCAAACAGACATCTGTGCACCCATGTTCACAGCAGCAGTATTCACACTAGCCAAAAGGAAGAAGCAACCCAAGTGTCCAATGACAGATAAACATAAATAAAATGTGGTACATATAATGGAGTATTATTCAACTTTAAAAAAGGAACGAAATCTGACACATGCTACAATATGGATGAACCTTGAGGATACTATACTAAGTGAAATAAGCCAATCACAAAAAGACCAATACTTTTTGAATCTGCTTAGATAAGATTTCTAAAGTAGTCAAATTCAGTGGCGCCTGGGTGGCTCAGTCGGTTAAGTGTCTGCCTTTAGCTCAGGTCATGATCTCAGGGTCCAGGGATCGAGCCCCACATCGGGCTCCCTGCTCAACAGGGAGTCCGCTTCTCCCTCTGCCCCTACCACCCCCTCCCCGCTCATGCTTACTGTATCTGTCTCAAATAAAGTCTTAAGAAAAAAAAAAGTAGTCAGATTCACAGAAACAGAAAACAGAATAGTAGTTGCCAGGGATTGAGGGGAGGGATAAATGGGGAGTTATTGTTCAATGAGTACAGAGTTTTATTTTTGCAAGATGAAAAGGTTCTTGAGAGAGATGGTAGTGATGGCTGCACAAAAAAGTGAATATACTTAATGTTACTATACGTTCAAGAATGATCAGAATGGTAAATTTTATGTTATGTGCATTTACCACAATAAGAAAAAAAGTAAAGTTTAATGACCAAGAAATTTAGGAAAGCAAAAAGGCTGATATAGTCATGAGAACCTTGGAAAACAGGCAAAACTCATAAGCCAAATGGAGAAGAGCACCCACTGGTACTCCAGATCCTCTAGACTGCTCTAATCTGCAAAGGAGTGTTCCTTGGGCAGAACGCAAGAACAGTCCATGAAGAGTACACTTATCATGGGGTGCGTGGCTGGCTCAGTTGGTAGAGCATTCGACTCCTGATCTTGGGGTCATGAGTTTGAGCCCCACATTGGGGGCAGAGTTTACTTTAAAAAGAAAAAAAAAGTACACTTATGATGAGCACTGAGTAATGTGGAGAATTGCTGAATCGCTATATTATACACCTGAAACTAATGTAACACTGTTAATTATGGTGGAATTAAAATTAAAAATTAAAAAAAAAAGAACAGTCCAAGTTATGAAACAAGATTTCCTGGGCGCCTGGGTGGCTCAGTTGGTTAAGCGACTGCCTTCGGCTCAGGTCATGATCCTGGAGTCCCTGGATCGAGTCCCGCATCGGGCTCCCTGCTCGGCAGGGAGCCTGCTTCTGCCTCTAACCCTCCCCCCTCTCATGTGCTCTCTCTCTCTCATTCTCTCTGTCTCAAATAAATAAATAAATAAATAATTTAAAAAAAGAAAGAAACAAGATTTCCTATGAAAGTCTCTGTAAAGGCAAAAAAGCTGACTGGGGGCAGGCAGGTGCTAAGACAAATAACCCTACAATAGCTCTGTGGCCCCACACTAAGCCAAAAGACTACCCTCAAATGAACCAAAGAGAACAGAGAGATGGGAAGGCAAACCACTCTATAGGGCAAAGTCACCAAATACTCCAGGAATGATTTTATTTTTAGTATGTCTTAAGTCTAAGGAAGGATTATCTGGGACTAGAAAAAGTAAAGTTTCTTTCTGGGCTAGGGAAACTGGGCAACTGCACTGTAAAAAAGTCAAAGAGAATAGCCCAAGAAGCACTTAACATGGCTAACACAGTAGGAAGCAGATTCTACGCTAATCCAATCCCATCACATCTAGTAGTAGTGAGGGCCAAGTGAAACCTACCACCAAGAGGGACCTAGCAATTTGAGACCCAGACAAGGTAGAGAAAGAAGAACAAGACTGACCAAGCCAAATCATCCCTAGACTCAGCGATGAAATACAAAATCACTGATAATATATATTCCCCTTCACCTTGCCTTTTTAAAAACAGTTTTAGGGGATATTTCAATTCAGCTTTATTTTTAACTAAAAGTAAACAGAGAATAAGAAATAGCAAAATGACTCTAATGGCCAGGAGTGATGACAATGACAATACCTCACCTAGGAAGTAAGTAAGCAGATGAGAAGTGAAAACTCACAAGGGAGAAACCTAGGTATGGATTCTTACCCACTATGGCACAAGAAAGAGTCCATGCACACTTTGTAAGTGTTAAATAGGTTTGTATTACTGACTGTAAAAAAAGTGAAATGAGGAATTACTGTACCAAAATCCATGAGAAGACAAAAACTCAGAAAGGTAAGCTCAGCACTCAAAAAAAAATTTATTTCTATTTGAGGTCATTTGCTGATTTAATTCCAAAGTAAAAGTGAAAATGAGCTGTAACTTTAGGATGCCCGGGGGTGTGGGGAGAGAATGAAGTTCAAAGCCTGGGCCATTCCCAATGAGGGGAGTCTAGGAAATCCACCCCATATTTTAAACAAGGACCACAGGGCTACCTTTACAGGACAAGAGTGACCCAGAAACAAACCAGCCTTCATGGAAACTCAATGGATAGGTTTATGCAGATTAGACAAATTAAAAAAAATAAAGAAGTGGAAGGTAGGTCAGAAGAAACTACCCAGCATACAGCCCTGGGAAACAAAGACCAGCAATCCAGAAAACAGAGTAGGAGGCAGAGAAAATACAGTAAGAAGGTCTAATATGTTTAAACAGAGGGCAAGAAGGAGAAGACAGAGAATAAGGCAGAGGCAATATATGAGGAGACAATGGCTGAGAATATTCTAGAACTGATTAAAACCAGCAATCCACAGATTCAAGAATCCCAATGAATCCCAACAGAATAAATAAAAGTAATTCAACCATTCACAAAAATCTGCACATAGATGTTTACAGCAGCTTTCTTCATAATTGCTAAAACTTGAACACAACCAAGATACCCTTCAGAAGCTGGATGGATAATAAACTGTGGTACCTCTAGACAATGGAATATTATTCAGTGCTAAAAAGAAATGGGCTAACAAGTTATGAAAAGCCATGGAGTAAACTTAAATATTACGAAGTGAAAGAAGCCAGTATGAAAGACTACATACTGTGTGATTCCAACTATATGACATTCCATAAATGATAAAACTACGGCGACAGTAAAAAGATCAGTAGTTGCCAAGGCTTAGGGGAAGGAAGGAAGCACAGAGGATTTTTAGGGTGTAGAACTACTGCGTGTGATACTATAATAGAGAAAGATCCTTATACATTTGACCAAATCCATAGACTGTATGACACCAAGACTGAACCCTAATGTAAACTATGGACTTTGGGTGATAATGATGGGTCAATATAGATTCATCAATTGTGACAAAGGTACCACTCTTGTGGGAGATGTTGATACTGTGGGAGGCGATGCATGTGTGGGTCAAAGAGTATATGAAAAATCTAGGCACTCTCCACTCAATTTTGCCCTGAGCCTAAAACTCCTCTAAAAAGTAAAATCTAGGGCACCTGGCTGGCTCAGTTGGTTGGGCGACTGCCTTCAGCTCAGGTCATGATCCTGGAGTCCCTGGATCAAGTCCCACATCGGGCTCTCTGCTCGGCAGGGAGTCTGCTTCTCCCTCTGACCCTCTGCCCTCTCATGTGCTCTCTCTCATTCTCTCTCTCTCAAATAAATAAAAAAATCTTTAAAAAAAAAAAAAGTAAAATCTATTTTTTTAAGTGTATGCTCAGGTTCCCAAAAAATATTCAAATGTAAATAAAGCATGGAAAAATAATAAAGGAAAAAAAGTAATCCAGCCTATACATATCACCCATTCCCACTTTATAATACAGAAAATCAAAGACAAAGAGAAAATCTCAAAAATGGGCAAGGAAAAGATAGATTACCTTCAACAGGACAACAATGAGACTAAAAATAAAAAGGGTATAATGGAAGCCAGTAGACAACAGTGAACAATGTACTGAAAGAAAATAATAGCCAGGGGCACCTGGGTGGCTCAGTTGGTTAAGCGACTGCCTTCGGCTCAGGTCATGATCCTGGAGTCCCGGGATCGAGTCCCACATCGGGCTCCCTGCTCGGCAGGGAGTCTGCTTCTCCCTCTGACCCTCCTCCCTCTCATGCTCTCTGTCTCTCATTCTCTTTCTCGCAAATAAATACAATCTTAAAAAAAAAAAAAAAGAAGAAGAAAATAATAGCCAACCTAGAATTTCAAACTTAACAAAAACACCATTAAAGAATAAAGCAAAGGGGCAACTGGGTGGCTCAGTCAGTTAAGTGCCCAACTCTTGATTTCAGCTCAGGTCATGATCTCAGGGTTGTGAGACAGAGCCCGGCGTTGTACTCCACGCTGGGCGTGGAGCCTGCTTAAGATTCCCTCTCTCTTCCTCCCCCCTCCCTCCCCATTAAAAAAAAGAATGAAGCAAAAAACCCAGATATTTTAAAGCAGATGAAATGGGGAGACAATCACTGGTAGACCCACATTAGTTCCAAAGGACGTATTTTAGGAATTATATTTATATGTAAATATTTATAATATCTTAGAAGAAAAAGTGTTCCAGATAAAATGTCAGAGACACAAAAAGGAATGAAGAACAAAGTGGTAAACACAGGTTTACTTATGTAGGTTAGGCTAAAATAACAATGACTACATAAACAAATTCAATAATAATGTGAGTCTTAAAAATATATATACAGGGGCGCCTGGGTGGCTCAGTTGGTTAAGCGACTGCCTTAGGCTCAGGTCATGATCCCAGGGTCCTGGGATCGAGTCCCACATCGGGCTCCCGGCTCAGCAGGAAGCCTGCTTCTCCCTCTCCCACTCCCCCTGCTTGTGTTCCTGCTCTCGCTGTCTCTGTCTCTGTCAAATAAATAAATAAAATCTTTAAAAATATATATATATATATACACACAAATAGTGGGTACATGACATTTCTTGCAATTATCAAAATCCATAAAACTGTGCAACACAAAGCGTAAACCCTAATATTAAACTATAGACTTTGGTTAATAATAACGTAACAATACTGGTTCATCAGTTGTAACAAATCTACCACACTAATATAAAGTATTAATAGTGGGGAAAACTAGGGGTGCCTGGCTGGCTCAGTCCATAGAGCATGTAACTCTTAATCTCAGGGTCATGAGTTCAAGCCCAGGTTGGGCATGGAGCTTACTTTAAAAAAAAAAAAGAAAAAAAAAAAGTGGGCAGAAACTAGAGAGGCAGGGAGGAAGTATATGAAAACTTGGTACTATCTGCTCAATTTTCTATAAACCTAAAACTGTTCTAAAAAGTAAAGTTTATAATTAAAAATATATGTATAATTAAATATGGAATAGCATGTGAGTTGGAAGAGGAATAATGGAGTTAAATCTTTAAGCCCCTTGTACTGACAAAGAACAGGACAAAGGTGCTGATTAACATTAACCTTTGACAGTTGATAACATTTTGTAATTTCTGTGGTAACCGATTAAAGGGTGCATAACTTTCAAACTAGAAGATGGAAAAATGGCATGTTAAAAATAAATAATAAGATAACTGACAAAAATTTGAAGGTAGGGGAAAGAAAAAGTAGGAAGTGCTTATTTCTCTATCTTTCATAGTAGAAAATTAATGAAAATAAAATCATTTCAAAAGAAGGTAAAAAAAGGCATAAGAAACATTTAAAAAGAAACACCAGGGAGATTAAAGCCTAAATATGTCATCGCATTAAATGTGAATGAACTAAACTTCTAATTGAAAGACAAGAATTTTGAGATTGGAGGGGCGCCTGGGTGGCTCAGTCGATTAAGCGGCTGCCTTCAGCTCAGGTCATGATCCCAGGGTCCTGGGATCGAGCCGCGCATCGGGCTCCTTTTCAGCGGGCAGCCTGCTTCTCCCCTGCCTGCCACTCCCCCTGCCTGTGCTTGCTCTCTGTCTCTCTCTCTCTTGCTTGCGGTGTCAAATAAATAAATAAAATCTTTAAAAAAAAAAAAGAATTTTGAGACTGGACTAAAACAATAAGCTAGAGCAGACCATGCCTATATGGATGACAACTAACTCTACTTTGATCTTCTCAATACTCTTTTCCATTCAATGTACACAGTGTGCTGAGCATGTCAACAGTCAGAGATAAAGATATCATACATGTTCCCAAGGAGACTAATAAGGGAAACAAATAATATGTTATAATAAAAGGTTTTCAAATGCTAATAAAATAATGCAACTAGAATAGTGCAGGTATCTGGAAAAGCTATAAAGATGACATATCCAAATGACACTTTGAAGAACAAGCTGAAAGTTCATCAGGCAAATAAAAAAGGAAAGGTAAAGGAGAAAGTATGAGCCTGTTTGCTAACATTACAGGTTAGGAGATCAGTCATGGTTTAAGGGAGCAGAATATAGCAGAGGGAGAGAACACAACTGTCAATGAAGTAGAAAAATTAGGATAGGAGTTTTAGCTCTGTCCAACAGGCAATGGGAGCCTTTAAACAAGGGAGTAAAACAATAATGCTGGTATTTTTAGAAATATATATTTTTTAATTTGAGAGAGAGAGAGAACAAGTGGGTGGGGGGGAGGGGCAGAGGGAAAGAATCCTCAAGCACACTCGCCGTTGAGCATGGAGCTCCATGCAAGGCTCAATCCTACTGCCCATGAGGTCATAACCTGAGCCAAAACCAAGAGTTAGACACTCAACCTACTGAGCCACCCAGGCACCCCTATTTTTAGAAATCTAACTGGGGACAGTTTACAGAAAGATAAATGGGGCAGGAGAGACTGGCTACTATAGTTATGAATGAGGAAGGACTGAGAAAGCAGTCAGGACAGACAACTGCTTGAGAAATTTCAGAGAAAGAAGAGACATGAGTTGATACTTGACTACATGTGAAATGAGAGGAAAATTAAACAAATACTAAGTAAATGAAAGGGAGAAGACAACATAAAGCCAAACAATAATAAATTTAACAGTGCTTTAAAATTCAATGGTGTAAGTGTAGACTATTTCTCTGAATTTATGCTTATTGAGCACTGTCTAACTATGAATTAAATGCAAAACACCAAAACATACATTTTTTTAAATTACTGGATTGGTATGTAAAATAACTAACACTAGATATCCATAACTAACACCTTTTTTTAAGGGAGGGGCAGAGGGAGAATTTTTTTTTTTTAGATTTTATTTATTTTTTTGAGAGAGAGAGGGCGCACAGACGAGCGTAGGGGGGGTGGGGCAGGGCAGATGGAGAGGGAGCAGCAGACACCCCACTAAGCAGAGCCCAATGTGGGGCTCAATCCCAGGACCACAGGATCACGACCTGAGCTGAAGGCAGATGCTTAATCGACTGAGCCACCCAGGCGCCCTGAGAGGGAGAATCTTAAGCAGGCTCCACGCCCAGTGCAGAGCATTACACCAGGCTCAAACTCATGACCCTGAGATCATGACCTGGGCCGAAATTAAAAATCAGGCACTTTACCAACTGAGCCACCCAGGCACCCCCATAACTGCACCTTCTAACTGATGCAATTAACTAAATGACAGGAGAAAAAGTGTAAGTTGGTTAAACATCTTTTCAGAAGACAAATTTGATTAAAAAAAAAGTCAAATTTGATCATTTAAAATGATCATGTATCAGAAAAAAATAAAAATAAAATTTTTAAATAAGGTGATCATGGGGCGCCTGGGTGGCTCAGTCGGTTAAACATCTGACTCTTGGGCGCCTGGGTGGCTCAGTTGGTTAAGCGACTGCCTTCGGCTCAGGTCATGATCCTGGAGTCCCGGGATCGAGTCCCGCATCGGGCTCCCTGCTCGGCAGGGAGTCTGCTTCTCCCTCTGACCCTCCTCCCTCTCATGCTCTCTGTCTCTCTCTCTGTCTCAAATAAATAAATAAATAAAATCTTAAAAAAAAAACAAAAAAAAAAACATCTGACTCTTGATTTCGACTCAGGTTGTGATCTCAGGGTCAT